>NW_026526991.1:87440158-88020158 GCF_024362965.1 Panthera pardus | reverse complement strand
CCCTGGCGCCCAACTCTGTCACATTGTTAATTTGTTTCTCTTGCTAGTTCATCCTTTTCCTAATTACTAATTTTTCCCCAGTATGCTAAGCATTTTCCAGCATTTTTCCATGATAGCTAAATCTCCTAACAACCTTAGAGAGATCTATTATCGTGTCTGAAGCTTGAAGACGTTAAGTAACTTACCCAAGATTTCATTGTTTATCAGATGCAGAGCCTGGATTTGAGTCCAGGTCTGTCTGGCTCTGAAGGCTTCCTGTTTCCATTGCACTAGACAGCAGAAGCATTGCCGGAATTCACAGGATATAACTTTCTTCAAAGTGATAATCATTATGTCAAGCTGTTCCCTTCCTTTTCTGCTCTTGCTGTCCTACTTTATGGCCTGGTCACATCATACTTGAATGGACTGCAGGCATATGTCAGAGATATTCCAGGTTTGGTTCCAGATCATGCAATAAAGCAAACATTGCAATAAAATGAGTCAAGTTTTTTTGGTTTCCTAAATGCATGTAAAAGTTATATTTATACTATAGTCTATTAAGTGTGCCATTGCATTATGTCTAAAAATACAATGTACATACCTTAATTAAAAATTACTTAATTGCTAGGCATTATATGAACTTTCAGCATATTATAATCTTTTTGCTGGTGGAGAGTCTTGCCTCTAATTGCAGTTGTTGAAGGTCATCTGTGGCAATTACTTAGAATAAGACAGTGGTGAAATTGGCCATATCATTTGACTCCTCTCATGAATGATTTCTCTGTAGCATGCAATGCTGCTTGATAGTATTTTACCCACAGCAGAAGTTCTTTCAAAATTGGAATTCTCTCAAACTCTGCTGCTCCTTTGTCAACTAAGCTGATGTAATATTCTAAATCCTTTCAACAGTCTTCACAGCATCTTCACCAGGAATAGATTCCATCTCAAGCCATTTTCTTTGCTTGTCCATAAGGAGCAACTTGTCATTCGTTAAAATTCTAACATGAGATGGCAGTCATTCAATCTCATCTTGAGGCTCCACTTCTAGGTCTGTTGCTATTTCCACATCTGTAGTGTTATTTCTTCCACTGAAGTCTTGACCCTTCAAAATCCTCCATGAGAGCTGGAATCAACTTCTTCCAAATTCCTGTTCATGTTATTTTGATCTTTTCCCATGGATCACAATTATCATTTAAAATATTTTAGAGCGCGAGCACGTGCAAGAGAGGGAGAGAGAATCCCAAGCAGGCTCCATGCTGTTAGTGCAGAGCCCGATGCCAGGCTCATACTCATGACCCATGAGATCATGACCTGAGCCGAAATCAAGGGTTGGACATTTAACCGACTGAACCACCCAGGTGCCCTGTGTCACGAGTATTCTTAATGGCATCAGAATGGCAGATCTTTCCCAATTTTCAGTTTATTTTGCACAGATCCATCAGAGGAATACTTACCTATGGGAGCCATAGTCTTATGAAATGTATTTTTTAAATAATAAGACTTGAAAGTTGAAATTACTCCTTGATCTTTTAATTTCCTTCAAGAATTTTTGCTCTGCATTCACAGCTTGGCTGGTTGGAACATAAAGGCCTAGCTTTTGGCCTGTCTTAGCTTTGACATGCCTTCCTTACTAGTTTAATTGTTTCTAGCTTTTGGGTTAAAGTGAGAGAGATGTGACTGTTCCTTTCACTTGAATATTTAGAGGCCATTGTAGGATTATTAATTGGCCTAATTTCGATATTGTTGTTATCTCAGGGAATAGGGAGGCCCTAGGTGTGTGTGTGTGT
Organism: Panthera pardus; assembly: GCF_024362965.1. Classification (NCBI taxonomy): domain Eukaryota; kingdom Metazoa; phylum Chordata; class Mammalia; order Carnivora; family Felidae; genus Panthera; species Panthera pardus. The sequence goes on along the minus strand of NW_026526991.1, from coordinate 88,018,392 downwards.
GTGAGAGAGAGACAGACAGATATCTGGTTGGTGGAGCAGTCAGGACACACACAACACTTACCCATTAAGCTCACTGTCTTGCATAGGAAAGGTTCCTGGTGCCCCAAAACAATTACAATAGAAACACCAAAAATCACTGATCACAGGTCACCATAACAAATATAATAATAATGAAAAAATTTGAAATATTGTTAGGATTATCAAAATGTGACACAGAGATAGGAAGTAAGCAAATGCTGTTAGAAAAATGGTGCCCACAGATTTGCTGGACACAAGATTGCCATGGACCTTCAGTTTGTAAATGAAAATAAATAACTAAATCGAAACCCAGTACGTGTGAAGCATAATAACGTGAAACACTCTACAGCAAGGTGTGCCCGTCTTGTGTGGTGGCTTCCCAACTGATCTTCCTGCCTTCATGCTTTCTAAATATTAACTCATCCCCTGAACTTCTGCCTTACACCTTCCTGGTCAAGTGTAATCATGACAGTAGTTTTGTTGAATGCTCATGTAAGCTCTTGTCAATCCCTTGATAAACAGTAGTTCATAGTTCTTAGTTGCATTTCAAACAAACAAATACCTCTTAATTTGGGATTCTGGACCCTCTCTCATTTGCCCGCCCTCCCCTTCAGTCACTGCACACTGCCACTTCTTTGTCACATTAATTTTCTAGCTTGTTTGAATTGCTTATAGGGTGCGTGCTCTCTTGCTGGTTCTGGTTTGTGTTCTCTGCTCTCTCTGCCTCTCCATGCACCACCCCATTAGGTAGTAGGTAGGTCTCTGTAGAAACCTTGTTTCCTATTTCTGTTGCATTTATTGCCCCCTGCCTCTAATGCCCATCTCTGAATCCTGATAGCCAACTAATGTAAATGAAAAAAATTCACCCATCTTCTACCTGCCTCACGATGCATTTTCTGATCATCCCAACTGGCAGTTCTTTCTCCTTTGAATCTCTAGAGCACTCTGTGTTATTCTCTTATAGCACTTATATTTTTCACCTTGGATTGTGAATATTTTTAGAAATAAGAGTGAGGTCTTGTGGGGGGAAGGGTCCACGTATAATTGGTCTGCCTTTCTCATGTGCCACATTGTTTTCCTGCCACGTAGATGGTCAACAAATGTTTTTGAGTAAATGAGATTTTATAACTTACATGTAGATAGTGCTTGGAAATTCAGAAAATATCTTAAGTGTACATTTTCTCATTAAATTGGGCAACAATAGTGTAGAATTGGGTGGTTATCTCCATTTTATGGATAGCATTTGGAAGTTTATGGAGATAGGGTCGGGAAATGTCAATGGAGTTTTATAGGCAATTCTCCTGGGAGAATGGCAAGATGGGACTCCAAGTTAAGCAGTATAGAGCTTTAAGGACTTTTAGGGCAATTGAATTAAGGGTTTTGAACCCTGTTAGTGCCTTGGACTCAACCTTCAGGAAATTAAATACAAAATCATTTACCAAGCCCTCCTTCCCCTACTCAGACCCAGACATTGGTATTTTTAAGTGTAGTGATTTTTAAAAATATTTTTTAAATGTTTTATTTATTTTTGAGAGAGAGAGAGAGAGAGAGAGAGACAGAGTGCGAGCAGGGAAGGGACAGAGAGAGAGGGAGACACAGAATCTTAAACAGGCTTCAGGCTCTGAGCTGTCAGCACAGAGTCCATCGTAGGGCTTGGAATTATGAACTGTGAGATCATGACCTCAGCCGAAGTCAGACGCTCAACCAACTGAGCCACCCAGGCATCCCAGTGTAGTGATTTTGAAAAATATTTAATTGTTCCAAATTTATGGAAGAAATTTATTAATAGAGATTTATGATTTCTATTATAAACACATTAAAATTTTTTGAGCCAATCGTTCACAGACTTTTTTCTTTTTATAAAGGGAAACTTTTTTCCCTTATTTGTACAGTACTGTCAAAATTACTTTCTGATGCTGGTTTGAATAATAGGTCCATATTCTAGTTGTATGAGGCATAGATGTATGTTGATGTGGTCCTAACTAGGCTGTCAGAGTTGAAATATTCTATAATATGTTACTGGGAGTCTACCTAGATTTCTGGGAGATGAAACTTGGGTACCAGTAAAGGTTATATTTAAAACTAAAAAAACAAAAACATAAACAAAGAAGTCTTGTTTCTTAATGAAAATTATTTGTTGAAAGAAAGTTATATAGGAATAAAGAAATAATGTGTAACTCTTATTTGCATGGCAATGTCTGTTTTTTTCTCTCGCTTAAAGCAATGTCATGGCTTGGATTTTTATTGTTGCTGTTCAGTTGGTAACTGAATTTCTTTCTTTCTTTTTCTTTCTTTTCTTTTCTTTTCTTTTTTTTTTTTTACTGTGTGGGTGCGTTCATAGTGCACACTGACTTTAATTACATTTTTTCTTTCTAGCTCAAGGTCTTGATTTTCAACTTGAATTATTTTAAAATGCAGCAGTACAGTAACATCCTCAGAGACCATTAAAATATTTAGAGATATTTTCCTGATGCTGAATGGCTCATCCTTCCATGCTTCTGTATTATAACGTGTGCTTCTTTAAACTTTCCTCCCCCCTCCTTTATAGTTAGCTGTCCAAAGTGCCTGGCAGATATCTTTTTGATTCTGCTGCAAGGAATAATTGTCAGCCTGCAACAAGAACAGCCAACCACACTTCCTTAGTTAATAACTCCGTGAGCTGTAGGTGGAGGCATGAGGGTGACAATACATCTTTCTTATGCAGGACAGTGTTTAGGATATGTGACCACAATTGTATCTAATATTTAGGGGCTAGATTTACAACTGTGTTATGAATGGAAAGGTTTTGTCGGAATTGCTTCTTAAAGGAAGTAAAGACACTTAACATCAGAATGTTCAAAATGGCAATCTCTTATGCAGAAGGAGATTTAGAAGTTTGACAACCAAAAATTTGTCCTTTTTTTTTTTTTATAAGGCAAAGAATGGTATTGCTTGTTGTTTTTATTTCAAAACTATTTCAAATCTGAGCTTTAAATAAAAAAAAAACACAAAACTGTGAGAACTATCAATATTACTATTTCAGGGCAATCAAATTTAATTTCGATTGTATATACATATATGTATATGTAGATCTATCTAGAAATCTAGGTATAACTATTTCAAGGGAGACCGTATACACGGTAGACATTCTAATGTTTATTCTAACTTTCTACTCTGAAATTTAACAATTTGGTCAAAGTTCAGTCTTGAGCTTTCTACTTGAACTTCCTAATGAATTATATCCTTTCAAAGGCTTTTCCTGGAATTTCTCTTTTTGGCAGGTAAGTTTGCATATCTAAAGTGACATCATTTGGCCAGATTCCTGAAAAAGAATAATTTAAAAGACAGAAGAATGTAGGTTGGCTTTTGAAAGTTCTAATGTTAAAATTCAGGGAGAAGCTAAAATAGAGAAATCATATGTTGTATTAATAGGAATGTGTTAATTTCTTAAACTTCATCAATATTTCATGAGGTTTTTTTGTTTTAATAGGTTCATGAGGTTTATAACTTTATTTCAGGTGGGAAATAATACTTTTCCTTTTTTTTACTGGGTTAAGTTTTGGTAAAAGTGACTTAGTTATAATTTTGGAGTGCATCCTGCAAGAAAGTAATTGGGTCTGGACTTAATAAAACCACACTGCTATAGAAAGCCATACAATTGTTGGTGTGGAAAAGGAACAAGATAGCTTTGGTAGTTTCGAAGTTAAAAATATAATACTGTAAGTGGCTTGAGGTAGGAACCACATCTCGTAGTTTTTTCGTTATCCTGAATTGAACTTAAAAAAATGCTATGTACATGATGGACACTCATTAAAAAATTTTTAATTGATTTATTGGTTACCAAATAAATGCCTGGAATAGTACTAGCCATTCTAACTCAATTTGGCTTTATCTAGTGTTTTTCTTATGGAAATAGTCCTAGAAGTTTTTTACAGTATTGCTATTATAATTTGGCTTTCTCTAATACATATTTCTATTATGAAAATAGCCATTCTCAAAGACTTTAGCATTTGTCTCCTGGAAATCTCTGTTCGTTAATGCTTTAACTCTTTTTGAACTGTTAACCTCAGATCACCTTGTTTCTGTCTATTCAGATTATTTTCCTTATGAGCCATTATTCATCTTTCTTGAGCTGTTGGCTACTTGCTAAACTTCATGCTCATTTGCATCCGTGTAGTTTATAAGTTTGGTGGGGGGGATAGGAACTAGCACAAATCCTTTTTTTAAAATATGCATTTGTCTACTGGCCTTAGCTAAGAAGCGCTAATGTTTCCCCACTGCTTGCTGATTCAATACAGAGTTTTCTGCTGGCTTCCTTTATCTCCTCCCCAGTTTTTATTCTGACAGACTTATTCAGAGAATGAATCAGCTTTTCTGTATAAAGCTTTGAATTTGGTGTGAAGGAAGAAGTGACAGAGGTAACGGAAGAGAAATGGGAAGTGTGAGGTGTGATCCATGCTACTTAAATTGCTACTTATTAATCCATCCCTGTTCCCTTCAATTTTCTCTTCATCTGTGTTATATGTATTTTGTCCATTCTATTATGTGAGGGTCTGGGGTGTCTGGGTGGCTCAGTAAGTTAAGGGTCCGAATGTTGATTTCAGCTCAGATCATACTCTCAAGAGTTTGTGAGATCTAGCCCTATGCGTGGCTCTGATGGTAAGGAGCCTGCTTGGGATTCTCTTCTCTCTCCCTCTCTGCCCCTCTCCCTCCCTCCGCACCCCCCCCCCCCCCAAATAAAACCACTTTATTATGTGAGGGTTTACTTCTGGGACTATCCAGGCTTCTCACGGTTTCTTTGTGCGTACCGCTTGTGTACTCTGATGGATACTCCCCACTTCCTGCGAGACCTCCAGGTTTCTTCCCACCCTCATTCTCTTCCAGTCCCTGGGATGACCTAATTTCTCTTTGGCGATTTACTAGAATTCTGGTCCTCTTTCACGCACTGATCCAGAACATTCTTTCACAAACCCTTCAGAACCTGTGCAGCTCATTCTCATTTACCTGAACTCCTCCTACATAGCACTGCACGGCTTGGCATTTCCTTACCTTTTGTGTGGTCTTATTTCCATGAGCACGTCAGAGACATCCTATCTGAAGGTGCTTCTCAGCATTATTTAGTCAGGAGTCATAGTGGTCCAACACACAGTTTGGGATCAAGGCAGATATTCACTGCCAGCTGTGTGACTTAGGGGAAGTTACCTAGCATCTCTGAGGCTTTTTCTTCATCTGCTTAATGGGGATAACAATTTCTACTTCATAAAGTTATTACTTAATTTTAAGATAATTTGTTCACAGCATCCACCAGTGTCAGGCACATAGCAGACACTTAATAGATCCTTTTCATCATACATACATGGTTGGGTTTAGAATAGGTATTTACTAAAAACTTTTTCTTTTTTTTTTTTTTTTTTTTGCAACTAAGTAGCTATACTCCACTTGAATGGCTGAATTTTTAGAAAGGCTTTAGGAAGGCAGGAGACAGAATTAGTTTGACGTGTTTTCACCTAGTTATTCTTTGTCAATGAAGGTAGTAGCTCTAAATGTAGCAAAATGAGGTCTGTTGTTATATAGTGTAGCTGTTACCAAGGTTCCTAGATAAGGAAAGGAGTTGGTGGAGAAAGATGCAGCAGTACTCCCCAGTTTTGTACAATTCAGAGATTCTGTTGCTTGGAATTAAAATTTTAATGGATTTTGGAGTCCTAAAGTTTAGAGTTTCAAGTTAGTTTTTGTAAACTTATCATTGTTTAAAAATTACTTTCATCTGCCTTCCATGTGTTCAGCATTGTATTTGTATTCTTAAAATAGGTACCTGAAAAGCAAGTAGTATACATAATAAATATTTGTTTTTTGTGGAATTGGATTATATTTTAGACTCCTTGTACTGAAGTATGGTAAGACACATTTTCTTACAAGTAAAACTTTATTATAAATGTCACATATGTAGCTTAATATTTTAGAAATCTATAATAGAGTATGGATGAAGTTAAAAAAAAATTAAACATATGAATCTGTCTCCCTTCGTAAATAATTGGAGGAGGACCTATTTGCCTTAAATGAAAACTGGTATTATGGTTAACAAATTTATATTCTTAATGATGTCTTGTGTTATTCTGGTCTGCTGTTCAGCTCTATAGATGTGAGAAAACACTCATTACTAAGGGCACCCTTTTTCTTTGTGGAAAATTAGCTCAAGCTGACATTAATTTGCAGATAGCTTTCATTAAAGAGTTTCTTTTCATAAGGGTCATTCTTCATTCTTATTTCAAAGATTAAATGACTTTATAAATATTTTAATGTAGCATCTGTTCTTATTTTTCCCTACTCACATTTTTCTTCTCAAATATTCCATGTTTGTGTTCTGTAAGCTATACAAATGAGATTTCAAGAAGAAAATGCAATAATTGTGTAATTTATTGCCATTCTTTCTCTTATAATTTTCATTTTATTAAACATATTTCTCAAGTCTTTCAAAAGGCTTTTCTAAGTGCCGTGAAAAATTTAAATGTATATGACATTACTTATGTGTGTATGTATATTATTTCTGCTGCATAGTTTCTCAGAGTGCAATGATGAATCCACTGACAGTGAAGGGTCTGGAAGGCTCTAAAAGAGAGATTTTTCTTCCTTCTCCCTTCCCCCGTTCCTCTCTACTTCTTCTAGAATGGAACGTTTGTTTCTTCTGAAATCGTAGGCAAATCTAATGAATGGATAGATTAAAACAAACCAACCTGATCCAAGCCCTTGAAGGCAGTGGGGGCTTGTGGACCCAGAGCACCAGCCTTTTCCCATCATTCCACCTGAATTCCCCCTCCCTGCCTCTTCCCTCTTGTCCCCTCCCCTAGGTTCTTGGGCTAGTGTGCCAGAAATCTGGAGCTTGAAAGTGATATTTACTACAGCATTTGAGGTCCTAATGGTTGTTATGTTTTGTAAGTCAGTGACCCAGTTTGAAGCCACAGGCGACATTCTACTTTGAATAGTTTGTACTTTTAAAAACTATTTAAGCTGTTTCACTAACTGTGGTCACTTCTACAACTCTTCCTAGAAAACACGGTTTCTTAGATTTTAATATATTTGCTATTATTGGCTTTCTTATTTAAAGATGAACCAGATCTCTGTTCCTTAAAACCAAAGAAGTCCCAACAATTTTAACGCACTAGATGGAGAACAATTTTCTTTTTAGAAGTTATCAGGATTGCAAAACCTTTAATAGATGGGAAAAATATTCATCTTTGCTTGTGATGAATTCTTTCAAAATGAAGTCACTGATTCCAAAATAAAATTATGAAATATTACAGCTGGACATCATCAGAGAAGTGAGGTAAGTTTCCCACCTCAAACAGTAATTATTCCTATAGTATTTCTGTGACAAATGTTTATTTAGCCACCCCTTCAATACCTTAAGTGAAAGCTAGCACAGCACATTCAAACCAATACAAAGCAGTGGTGTGTTAGAGAAGGGAAGGAAATGAATGGTAACAACTGTGAGATGATATGTTAATTATACCAAAACATCATGTTGCATGCATTAAATATATATAACTTTTTGTCACTCATACTTGCAATAAAGCTGGGGAAGAAAAAAAAGAGCTTTGGATCCAAATGAACATTGGTGCAAATTGTGCTTTGCTACGTATTAGCTGTTTGGTGCTGGGCAAATATGTGAATTTCGTAGCTTTGGTTTTGTATTTATTAATGAAAAGTTAAATCCCAATGCTGCAGGTTTGTTGAGTGATAATATGAATAGATTATCTCATATGTGGGATATTTAATAAAACATTGCTATAGGATGGTTGTTGTGTTGAGTCAAAAAGTGCCCTTTTATAACTTTGACCTCTTTTCTTAATATTTATTTTCTATTTTATGTAATAAATTTAGATGGTGACCATTCTCATTTGCCTCTTAGAACTCTTACGTCTCCCTCCCCCCACCCCCATGGCTAAAGATGACCCTTTCATTTAGTTGTCCTTTGTGGGACTTGATTTTCATATCTCAACAACTTTCCTCTTCCCTGGTGTGCGGTTGTGGTCAATTCCCACTTGGGTATTGGGCTATACTTGGTGTAGCCATCAAAGCCACACTTGCGTGGCTTGACCCTGTTATCTGACTGCACTAGATTGGACTCAGGAGCAATGAAATTCTGATCCAGAATTTGGTATTGGGACTGAGAGTTAAGTCAGTCTTTTCCATAATGGAAAAGCACCTTTCTGAATCCCTGTGGGGCTAAGGAGCATAGAAAGTCAATTTGCAGAAAGAATGAAGCAGTTATGGGGAGTGGGACAAAGGGAGAGGGATCTTAATTGACTCAGGGCTTTCCTTACTTTGCTTCTGCTTCTCCCCTAAGGCTGCGCTGTGCTCCTGTCCCTCATTCTATGAATAACCCTGCCCTAAGCTGTATCAAGTTAGTTTCTGTTTTTTTCAACTACTGTTTTGTCATCAAAAGATGCTATTCCTCTTTTGACCAAAACAATTCAGAGATATCAAAATGTGGGGGAAAATATGTTAACATAATAAATTTTAGAAACATCTCTGTTAAAATCTAGGGCTCAGAATTGATCATGATGATGGACTCTCCCATCCCTCCCCCCCAAATGGGGACACCAAAGTAAAAACCAGCATATTTCCTGTTCTGTCCACAGAGCCCTTATCTGTTGCTTCCAGCTGCTTGAGAAACATTTCCATTTAGATGTTCCTATCAAACATATTTGACAATTGACCCTCTTCTCTGTCAGGCTGGATCCCCTTTATTTCAGTGTTCCTTCCTCTTCTAAGCTAGTGGTCCAGAGGAGTTGAGAATTCTTTTCTCATTCTTACCTAATTCCATTTGACATGAAGTTTTGACATTTAAAAAGAATTATTACTTTAAATTGTGGTATAATATGATATTGAGCACTGTCTCCTCTCCAGAGCTCTATCCTCCTCCAAAACTGATACATTGCACCTGTTAAACAAGAACTCCTCATTCCCAGCTTTCCCTGGACCCTGGTAACCACCATTCTACTTTCTGTATCCATGAATTTGACTACTCTAGGTGCGTCACATAAGTAGAATCGTACACCGTGTCGTTTTGTGACTGGCTTATGTCATTTAGTGTAATGTCCTCAAGTTATTCCAAGTTGTAGCATGTGTCAGAATTTTTGGCATTCTTTATGTTATCATTATTCTGTGACTTTTTTCTTTCTCCCCTCTTTTGACAGTCAAGATTCTAAGCCTTTATCACTGTACCTAAGTTACTGAAGTTATGTCTTAGTCTCTGAAGATTCTCTCTCTGCTTACAGTCATAATCTATAATGCATGAGTCATCTTTAGAAACACGGATTTCATCTAGTTATAACCACAGGACGGCTATGAATGGAGCTCCGTGGGTGGTTGGTGCAACATGGAGGCCCTGAATAGCCGCTTCTTGCTAAAAACAATACGCTTTCCCACCTGATAGCCCCTGTCTCCTTAATTTTTGAGGCCTTCATAATTTAGTTAGATTTTCTTTTAATTATCTCCTCACCATGTGCTTTTATTTGTTGTATACCTCTACTATTAGTCAAACACTTTCATTTCAGTCAGATAGTCATTTAACTTTCTCTACCAAATCCATTGTTTATACTTGTTTCTTCCTCTTTTTTGCCTTTAATTCCTCTCATGAAAATTTCAACTTCTCATGATCTTTCTGAATACCACATACTGGGTATAGTTGACCTTCTTCATGAAAATTTCACAGCTATGAAAGCCCCACATATACAGGTCACTTCGTTGTAGTCTTACTCTTAAGCCCTTTAACTGTTAATTGTGTACTGCTGGTTAGTAGTTTCCTAACTAGATTACAGTTTCTTGAAAACTTATGGTTTTTTTTTATACCTTCATATTAGCAAGCGTTGTGTGGATATGTATTCAGTGGGCAATAAATACTTGTGTTAGTGACATGTTTATGTTAGTGCAATAAAAGAATATGAATGTGCTTTAAAATCTTTCATGACACGACTGTCATTTTCTATTTCACCGTTCTTTCTAAACCACCCACCCTTAATCTACTTGCAAGTGTTTTTAAGTTTGAAAATATTTAAGAAAATTATTGGTGATAGTCTTTTTCCTTCTGTGAAGCACATGGGCATCTTATGATTTAATCTAGCATCATTCCAAAATGAGAAGTATTTGACATATTTATAGGTTACTATCATTAGATACATATCCATGAAAGGAGGAAAAAAAAATCTCCACTTGAATCCATAATGCTGGCAATAGGACATAGATGGCTATTACAGCATTTGAAATGCTAGCCTTCCTGCATGGGTGGAACGTGGGTGTTGTGTAAAGAATATTGTTTAGTCCTTTTGCTTTTCGCTCCTTTTGAACCACTCTTTTTTTTTTTTTTTTTTTTTTTTTTTTTTTTTTTTTTATTCTCCTAGCCCTATTCTGAAACTTAAGCTCAAGGTTATTGATGAGTGTGAAGGATGTTTCTTGTCCATCTTTTTCCTCCAACTCAGGTGGATGGACTTATTGTTGGTCCTGATTTCTCTTCTTTCTGGTAACCCTGAAAAACACCATATTAGCTATAAAAATAAAATGTTGTAATTAGAGTGCGGGGGAGCATATTTTTTTTGTTTGTTTTTGTTTTTCAATATATGAAATTTATTGTCAAATTGGTTTCCATACAACACCCAGTGCTCATCCCAAAAGGTGCCCTCCTCAATACCCATCTCCCACCCTCCCCTCCCTCCCACCCCCCATCAACCCTCAGTTTGTTCTCAGTTTTTAACAGTCTCTTATGCTTTGGCTCTCTCCCACTCTAACCTCCTTTTTTTTTTTTTTTCCTTCCCCTCCCCCATGGGTTTCTGTTAAGTTTCTCAGGATCCACGTAAGAGTGAAAACATATGGTATCTGTCTTTCCCTGTATGGCTTATTTCACTTAGCATCACACTCTCCATTTCCATCCACGTTGCTACAAAGGGCCATATTTCATTCTTTCTCATTGCCACGTAGTACTCCATTGTGTATATAAATCACAATTTCTTTATCCATTCATCAGTTGATGGACATTTAGGCTCTGTCCATAATTTGGCTATTGTTGAGAGTGCTGCTATAAACATTGGGGTACAAGTGTCCCTATGCATCAGTATGGGGAGTATACGTTTAAAGTCGTAGATATATTAGCTTATATCACATATGTGGAAAAAGCAGATATTATACAATTTAGTTCAGTAGCAATACATTGAAACACCATTAGCATTCTCTACTAGGAATAAAATGATGAACAAGGTAACATCATTCTGCCATTGTGGATTATACTGTAGTAGGACTATATTAAGTAATTATAAATATATAAGTATGATTGAAGGGATGTGGAATATTGATTGCTGTGGGAGAGAATAGCAAGGAAATTTTATTTTGTCGATGGGGTCAGTGAAAGCCTTTGATAAAGTGTTCTTTAATGTATATGCATTATTTACCATGTGTGTCAATCAGACCTCTAAGGAAGGGTTCAGGAAGTAACTGGGGTATAGGCTGTAGATGAGACCTGATGGAATCAGGCACCCATGATGGAATCCTCTCTCTACAGATGGTGTAAGGCCATGGGAGTAGACACAATTCCTTGGGAGTTTGTAGAAAAGAAACACTCTTGAGAACCAATATTTAGCAAGAGATTAGAGGTGCATTTAGGACTGACAACCCCAGATATAAAATTATGTAAGTGGAAATATCTTGTTCATCATCTAATCTGATTTAGTCAGAATAAAGATGAGTCAGATAAGGTCCTGTTAGACTCAGTATTTTTCTATACGACATGGCACAGAATGTCTCCCAACATTTACCTTTCTACTGTAGGTTTTATATTAATCTAACTTAGCCTTTTAGTGGTATTTTATCTGCATTGAATTATAAATGGTGAGGGTGCAAGAATTTTTTCCCCTATATTTGTCTTTAACACCCTTTGGTGGTAGAAAAACTTAAGATATCTCTCATGTAATCAAATCTAAATGTCTGCCTTGTCCCTGCTTATAAAACAATTATCAAATAAGATAATTATTGGACATTGACTGTAGGTTGTTTTCCTTGGTTGCTCAGCCTGTTACGTCTGTGTGCTTAGAATATCATGTACTTTTTCTTACAGCCTTTATTCATTTCTCTTACTAGACTCTAGGCTACCTGTGGGCAGTTTCTGTTTTCTAACTATGGTTTGAATCCAGAGAAACATAGTGCCTGGCAAAAATAGGAATGGTATTTGCTAAATGAATGAAACATGCAGATATCTGAGACTATAAATTCTTTAAAGATAGAAACTCACTGTTTTCTTCTGGACAAGTACAAATATTTGCACATAATGAAAACACAATTATGTTGACTTATGGTTCTTTCTTTCTAGGAGATATCTTTTCTTATGGTTTGAACTGAGGGCAGTAAGTGATAGCATTAAGAGTAAAAGGTGGATTTTTTTAAAAAATTGAGTCTCACAAGAAATATGAACCATTATTAGACATAAAAGTATGTCAAACAATAAAATTCATAATTGTAAAATACTCATTACCTTTGGATCTAAAGATTGAATTGTACAGGATTGCTCATAAAGTTCATAGCATATATATTTTTAAGCCTCCAAAATATCTTTTATTTAAAGACCTTCTTTTTAAACCACAGAGTGTAGAGATAGTTAGGTTCTATTTATTGCTAATTTCTCTCTGGCTATTTTTTTCCTTTTTGTATCATGCCCACAGCAGCTGTTTCCCTAACCCTTACCCCAGCCCACAGGCTTTCCCACGGTCCTTTTTGGGCTGTCACTTGGCATTGATCCTTAGTGTGACAGATTAAACATGTGTCTGAATTGTAGTTATGACCACACCACCATCCATCAGGTTTCCCATAAGGGTGATTATGCTTATTTTTACTCCCAAACCAGGTGATTATTTTACAATGAAAGTATTCAGTTCACTTTGAATAAGTCTTCAAGCTCCTCATTTAATCTCTCATTCCTTGGTAACATGCTGATACTTTGCTCTTAGGTTTTGTAGTTCAGTGTGAGCCAAGCTCATGGGATATCAGTGTTGGGAACACAAAGAAGGGCCTCCGTGTTAGACAGAAGTGGGGTTTAGTTCAAACTCTGACATATGTTAGCTTGTAAGCCTGCACGTGTGATAGTTAATTTCTATGGGCTTGAACCTCCTTATGTATAAAATTATGTGCTTTTGGCAACACTGATCCAAATGGTATCATTGTGGAAGATTGGAAGCTAACACATGATGGGCCCTATCACTGTTTCATTCAAAGGTATGAAATCAAGGCTGCTACTTCTAAGGTATGCATCCATGGCTCTATGATATCCATAGCACAATTTGAACTTAAGTTGCAGGGGCACTTCCCAGGTTGACGTATGGGTGTATGTGAAATCGTGGCGGACAAGGAAGGAATAAATGACTTAAAACAGATTACAGTTCTCACTTGTGAACATTAGCACACTGGCATTAAAGGATCTGGTAATCAGTGGTCTAACTTATATTAGAAACAAAACAAAACTACCTTCAAGTTCGTTTAGCTATACAGAGTAATTGGTAACTACATTAGTTGCATTCTTAGGAGCTATCTTTATTGTCCTTGTTCCCAAGCGCTATTTAATACATTTTAAGTGTTAAAGGAAGAATAAGTAGTGGGTCAATAAATAAACAATAAATGATTTAAAGATGTTCATTACATTCATAAATTTCAGCCATAAATACAAACAACCTACCTTTGCGTGTGTGGGTGCCTATATGCATATGTGTGTGTGACTAAATGGTTACAGTTTAAAATCAGGCCAAAATTAAACATTCAAAAGAACACTAATTAAGCAGCTACTGTGTACCAGGAATAGTAGGAATATTTTCATCCAAATTTAGGACTCCTCTTGCACATACTGTATAAAACAACTTAATTTTTTATTGGTGTGTATTTCAATCACATCTTTATTAGTCTTCCTATGAATGCCTTCATTACTTCCCAAAGCCCTCAAGAAATTATGAAAGAATTAGAAGAGACCTTTGATTTTTAGATTTAAATTTTCAGACAGGATCATGTGAAAATTCTTCTTTCCTCAGGTTCTCATACATATATGGTTATGAATACACAAGTATGGGCTATTCTTAGTTACTGTTAATTTAGAAAGAACCCTCCTTTAGGAATACTTTTTATAGCTGTAAAATGGCTTAAATTCATATCTATACTCTCTTAATTTTATACTCAAAGTATATAAGGTAATCTGTTGTGATCTTTTCCCCTTATATATGTACCTTATTAAGGGAGTATGGTTATTTTTATTAAATTTTTTTTTTTTTAAGTTTACTGATTTTTTTAGGGTGAGAATCCCAAGCAGGTTCCACACTGTCATTGCTGTCAGCACAGAGCCCCCTGCAGGGCTCAAATTCACAAACTGTGAGATCATGACCTGAGCTGAAATCAAGAGTCAGATGCTTAACTGACTCAGTCACCCAGGTGCCCCTGATTATTTTTTTTAAAACAAATACACATTTTATAAATGATAGTGGAAGCCTTAACCAAAGTATGCTTAATATGTATATAAGATAAGAAACTTCGTTTCTGCAACTAGAATTCATGCTAGAATATGGACACTGATACTTAAGGCATAAATATATTTTGTAAAAAAGAGTTTATTTATTTATTTTGAGAGGGGGCGGGGAGAGAATCCCAAGCAGGCTCTGTGCTATCAATGCAAAGCTCCACACGGTACTCAAACTCTTGAACTGCTAGACCATGACCTGAGCAGAAATAAAGATGCTTAACTGACTGAGCGTCCCAAGTGCCCCTAGGTGTAAATACATTTAATTTAACCTTTCCTCTGTACTTGATTTGTTGTTGGCTAAAAGAGTTATTTATGTGACATTTATGTGGCAGTCCTTAGCTTTTAGAAACAGTTTACTTGTTCAAAAAATAAACTGGCAGTGCACAAAATTACTATTATATAAAAAGGACATTTTAAGTCTGATATTAGAATAATTTATTTTTTGTTTTACATTAAATTTTTAAAATTGATTTATTTAGAAACTTAAAAAAATTTTTTTAAGTTTTTTTTTTTTTTTTTGAGAGAGAGAGCGTGAGCGAGGGAGGGCCAGAGAGAGAGGGAGACACAGAATCTGAAGCAGGCTCCAGGCTCTGTGCTGTCTGCACAGAGCCTGACAAAGGGCTTGAACTCAGAAACCGTGAGATCATGACCTGAGCTGAAGTCAGACGCTTAACTGACTGAGTCACCCATGTGCTCCTGGCAACTTCTTAATAAACCACAAATTATATCTTGGATACTGACATATTTAAGAATATTGCCAAAGTTATGGTATAATTAGGCTTGAGAAGTCAAAGTTGCCCATATTTTTAATTTCCTGTGGCAGCAATTCATAAATGAAGATTCTGGTATAAGTGCTAAGAGTATGGACTTTTGTTTTGCAAAGTTTCTTTAAACTTGAAGAGACATCCAGAAGGTTCTGAGTTCATCCACCCAGTTTCAGCCAGAATGGCTTTCAAATTGTCACATGGCTCATTTAGGCAATTAAAACATTGTAATTGTCCTACTAAAGGTCTAGAAGTATGCATTTACCTCACAAGTATTATAAACAGGAATACTAGTTAAGTTTTATGGAACGATTTAATGGGAAAAATTTAGAATGATAAAACCCACATTTGTAGAATGCTTGTTATATATCCTAGGCAATTTATATCACCTCATATTTTTGTCATAAAGATTAAGTAAATTAATAGAAAATACATACACATGCCTTGCATATGTGTTATCTATTTATAATAATATCAATTATTAATTATAAAAAAGTAATAGGTGGGAGAGCCTTAATTTGAAATCTGTTTGAATTTGAATTCCTGCCTGACCTCTATGTCCATTCTGCTTTTCACTGAGCTTTTCTAATTTTCACATGTAAAGAATCAGGATGGTCCAAACAGGTCACCAGGGCCTCCCTGTTAGTGATCCTTCAAAACAACCTTTTTTATGGTTTTTATTTTTATTTAATTGGACAGTTCTACATTTTACTTCCAATATAGTTCACATACAGTGTTATACTAGTTTCAGATGTAAATATGGTGATTCAATAATTCTATACATTACTCAGTGCTCATCATGATAAGTGTACTCTTAATCCCCATCACCTATTTCACCCTTCCCCCTTCCTTTCTTCCCTCTGGTAACCATTAGTTTGTTCTCTATAGTTAAGGGTCTGTTTCATGGTTTGTCATTTTTTTCTTTTGTTCGTAAGTTTTGTTTATTAAATTCCACATGAGTGAAATCACATGGTATATGTCTTTCTCTGACTTACTTTGCTTAGCATTATACTTTCTAGCTCCATCCACGTTGCAAATGGCAAGATTTTATTTTTTTTTTATGGCTGAATAATATTCTTTGTGTGTGTGTGTGTGTGTGTGTGTGTGTACGTACAACATCTTTATTCATCTTTCAGTGGACACAGGTTCCTTCTAGAATTTGATTATTGTAAATAATGCTACAGTAAACACAAGGGTGCATGTATCCTTTTGAATTAGTATTTTGATATTCTTTGGGTAAATGCCCCATAGTGGAATTACCGAATCATATGGTATTTCTATTTTTAATGTTTTGAGGGCCCTTCATACAGTTTTCCACAGTGACTGCCAGTTCGCATTCCCACCAACCAGTGCATGGGAGTTCCTTTCCCTCATATCCTTGCCAACCCTTGTCGATTCTTGAGTTTTTGGTTTTAGCCATTCTAACAGGTGTGAGGTAATATCTCATTGTAGTTTTGATTTGTATTTCCTGATGATGAGTGATGTTGAGCATCTTTTCATGTGTCTGTTGGCCATCTGTATGTCTACTTTGGAGAAATGTCTGTTCCTGTTAAAAAAAAAAAAAATCAACAACAAACACAATAGACCTTGGGAATAGAAGTTGGCTTGTGACGACTTACCAGACTATCAGGCTGCCTTTCAGTGGTCACTGAATTTACACCAAACTACCTACTACCTACACTTTCTCAATTTCTTCTGTAAAATGGGGATGATGACAATACCAACCCTAGATTTATTGGAAGGAGGAAATGAGATACTGCATGTAAATTGCTGAGCACAAAGCTCGGCATATAATAAACACTCAGTAAAGTTTAACTGTTACTGTTGCATTGAGGACTGTGTATCATATAACTGTATTGGCTGTGAGTGCTCACCTGTGGCCTAACTGAATCCTATGTCCCAAACTTGATGCTATACTTCGGGAACTTATCTTACTTCTTATTGTACCTTGGCACTCCTCTTCTTATTTTCTGGAATCCACTTGCCCCATCCATTTCGTTTTTTTTTTTTTTAATGTAGTTATGTTTTAAAAAGATTTGTTAGCTTAAATTCTGTGATAAGCAACAAAATAAATGACAATAATCAACGTTAATATTTTAGCAATTTCTCCCATTTTTTTCAATGCTTTTACAGTTTATATAATTAGGATCATAGGTTACATATTGATTTGTTTTCTGTATTTTTAATTAACAGTATTTTCTAACCATTTCCTACAGCATTAAAAGTATGAACACTTTTATCACTTGTATGCTTTCTCGCTGTACATCATTTTTATTACTTGTATACTTCTTAAGAGTCTGTGTATGAGTGTGTCCTTTTTTATTTAAGCATTTCTCGTTGTTAGACTTGTTGATTATCTCCAGGTTTGATCAGTATAAATAATACTAAAGTAAATATTTGAATAAGCCTTTGTTTGATTTCTGATGATTACTTCCAGATACATTTCTATGTATGTGATTATGGATTAAGTAACTAAGCATTCTGGGGGAAAAAAAAGGAACCAAGCATTTTGTACTTTAATGGTTTACAATCTAATAACTAAAATTGGGAGACAATTTCTTTTAAAAATGCAGCAATGGTTTTTAAAGTGCTCTGTGACCTCTTTGGGGTTACTATTGAGACGGCAAGAGCTTTACACTGATGGTAACCTTTTTCATGTCCCTTTCTTTCTGACAGCAAGTGAAATTTGTTATTTAATAACAAGGATGCTTTTCAAAATATCAGGCTTGACAAAAAAATTAAGTTACGTGTTCTTGCTTCATTTTATAATATATCTATTTTGAGCACTCATATTCTAGATACCATGTTTATTTTTTTAATGTTTATTTTTGAGAGAGAGAGAGAGAACAGGGGAGGGACAGAGAGAGAGGGAGACACCAAATCTGAAACAGGCTCCAGGCTCTGAGCTGTCAGCACGGAGTCCGACACAGGGCTCAAACTCATGAACTGTGAGATCATGACCTGAGCTAAAGTTGGACACTTAAGCAACTGAGCCACCCAGATGCCCCAAGATACCATATTTAATAAATAGTTTAAAATTAAATTACAATCTTCTGATTAAATTTAATATTAGTGAAGAAAGGTAGTTGGAGGAAGGTGGTTTTAGGAACTTTTTTTTGTCAGGTGAAGAATATTTTACTGACTTTACAACTATTACCAAAATTCTTAGAAGAAAGTATGGACAAATATTTAGCTATTGTTTCAAGTATAGAGAGAACATTCCACCCTTTTCACTCTACCCATTTCCATAAAGGGTTTGGGTATCAGATGGAGCCAGACTTCAGAGAGGAAAGAAAATATCTGTGGCACAGATAGAATGTTTTGGAATCTTCTTGGCAGCTTTATAAGAGTGTGGGAAGGAGAAAGTCCAGGGAACCAGGTGAGCAATAGACTGCAATGTGCCTCTTCCTTGTAAATCCCCCATCTGCATCCTCTGAACTCAGAAATCTCATCAATTCACGAATGCTTGCTTGCAAGTTTTACATCATTCTTAACATGTGAGAATGGGCTTAGCTTCGTGCTGAGGTTGACATGTGGATTGAGGCAACCCTGAAAGAAGAGTGAAAACTCTTGAAAGAGAGTGAAAACTCGGTGATGACTCCTTGGGGCAGGAATTTGATGAAGAGGAAAGGTTGGAATAGGAACCTTCACCAACTGTGCAATTTGGGGGCATGAGATTTTACTTGTACCCACGGGTCATGGAGGCCTCAGGTTGAAGGCTTGGCTATAGGAGTTTTCAAGAGCATTGCAGAGATGGTAGGATAAGCCCGACTTTTCATGTTGTATGGAACAGAATCCCTGAAGGATTGGCTACACAGTGCCAAGTAAAGTCCCCACGCTGGATATGCATCAGGTCTATCACTAGAAATACAAACTTCTGGATACATAGGGTTAGGGTTTGGTCATTCCACTTTGCTATCAGATTCCAGGTAAGTTATCAGGCAATAAAGTGATGAATGTCTTGCCCTTTATTCATATGTCCTGGATCTGACAAATGTTTGGACTGTACTTCAATAGGAATAGGGGAAGGGCAGGTATGAGTGATAGACCTCAATATTGTGCCATGTAGTAGAACGAGGGCAAAAATTTTTTTTTTTTTCTAATCACAAGAGGTGTGTGAATGGAAATACAGTTTGGTGGAGATAAAATAGAAGATGTTGAAATGGTAAAGTCGTAATTATGATGATACATGAAATAGGATACTTATATTACATAAATTTGTACATACTGCTAGTACAGAAATCATCAAAGTGATGGATTACCCATCTTAAAATATCTTGGCATTGATTTTTAGGCACATACATTTGTATATTTTTCTAGGTTTTTTTTTTCTTTCAGAAGTTGCCTTTTCTGCTATTTATTTTGCCTTTCTGTAAGTATCATTTTAATGTTTTGCTGTTCAGGAAAAAAACTAGTGGTAGATTTAATTTTGATGATCAGATTAGTTAACGTTTTTATATATGTCTTTATCAGACTTAATTCTGTGTTCACACCAAGTGACAACTCAAGACTGTGAGAATATTCTATTGGCTATGAGGTTTTTTGCTTTAATTGCAGCTGAGTTAATCTGTAGAATTTAGCAATTATACTGCCATCTATCTTAAGGGTTTATAACACTAGTATAGAATAAGCAAATAGCATAAAACACTTGTACCTGTGTGTGCTTCTGAGTTTTATTGGTAATAAAAAAAAAAAAAAAAAGGCATGCTGACTTTTGTGCTTGGGAACAGAATCTGTTTCTAACCTTTGCTATTAACAGGAAGTGGGAGAGGTGAAATGAGGCCTGGTTTTGTGGCTGGGCCAGAGCACTCTGTGTTCCTAAGAGTGGCATTTAGGTTTCATGTCTGTCTAGCTTCTTGCTCCTTGGAATAGCTGGCCTTTGAAGTCCTAAAAACACAGATTGGTAATGAGCAACATAAAGTCAGGAGTGGGCAAATATTTGGAAAATCCAAGCTCTGAGAATAGCCAGTCTAGAATAATTTGGCTTAGACTGTGTTACAACTGCAGTTTCCTTTCCCACCTACGTTATGAAATTTTTCTAATATAATGGTATAAATTTCCCAAATAAGAATAATTGAGAAGTCTCAACTTCACTTCTATTTTCAGGTAGAGCGATTGCTGTATTTATTTTTAAGTTGTAGGATAGCACTAACTTGCTGTCTAGAGTATTAAAGGAAAATCCAGCCCTTGAAGTGCCTAGTTTTTCAGGTAGAAGTGGAATCAGAAAAAGGAATTCTAAAGTAAATTTTTGGTTATATACTACATACCTTTGAATGAAGGTTATTAACCTTTTATTATAATATATGCAGTGTCCTGTTTTAGAAAATATTCTCTGCCAGAAAAAAGCTCACATAATTTATTACTTATTTCCACCAAGGTCCTGTTCTAAAAATATTTCTATTTTTAGTTTTTTAATTTTTTAAATAATTTTTAAAGTTTATTTATTTTGACAGAGACAGAACGCTAGCCGGGGAGGGGCAGGGAGAGAGACAGAAACCCAAGCAGGCTCTGCAGAGTCAGCACAGAGCCGGACGCGGGGCTCGAGCTCACAAACTGCGGTCATGACCTGAGCCGAAATCAAGAGTTGGATGCTTAACCAACTGAGCCACCCTGGTGCCCCTAAAAATGTAATTTTTGTTTTGTTTTGTTTTGTTTTAGAGGATGGACATGACAGTAGCTCCATCTAAGCTTAGGTGAATACTGGAGAATATCCCATTTACCAATGCTCTACTGTCTCTTCCTTTAAGAAAATAAAAATAGGCAAATTTTGCTAAATGGTCCCAAAGGGAGGACATACATGTGTGTGCTTTTATATATTTAGGAATACGTTAATTTTATTAAAAAATTTTTAAGTTTATTTAATTTTGAGAGAGAGAGAGAGAGCGAGAGAGCGAGCAAGCAAGCAGGAGAGGAGCAGAGAGAGACAGAGACACAGAATCCGAAGCAGGCTCCAGGCTCCAAGCTGTCAGCACAGAGCCCAATGCGAGGCTCAAACTCACGGACCGTGAGATCATGACCTGAGCTGAAGTCGGACACTTAACTGACTGAGCCACCAGGAATATATTAATTTTAAAAGGCAATCTGAGTTATTAGCATATTTATCTCTTGCCTTGGAGACTGTTCTTAAAACTATGAAGATTATTTAGTTCCAATTACTATAGACTTTTGAAATCTGATTTGATATATATTTTTTTTTTTTTTAATTTTTTTTTCAACGTTTTTTATTTATTTTTGGGACAGAGAGAGACAGAGCATGAACGGGGGAGGGGCAGAGAGAGAGGGAGACACAGAATCGGAAACAGGCTCCAGGCTCCGAGCCATCAGCCCAGAGCCCGACGTGGGGCTCGAACTCACGGACCGCGAGATCGTGACCTGGCTGAAGTTGGACGCTTAACCGACTGCGCCACCCAGGCGCCCCTGATATATTTTTTTTTAATGTTTATTCATTTTTGAGAGAGAGACAGAGCATGAATGGGGGAGGGGCAGAGAAGAGAGGGAGACACAGGATCGGAAGCAGGCTCCAGGCTCTGAGCCATCAGCCCAGAGCCCGACGCGGGGCTCGAACTCACGAACTGTGAGATCATGACCTGAGCCGAAGTCGGACGCTCAACCGACTGAGCCACCCAGGCGCCCCTGATTTGATATTCTATTGTTTACCTTTTAAAAACTTACATTTATAGTTGTGACTGTCAAAATACAACACATGTATAATTTTTGGAGAAGGTAATTTTATAATACTGATACCTTTATCTAATCTGTTATAAGTATGTAACAGTAATAGTTTAAAATTTCAGTTGCTTGATAATTAGACTTGGAATACTAGAAATCACTAGAATGCATAGCTTGGGTTGATTTTGGTTATGTTTGGTTTTGTACAGTAGCAAATTATAATGCCACTCTCTATACTCAGGTCTCTGAAAAAACAATGTGGCCTTTCATTTATGAAAATGTATTTATACACATTTATCACATTTATACGTATTTATAAAATATACAGAGGAAATCTACATACATTTTAAAATAGAGCTCTATAAATATTTGTATCATCCTAGATAAGAAAATTACAAAATATAATGGCAATTAGATGTTACATGTCTGTTAGGAGCTCGGTTTTTTCCCCCAAAAGATTCCTCCCTCCCTTAGACACAATGTACACGCTTACATATATGCACTCATAAGCCTGTATCTGCCTTGGTTGACTTCCTTCTTGAGACTTTAATCCCGAAATGTTTCATAGCACACATACAGCTAAGATTAAAGTGTTCTTTTTAAGAGCACACTTTTCATAATGCCTTGAACGTGTTTTCCTGTGGCAGAGGGAAACAACCTCCCATGCACCTGGACAAACAAAGGTGTTCCTTCAAAAACAGACTTTCAGAATCATTAATTCTGGTTTAGAAGTAATTATAAAGGTTAAGTGGACTCTCATGCGGAAGGCTTTAGAGCTGGTTAGTGGCCCATCTGTGGTTTGCCTCTCCCTTGTTTACATCTTCCCCATGCCATCTACATTACTGTGTCTCCTCTTCAAAGTTGAATTCCCTTTGCAGCAAGGGGGGCAAAGACAGCCTTCCAGCCTCTTCTAGCCTCCTGGTGGGATGCGGGGGCCCACTCACTGAGATGAACACTTGGGCTGAAACACATCCTGAGGTAAGGTGAGTGATTGGTACGGGTTGGGGGAAGGGTGGGTTTGTTAATTCATTTGAGTCCTAAAGATGTAGAAAGAACAGAGAGTACACAAGAGTACAAATAGCATTAACCAGGTGGGAAATCAGTAGTGGGTTCACTGCTGATTGGAGTGGAGTCACTCTGTTTTAGTGTGAGGTTGAAGAGGTAGCAGTGTCTTTCAGTGAGGTTGAAGAGATGACAGTTGGTAAGAGATGATGCAGACTAGTGGGAGAAAGCATTGGATTTTTGTCCTTTCCTTAAAACGTAACCATAAATTCAAAATTAGGAGAAAATAAGTATTACCAGAGTAAAATTCTCAAAGGATAAATTATTTTTTGCTTGAAATTCTTAGTACTTTTATAGTAATCATATTGGTTCTTACTTGCTGTATTATAGAATGGCTGTACAATAAGGAGGTCAATTCTTGGTTGTTAGGAAGGGAAAATGTGGAGATGAGAAAGGAAAAGATAGTGATTAATGGGGACATGAGCTGAAACATGGCATTTTGTCTCATATCTGAGTGGGGTGGAGGACTCTATATCAGTAGGCCTCTTTTTCTGTCTCATTTTCTCTCTCGTTTCCTTTAGTACTTCTCCTGAATCACAG
Source organism: Panthera pardus (assembly GCF_024362965.1). Lineage (NCBI taxonomy): Eukaryota > Metazoa > Chordata > Mammalia > Carnivora > Felidae > Panthera > Panthera pardus. The sequence goes on along the minus strand of NW_026526991.1, from coordinate 87,994,821 downwards.
GTTTTTATTTCAGTAGGAAAATAATTCAATGAATACAACTAGATGAAGAGAAGCATATATGAATTGACTTTCTAAGCAAAAAATTTGGACATAGGCATATGAGTTTACTAAAAATCCTATTATTGCAAATTATTAACATGAATTCACCCATGAATCAACAATGAAGTGCTTCTACCCATGCAAAACAGAAATTGTTTTGGAGGTAGTATGGAATAATGTTTACAGCTACCTTATGGATGATTTATGTTAAAACTGCTATGCATACATGTCAAAATCTCTATTGGAAAATCGTAGAACAAATAAGCAAGTTTCCATCATTCACACTGTAGATTGAATCAGACAGCTAATGACATAGTTTGATAAATATTAGTAATGCTTATAATTAAAAAGTAAAGAAGCAGAATATCAACAATAGAACAGCCATCTCAAGACAGTGGATTACTATGTAATGACAGAATTCCATCAATTGTGGCCTGCACGTTCCGCTCTGTCTGCTTGAATGGCATAGCCACACACTTCAAAGGCAAGTGAGGGCTCAGTGTGCTCAGGAAATTCTGATGGCATGCTGCTAGTTTTACTGGTTATATAGCTCTTAGTTTTAGGTAAAAAATGGTGCTCTGTGAAATCCCTGTGTCATTCATCTTAAACAACTAACAAAAGAACATATTTTAATTAACCTTACGTTAGCGGGAACACACATGGGTTGCCAAAAATATTGAATACTTAAAATCCAGGTCAGTTCCTGGATTGGTTTGGTGACCAATAATGGGTGGTGGCAATGCATGTTTCTGAGAGTATTTTTTTTATTTGTAACCCCTGAATATGTTGGGGACATATATAAAGTTAGTGGACTTCTTTCCATTAGAAGTTGGGTGCTAATGAAGTTGAGTGATTTTTTTTTTTTCTTCATACAGTGTTTCTGATTGTCCTATCCACTTCTGCAATTCTCACTGTGCTTCTCTTCTATATTTAAGAGAATATTTCACTTTTTAAAATAAAGCCTCATTGCAATTTACTTAAAAGTTTATTTTTTTTTTTTGCCCTAAGGAATGGTGTAATTTATGAGTTTACATATATGCATGTTTGTATGAATAAATAAATTTATAATATTGATATTTAAATAGAGCTAGCACCTAGGTTGGGCCAGATATTATTCTAAGCACTTTACGGATACTAATTTATACAATCCCTTCAACAGCCCTAAAAGTGACCTTTGTATTTTGGATTCAATATAAAGTTATGCTCAGAATGTCTATGACCAATTTCTGTGTTGTGTATCATGATTCTGTTTATTTATTATCTATTTGATGGAACTAAGACTAGCATATAGAAATATAATGAAGATGTTGTATTTTGTTTGTTTTCCAGGTGTCTGGCACAGTACTTACTTTTCTAAGTATGTAAATCCTTGGATTGTGAGTAACTTGTTCAGCCAGCATTCCACAAGATGAGCAAACATTTCTAATAAATTTTGACTTGATAAACAAGCGATGTCTTGCAATAGGAGTAGTACACGATGCCGAATGTCATACGATCACAGCTGAGCCAGTGGTTCTTGAAATTCGCTTTGAAATATGAGAACTTTGAAATTATAAACATGTTTCCGGAATGAATTATGCTCACAAACCAAGGTTTTACTGTATTTAGTTAGGATCAAGAGACAGCATAACATCATGATTATGAGCCCCAGTCTGGTCCTGGACTACCTGATTTTGAATCCTGACTCTGCTTCTTACTGGCTGTGTGGTTTAAGGCAGGCTACTTAAATTGTCTGCACTTTAGTTTCTTCATTTGTTAGATGTATATAATAGAAGCACCTACTTCATAATTTTTATCCACGTAAAATGAGTTAATATTCTTAAAAGCACTCAGAACAGTGACCAACACATATTAAGTATAAGTAATGGTATACATAAATGTGTTATTTTAATTTTCAAGAGTTCCCCAAAGGAAAAAATAATTAAGTCTGTTGAAATTGTAAGAAATAAGAACGGCAACCAGAAGAGATTTTGTAACAAAATGTAGTGGGTTCTCCCAGATTTTTATCTCTGCCTTAGGCAGCTACACGTGTCACTGGCTTCTCTGTTAACTGGAGTAAGTGGTTGCTGGCTCCAAATGTGAACTGAATATGAAAAGTTTCAGTTTGTGAAAAAATCTGGAGGTTTTACTTGACTACAAACTTAGTATGAGCCAACTGTAAGATGCAGCTGCTTAAAGGGAGGGGGAAAGAAAAAGAAAACCATTAAGGCTTTCCTAGTCTGTATAAATAGAAATAGAGTGTCTACATCATGGGAAGTAAGATCTTTGATGTACCTAACACTAGCTAGATCACAGTTGGAATACTGTGTTCTAAGACACTGTAATTTTAGGTAAGACATTGACAAACTGGAGTGCCAGGGGTCTGGAAATCATGTAGAAAACCGGGGAAGCAGGGATGGGTAGCCTAGAAAAGACCAAAGAGAACTAAAACATTTATCTCCAATTATTGACAAGGTTGCCATTTAAAAAAAAAAAAAAAGGACACACTTTTGTCTTGCTCTGGAAAGCAAAAGTAGAATCAATACAATGAAAGTAACATGCACATTTTAACTCAAGGGGGAAATTTTATAACCATCAGTCCAGTAACGGGAATAGTTTGCTGTTGTCCTTTAATAATGGGTACTGATACTGAGTCTTGCAGGAGTGCTGTAAAAATTCCTGTATATGATCCAAGATTAGATTTGATCACTCACATGTACCCAAATCAAATTGATGTGTTCATATCCTCATTGGGATTGGCTAGTGAAGACCTCTGGAAAATTCATTAAGATTTTAAGGCTGTTATATGATTGCATGGATGGTAAAGATTAGACTTGCTGGCACTATTGGCTATATTTCCCATAATGAAAAGAGTAAAACATGTAATTGGTTCACTTGTATGCAGGTTGGTTTTGAACCCAAGTAAGGCTGCATCAAGGAGCACTGATGATACATTGTTTTCTTAAATTTCACGAATTCTTCTGACTTAGATTTAGTACGTTGTTAAGAATTTGTTATATGTATGTCAACAAAAATAGTCTGATAAAGGACTAATTGAATATTGTATGATGTTGGGATCTGACCAGAGATCTTGTCCCTGATCTCTAGTTAGTTAGAAAGGTTAAGAAGAGTGGAAATAATGTGTACTTTTGAGTTTTATATGTGAACAGTATTTGAGATTCATACTGGTACATTAAGCATTCTGTTTAAGGATGAGTATGAAAGTACACTGCTGGAAAATATAATAGGAAACATCTATGGTATATCCTTGAGAACTGACTTCATGTCTAATAGGAATGTTTCTCTTTTGGTATTTTGTTCTTGCGTCTTCAAATATATGCTCTTTGGGTTAGGTATGTGCTAGATCTTAGCATTCCTTTAAAACTCATCTCATCAAAATATTTGCCTTTATTGTATTAATAGTGCCTAGTTTCAGTGATTTGTTATAATTTCTTTGAAAAAGCAATAAAGTAGACTTAGTAATTTTATAGTTTTCTCATAGAAGACAGATAATTTTAACCAACAGGGTGTGAGGGAGGGAGGGAGGGGCAGAGAGAGAGGGAGACACAGAATCTGAAGCAGGATCCAGGTTCTGAGCTGTCAGCATGGAGCCTGATGTGGAGCTCGAACCCACGAACCATGAGATCATGACCTGAGCTGAAGTTGGATGCTTAACCAACTGAGGCACCCAAGCGCCCCAGAAGACAGATATTTTAAAATTTTATTTAATAAATTTAACCTTATAATGTACACATTTCCACATAGGATGGAATAAAAAGTAAAGGTGATCTAAATAAAGAATTAAAAGGCACATTCACATATTTTTTGCAGTACTAGATAATAGGAGTTTGCTATGATCCAGAATATACTGTCCTCCTCCCAGACTATCCAAATTAATAAAGAATTTCTTAGTCTTCTTTGAAACAGGAGTGGGTACAGCTGAGAAATTGTTTCTACGTTTCTGGTTCTGGTCACATCTATGCTAAAGTCTGAATTACTAGGACTTGGTGAGGGACTATGCAGTTAGTTAGTCCCTGTCCTCCATATAGAATTTTTCTTCCTGTTGTAATCCTGTTGTGAAGACACATTACAAATCAAACCACCCTGGTATGAATGTTTATTTCAATTTTTGATACATTTAAAAAACAAAGATAAGAACATGAAAGGTAGATATAATTGTAATGTTTATTGATTGTAATCTATAAGTTTTGGAGGTTTTTTTTTTTAAATTCCAAAGCATGGGACTGGGTATGTGCAAAAGTAGGGAGATGATTGTGCATTCAAGTGTTCGGGTTGCAAATTATTTCCTTTGTTCATCTACTTCAAAAGTAGTCAAATGAACGCCATCAAAAGAGGTTTAATTACTGGAATATTTTCTTAAAAAACACCCTTATATTAACATATTGTCATCTGTAAAGTGAAATATCATCTGTAACAGAGATTTGTGGAATATGTCTACTGTAAATAACATTGATGTTATGAATCTTGATCTTGTCTATCCTTTTCTTATAATTCTACCATGCAAATTCTCAATTAGGACCTCTGAGGAAAATGACTTCTATTGATAGTATAAATAAGCATTTCACTAAGTAATGGTTTTGGGTGTAGTTAAGTTCTGTTGCTTAATATTGCCTTTAATGAACAGAGACCAGAAAAATAGCATATATAGGTTTGACTTCTGATTTCTTTCTTTTTTTTCTTCAAATGGTTACTTTTTGGCTGTTTTATCTTACTTTTAATTCTTGTCTCAAATTGTTCCCTGGTACAGTGCTGTAATGGACAGCCCTTTTTTTTTTTTTTTTTTAAATCGTTAAAGATATGAGAAAATACGTCTATGGGCCTTTGGAGGTGAGGAACATTTTGGATACAAGAGTGTTGGGTTGTAAACACTGTATTAGCCACGTCTGTGTTTATGAAGCTTTTTCCTAAGTTGAGCAATTTTCAGTCAGCTAACCAGAAGACTATCCTAAGTAATGTAATGGGCTCACCTTCAATGAAGCAAATGAACACTTTACTGAGCACCTGCTACAGCCAAAACTCTTTGGGAGACAGGGATTGTAAAAGAGAATGTTGATGTGTTTAGATTTGGTCGTTAGAGTATATATACTTTTTATAGTTAGTGTTGATGTTTTTTTTTTTCTTTTATCTCCCATCATTTCAGTTTCTCATTTTGTTTCAAATACCGAAGCATCAAATCCATGTTTCATATATCCTAGACACTGGTTGTCTATGTTTTCCCAGCATCCACCCAGCACCCAAATGCCAACATTTGCTGCATTTTGCCCTATGGTTTTAGACTTGAACTCCAGAATGCCCCCAAATGTTTTAAAAATTTATTTGTGTACATTTTCAAAATAACCTTCCTTGGAGGTCTCAGTTTTATGTGAGCTGTAGTTAAACTCTTTTTTCCATGACTTGTAGCATATGGTATTTAACTGTTTGCTAGTGTCGCTTTCTCAAGTAAACATATTTGTGCAAAAGTATTTTAAGAGAACAGTACACTTAATAAAAGGGTCTCTAAGGTGACTCTATTGCTTAGACTTGGGTTTAAAAATTAAAATATATGTGGCTTCACACACTATTTCATTATCTTCCAAAGTTCGTCATATCTGATCTCTGGGAAAGAATCAGCATTAAAACTTTTTAAAGCCAGAATAATCTTTCTTACATTTCATCCTGAGATAATTGTTCCTAACAGAAGAGAATCAAATCCATTGACATTGTGGCCAACCACTATCAACCTTGAATTAAAAAAAAATACAAAAAAAAACCCCAAAAACAAACAAAACCCACCAAAAACCCATCTATTGCATATGATTTGAAAATATAATCAAACATAAATCTAGGAATAGGAATTCTCTGACCTAATAGAGTATAAATTGCTTTCCATAAATTGTACCCTTAGTGCCTTTTTCATTTCGAATATTATTCACTGAATTCTTCTATCTTTTACCTCAACCACGTTATCACAAAGAAAGGACCTCTAGCCTTTTTCAATTCTGTTAGCCCTGTAATAACAATACTAATATTGGAATACATATTCACTATTCTAATTGTGGCTTCTCAGAGTGCAATTGTGGGAAGTGTTAGGCATGCTAGCTGAATCATAAACACAGCTGCAAACATCTAGAGCGTGATTATTGATGCCATTTGTAAATCAGAGATGTTCATCACAGAATAATTTGGAGACTTGCCCCAAATCACGTGGATAATCAGTGGTCGGGTCATGATCATAGCCCAGCTATTCTAGTACTGGGGTGCATTGCTTTTCCCAGGAAATCAGGGGATCATACCCAATGTGCCATAATCAAATAAATTTGCAGACTCTGATCTTTTCATCCATAAAAAACTCCACAAAACAAAAATTTCAAGACGTGGGGAAGGAAATATCAGTAGTAGTAGTATCTGTGATTCCAATTTAGTGACTCAAATACTCAAGGGGACTGTTTGTGTTTGTGCTTACATGATAAGTAGCAAAATGGTAGTGTGGCTAGTGTGGGTTTTCTTGTGGGTTTTGGCTTGAGACAGAACTGGACTCAATCTTGGCTCTGCAAGTTACTAGGATTGTGGCCTTGGATAAGCCACTTAAACTACTGAAGCCCTGGTTTCTTCATCTACAGAATATGAAATGGATGTCATGGCCTTATTGCAATGTTTTGATAAGTTAGAGATGCTATACATAAACCACCTAGCACAGTTCATGGAGCTGTGTGTATGCGCGCGCGCGCACACACACACACACACACACACACACACACACACACACACCCAACAACTCCTGAAAAGGTAAAAGGAAGTGATTATTTAACCCCTCTCAATATTTAAAGTTATTTGTTAAAGTTCTGAAATTGTGAGGCAATTTTAGCAGAGGCATATATGATGATCAGAACGCCATAGATAATTATTAGTCCTTCAGCCAAGTATTTTTAAGTACGGGAGTTTTCACCTTCAAGAAAATCAAAGAAACAGCAGAGATTACTAGAACATCTGGAGAAGTGATAGTGTCATTCATTTTGAAATTCTTAATATAATTCCTTAGCTACTACCAAGAATCTGGGATTTTTTTCCTACATGAAAACGTTGATGTACTGTTTAGAAAGATGGTATTTTGCTTAAACACCAGTTCAGTGTCTTCAGTAAAGGGCAGATACTGATTGCTTTGGAAGATGATGTGAACATTTAATCTTGAACACAGGTCTGATTTTGAGGCTTGGAAAGTAGAACCTGGTTAAATCGTTTCAAATAAGGAAATCTTTTGAAAAGCTACTAGTTTAGGAAATTTATTTTCCAGATCCTCAAACATTACACAGGATGAACCACTTAACAATATATGAGAAAACTAGTAATTCCTGTATGTCAAAATTTCAGTTATGAATGCTGCTCATTCTGGCATCACTCCGGATTTCTTCCGTGCACCCTTGTATAAGTTATCTCATGCACTTGGCAGGATCATCCTGCATAGTTTGAAAAGCATCAAAAGCTGCTAGAATACTGTTACTGAACATCCAGGTGTTCTGAATCCTAGTGAGCGCTTTCCAGCCCTGCTTTCGTAAAAACGGATGTCCCAGTAGTCTCTGTGTGTCTAAGCACCAATAGCTCTTGGCCAGGCAGGGTTATGCTGATCTGAAGGTGCTTTGGGCTCAAGACCCTGGTAGCTAGAGGCATCCCATAGCGGACATTAATATTCTTGGCTTACTTGCATTTTCTGTCAATGGCTCATCAAAATGCTGTTTGACATGAAACGAGTGTTCCCTGTAGCTCCCTCTAATGGGCCTGGCAAACATTGCAGACTGTCTTAGGGAAACCAGGTCTGTTAATTGGAAGGGTGCTTAACTAGTAAGCCATTCTTCATACCTGCTTCTATTTCTTCTTTAAGAAAAGAGCAAATTATCTGAGAAGGAGAAGAAAACATGCATGTATTTTAGTTTAAGTTACTGTAAAAATATGAGTGGGTTTTGGGATCCTTCACTGTCTTGATGCTCTTGAAAATAAGCTGAAAGTAAACCCTACACTGATATAATTTGGTTAATCTATTACCTTGGGCAAAAATTCTGGAAAACTACTTTAAAAGATAAGAAGAGGACCCTCTTGCTGAAAGCTTAGAAAATGGTGTTTATACCAACTATTAGTGAATAAAGAGAACACAATTGAAAACTTTTATGATTAAAATTTTTTATAGTGAGAAGATTCTCTTAGGTTTTGTGTTTTTTGCCACCTCCCTTAATACATCTGAGCTTAGGCACACATACACAGAGACCCCCTAGAAAGACGTCTGTCTTCAATAAAACTTTGAATGCAACAAATGAATGCTTCACCTTGTTCTCTTTTATGTCATGGAGGTACCCCTTCCAGGGAGGAAGGAGAAGCACTCATGATTCTTGATGTAGCAAATTCACAACCTATATCCTGTAGGAAAATATATTTTTTTAATCAAGGAAGTTTTTGCTAATATTAATAATTTGATACAATCCCCTAGTTCTTGAGAAATACCATGGCTTTATTGAGCTTCTGTATTTTAACATGTTTTTCTTTTGTCTGAAGGAAAGTTGTCCACTTTGTTTTAGGGATAAATTACCCAGTTTTGTTTTTTTTTTTTTAATTCTTTGTTCTGGGGTCTGGTTGCATTACTTTACTTTGCTACAGGAGACCAAAAACAAAGCACTATACTGAAAGAAAGATCTGTAAAACTCTGCAAGTGAGCAAAGTTGAAATGGGTGACTGCATAGAAATTTAGCGTTTTATTCTAAAGTATGGTAGGTACTTTGACATAAATAGGTCCCTGTCGTATATGTAAGCATTGGCTGCTCTCTGGATCCCTGGGCACTTCCATTCCCTACTTTAATATGTATAACCACAACTTCACTGAACTTAAAAGAATTGTGTTTTAGTGAAGGTAATATTTATGGGCTTTCTGTTATTCTGTGGAGAGGGAGACGTTTCATGGGAAAATTACCTTAAATCCATGTTCTTGTCCAGGACTACAGCTGACCCACCCCTTGGCTCCAAGCAAGGCATTCTTTCTATGCCGCAGTTACTGCCATAATATTTAAATATTCTGGATTCATTGGAAGATTCTTTTTTTAAATATCTCTATTCTGTCCTTTTTATTTTATTTTATTTTTTTTCTATTGTATCCTTTTAGTTTTCAGTCATCATATCTCCCTCAGATTGTCTCACTGGTGGGACATTACCATCCTAATACAAAGTTTGCATATTTGTTTGTCATTCTGTAATTCTGTCTAAACAGGTTGATTTTATGTTTTGAAAGTAAAAGACGCAGAATGGGATAAAGCTGTGTAAGGAGATTCTCCGCATAGCTAAGTCTGGCTCTTTACACATAAGCACCATGTTCACATAAGCATAATGAATGAGCCTCAAATGTTAGAATTTCTGAAAACAGTTTCTTCATAAAGGTTGATAACATGACTTGTTGTTACTCACTGCAAGTACTGTTCTGCCACGTTGGTTCATGGGGAGGAAGAAAAGTTTCTCATCATTTGAGAGGAGGAGAGGAGGATGCTGTATATAATATGAGAGGGGTAGGAGAAGATTTTATTGGGTCCATGATCTTAAAGTAACTTACTTACCTTTTTTTTTTTTTTTTTTGAGTTTATCTTTTGAGAGAGAGAGCGCACACATGCATGAGGACTGAAGAGGGGCAGAGGGTGTGGGAGGGGGTGGAGAGAGAATCCCAAGTAGGCTCCAGGCTGTCAGCTCAGAGTCTGAGGCAGGCTTGATCCCACGGAACTGTGAGATCATGATCTGAGCCAAAATCAAGAGTTTGACGCTCAGCCACCCACGTGCCCCAATTCACCTGCCTTTTATGAAACTATTTCTTTATGCTTAAGACCAGGACATTTGAATTGCTGTGAGGATTACTTTAAATCAGATGGGTTAAGTGTTAGCACACTGTCCCTGTCAGATAGCGACTGGCAAGGGGAAAAACAAAATGCCACTGCTATTAAATGTACATGCAGCTATAATATGTCTAGATTTTCCATGGTATCAGATTACACTTCAGTTCTTTGAAATTCACTGGGAGAGCATAAAATAGACTGATAGAAATCATGAAGTCAAAGATAATCTATGTGCCTTATCTTTTCAGTTGTTTATGACCTTTTGAAAGAAAATGTGTTTGTTTCATACATTAGGTTAATGATACATCATACAACTGTGGTAAAGTTCCTAAGTTTCTGTTAGCTAAGAGTTAAATTAAGGTTCTAGATTGACTGGCCTGGTTATCTGACTTCAGGTATTAACCTGTGTGCACTTTTAAAATGCACAGTTAAAAGCATGATTTCTTTTTTCTTCACAAATCTTTTACAAAAAGCTATGATAATATGCTGATGTTGATGAAACATTTGAATTAGAAAAGATGCTTTTACTTATAGGTGAACATGATAAGACCTCAGGTGGTTAAATGATTTGCCCAAAGTCACATGGACCTGGTTCTAATTTCTCAGTTCACCAAATATGTAGGTACTCTTTCCAAAAAGCAAACTTCTCCGAACATCTATCGAATTTTCACTGTTTCCGGGATTATATGTGATTCTTGGAATTTTTTAAACAAATTTTTTAATGTTTATTTTTGAGAGAGAGACAGAGAGACACAGCACGAGTGGTGGAGGGACAGAGAGAGAATGGCACAGAATCTGAAGCAGGTTCCAGGCCCTGAGCTGTCAGCACAGAGCCCGACTCGGAGCTCAAACCCAAGAGTTGTGAGATCATGACCTGAGCCGAAGTCAGATGCTTAACCGACTGAGCCACCCAGGCGCCCCGATGCTTGGAAACTTCTTAAAGAAAACAAAAAGGAAGAGGTTCAGTTATTTTTCTCTTCTTCCCTTTTTCTATGTCACTGTAAAAAATCCAGAAAGTCTGAGGATCTTTGCTGAGAAGCTAGCATCTGATTAATGGAATCTGTAATGACTCCAAGTTAAGGAGAAGTTTCCAATCACGTTGTCATTTGTATTTATTCCTAAACCAGGGGTCAGTCAGGTTTTTAGTGCTTGTGGAAGGAGAATCTGCTAGACTGAAATAAAAAGTCATCCAAAATGGTTTACAAAGATGGGTGCTGCTGCTGAGATCTCCCATAGTGACAGGGAGCAGATCTGGTCTAGATAGTCCTGAGAATGTGGGGGTGCAAATGTACTAAGATTCACAAAGGTAAATGTATCTAATTGGGTATGTACTTTTAAGGAGAGGTTATTATAATTTGCAGTGATAATGGGAAAAGAAGTGAAATTGGTCACAGGGAGGACCAGGGGATCTCTCACATAATGACCAATATAACGATCTGAAAGGTTAACCACCCCCCCTCCCTTAGCAAATGTCCTGGCAAATACAGATGAGGGCATTGTCTTCCACTTCACTGCCAGAGTAAAGAAATGAAAAAGGAGGAGAGAAAGGGTATCATGGTGGGTTAAAGAAGGAAGTCTTGATTCAGCGTCTTGGGTAGAAGCAGTGTACTTCATTTCAGACACTTCCTCATCAATGTGATATAGAGGTCTTCAGTGTCTATAAAAAACCAGCTGTCAGGTGGAGACTTATTTAGCTGTGAGATGTGTACTCAAGGCCCAAGACCTTCTAGTTTTGCAGCAGTGTCCATAGTCAGAAACACTTGGTAAGGTGTCTTCCAGTGGGAGGGTAGAGTGGTCTTCCTCTGATGAGGCTTCTAGAATACCCAGTCGCCAGGCTCTAGATTGTGACCAACAGGATCCTTGAATTGGGATCTGGGAAAGCTTCTTTATTTAATATGTTAATGATAAGCTCGAGTGTAAGACCTTAAAGACCTAACAGTAACTGGTTATGCCAGCATGAGACAAGAAGGCATCAACAGAAGGTTGTATACCAATAGACACTGGTCAGCTGGAGACTATTTCATGTGGAGTGAGTTTATGTTTCCCAAAGTGGGTACTGCAAACAGCAAGACCAAAGGCAATACCTTAGGCCAGAGAGTTCAGTGGTTTCAGCAAGTTTTGAGATTCTAAGTTTGTGGATCTGATTAGTTCTCTTGATCTTATGTGATGACTGAGGGTGGTAGGGACAGTGATAATTATAAGAAATTTTCGAGATTTTCATTAAGGTTTATATGATTTTCCCAGTGAAGTAGGTGCCTTGATCACTGGAAATTATACTCCAAGTATACTACTCTAAGGACATCAGTCTTGCAGCAGGGGACAGCTTCAATCCCTCATTTAAAAGTGATTTTAAATGCACTGTGGTTAGTGAAGGAATGTAAAAAATGACAAAATGGGGTTTGCTAGGGAGCCTGGAAGAACTGAGTGGCTTTCTTGGGTTTTCCATAACTCCAAATATTTGTTTAATTTACAGTCATTATTTACCCATCTTCATTTCTCCAGTTCAGGAGCAGACTGTTAGTACTACAGGGACATCAGGATGGCAAAAAGCTGGCAATGAGGGGTCACGTTTTGCAGATGCAGAATGGACTTCATACACATGTTCCACAATCTTTATAGATGTCTGTTGCTGCTACCTTTGCAGCAAAGTCAGCTGGTACATTTCCCTGATACTCTGGTTCCATCTTTTTAGTGTGAGCCTCACTTTTGATGACAGCAATTTCAGAAGGTAAGAGAATAGCAGCTAGAAGATTGTTTACTTGTTGCCCAAAGGCATCCCAGAGGATGTCAGAAAATCCCTTTTGTTCCCATAACATCCCAGAATCAGAGGTGACCCCAAAGGTATGCTGGATATCAGTATAAACTTTATCCATTTGTCTGATAATTGCATGCTTTTATCAAATTAATAATTGTCTTTCTGATAAACTGGCATGCTCCAGTAAGGTCATGGAGCTCTGCTTGTTGGGCAGGTTAACTTTGTACAAGGTCTCTTCTTTTGAGTAGTTCATATTGGGTGGTAATAATATTATCAGCTTGAACATTTCCTTTTTCATTTCTACAGTATGACCCATCAGCAAAAAGATTAGATCAGAATTAGTTAAAGGAGTGTCTTGTAAATCAGGACATGGTGTCACAGAATGGAACATTATTACCTCGCTGTCACGCTTTCCTTTGTCAGGCAGGGGTAGTAAATTAGCAGAATTAAGGACATAGTGACATTTAAGATTAAGGATGTTGTGACATTAAGATTATGTGGTGAAAGCAGAAGATCTCATAGGAAGTTAGTCTACTTACAGAGAAACGTTGAGTCAGTTCAGTGTTAAGGAGACTTTGGACAGTGTGTGCAGTCTGCAAATATTTCCTAGCGTCAGATCTGGTGAGGCATCCAGTAATTTTGCAGCTGAAGTTATAATCTTGAGACAGGTGGGAAAGACACACACAACTAAGTCAAGTTGTATGCTGTAATAGTCAATGGACCTATGTTTATTACCATGGTCTTGCGTGAGCTTGATCGCAGGGCTTGATTATCTCTTTGGTGTACAAATAAAGTGAAAGGCTTTGAATAGTTAGGTAGCCCTAGGGCAGACAGTTCATGCAGTGTTTGAGTCTTATAAAAGTGTGTGTATGCTTGTCTTCCAAAGAAGGGGTTCAGAGACTGAAATTTTAGTAAGTCTATAGGGTGGGGAAGCTAATAGAGAAAAGTTAGGAACCCATAGTTTGTAATAACCAATCAAGCCATGAAGCTGTTGCTTAGTTGTGGGTCTAGGGAGTTCTTGATTAGCTTAATTCTTTTTGGAAACAGCTGAATTTTTTCAGCACTTAGATCATGACCTAGGTAATTAACAGTGTCTAGAGATAATTATAATTTTTCCTTAGAGACGTTGTGTCCTTTTTCAGCTAACTGTTGTAGCAAATAAATGGAATCTTTTATGAATGCCCCTTTGGTAACTGAGCACAGCAAAAGATTATCTACATATTGTACAAGCATCATTTTTCTAGGGAGTTGGAGGGTGCTTAAATCTCGGTGGAGTACTGAAGAGAAATAAGAAGGGGCCCCAGTGAACTGTTGAGGCATGACTGTCCAGGTATAGCATCAGTTGTTCAAAGTAAAGGTAATTAGATATGGACTGTTGGGATCTACAGGGATGTTGAAAAAGGCCAAACCAAGGTCTGCAACAGTGAACCATTTGAGTCTGGTGGAACCTGTGACGGAAGCGTGTTCAGGTTTGGAAAGACTGGGAAATGGGGTATAACTATCTTCTTAATAGTTCTCAAATCCTGGGCAGATCACCATCCCATCCATTAGGTTTCTGGACTGGCAAGATCAGTTTGTTACAGGGACAAGTGCAGGGAATAATTTGCTTTGCATGGCCTCAGGCTTGAATGGATCTTGAGGTAATATAAGTTTAGTATCTGAATCTCTACATATTCTGTACTTCTCATTCTTCCAATGTCAGTTTTGGAAATAGCCACAGATTTTCGGGTACCTTGATTAAATTCAGGCACTTTTGTTGAAGTTTTTCCTCTTCTAGGTCAAGGACAGACTAAGGAACATATAAGAGCAGGTTTGGGTTGGTCAGGAAACTCTAAGGAGAGGTCTCCATTGGAGCAAAATGTATTAGCCCTTTTAATTTAGAAAGGCAGACCTTACCTAACTGATTGGTTGGGCTGTATGACATAGCAAAAATGAATGTGTTGCAGAATTATTTGTACTGGTTGAGGTAAAAATTCTCTCTGAGCTTTATTAGATACCCCCACTATGGAAACTTCCTTTTTGCTCCAAGCAATTTGTTGTCCTAGGGGGGTAAGGCTTAAGGTAGAAAGCATAGCTCCAATAAAATTTAGCAAGGCTCCCATTAATTTTAATTTTAGTTTCCCCTTGACTGTTTAAGGAAATTGTTGGTAACTTTTTACTGAAGAACTCTGAGAGCCCTGTCAGCTGCGGGAGGGGCCCAGTGGGGTTCCCTCCTTTGGAAATAAGTGTGAGGACATTTGAGAAGTATTTGCATAGGACTTTTGAGGAAGATCTCTTTTTCTGTGTCCCAGTTGATTACAGCTAAGACCTCCATCTTTGGATGGCCATTTTGATGATGGACCCCTAGAGGGGTGCAGTACGTAAGGCCCAGGTGTTGTTTTGGGTCTCTGGCCTTGTAGCCGTAAAGCTAATAGCTTGGCAAGTTTTTGTTTGCAGTCTTGTTCCAGTGTCCTTTCAAAATGCTCAGCTGTAGTCATGGGTCCCCAAGCTGGTGACCTCCCAGCCTATTTCATGCCTTTTCTATCAATTCACTAATCTCAGGAGATAATCCATTTACAGAGCAGGCAGCTGGAGCAGGCTGGGTGACCTTATTTATTGTATGGAACCCTGAATACCATAGAAAATGGGCTTCCAAAGGAGCTTTAAATTCTGCCACAGATTCATTTTCTGTTTGTTTGCAAGTCTGTTTAATAGACCAGTCAGTACAAGCAGGAAATACTCTAGGAATGGTTTGTAAAAGTTTAGCTATTTGGCAAGCTTTCTTTTTCTCTGGTCCCTGAGAGGTTGAAAACCAAGGAGCTCAAATACCATCTTCAGGGTTTTGGCATCTTCTTGTATCCCTTTTTGGGCTCTAGCAGGTCCTACCAATGTGCTGATAAAGATCTGGCAGCCAAATCTAGGCCCCAATCATGACTAAATTCTTCAAAAACACTTTTTGGTTCTTCCCTAGATTTAGGAAATGCTTTTAGTTTCAGGAAATTCTTTTAACTGTGGACCTGAGTTTAGTCTTTGACCAAGGGGTGAAGGATACCTGGGGAGGTTCATTGCAACACTGGGTAGTTTTATTTTGAAAGGTAACTGTCTAATAGTCTCTTCAGAGTGGAAAGGCAGTTCAGCCCTGGAATGAGTAAAGTATGGGTACTCAAGTAAAGAAGGATAGAAGGGAGCAGTAGGAGTTCTGTCAATCCTGTCATTTTTCTGTTTAGGTACTTCTTGTGTCTTGAATTTTTTTCATTTGCCTTTTGTAACAATGCTTTTAATGAAGCTGTTTTGCAATCTTAAAGCCTTTTGGAAGCTTCTGCATACTAATTAAAGTCGGCATCCTATTCTGTTTGTTCAACTTGGGATCCCTTGCTTTCAAGTGCATTTCTTAAATGAACCATCTTCTCTAATTGGAACATTCCCCTTAATGGCCGTTGTAATTGTAGGTTATATTTAGTAAAATTTTGCCATTTAGCATTGCTAGGTATCTGCAGCTTCTGGGACTATAGTTACAAGCCAAGTGTGCCAGAAGGTGGCCCTACCCACCCTTTGTGTGTAAAACATCCCATTTCTTTTTGCTACATCTTTGGGTTTACCACAGCAAAATTCATACCTATGAGCTCCTATCTCAGTAGTCTTCTTGAGATGGCGAGCACTCAACAGCCTTTTTAAATGCCTGACCCCTACCCACCAATGTTTGGGGTTTTTTTTGACTTAAAAGATTTCCATTAGCAACTTGCCTTTTTACTTTCAAGAAGGCCACCCACTGGACTCTGTCCTCCCACTGGACTCTGTCACGCTCAGATCAGACCCAGTCTGATCCCAGACCTAGTCTGGCTTTAAGTTGGATCCAGTCTAGCTCTGGCAGGTGACCATCAACAGTTCCTTACATGGAATCTAGGGATTAGAGATGATTGAACCAGCAGACTCCCCCCACCCCCAAAATGGGGACTGCAGACAGATTCCAAACAAATGGGGAACTGTAGCCGCCCCCAGCAGCTCTCATCTGGTGGAATCTGGGGATAGAGCTAAGGGCTGGGTCTCCAATCCCATAAGGGAACTGTGCGAAAGCTAATCAGATCTGGAGCTCAACAGAAAAAGAGCAAAGCCCAGAAGTGGGAGGAACTTACCCTCAATCTTTGGAAATAGTGAGAAAGAGAACTCAAAGGGTTTAAAGGCACCACATCTGTATTTCTCGTTGTCCCAGAAGCTGCCAGAAGTCTCCTTTGGTCCTGCTGCTGCCACCAAATCTGTCAAAGAACAAAAATTCAGCCAAGTAAATTTGAAGATTTAGTTGCTTTTATTCAGTGATTCACAAACCAGGCAGCATCCCATCTGACACACAGAAGGTGCTCTTGGGAGTTGTACAAACTGCAAGGCTTTTATAGGCAGATATGGAAAGGACAAGGAAGTTACCAGCAAAAGAAAAAAAAAAAAAAAAGGCAAGGTCACCTTCCCTTAGGGGTAAGGGCAGGGGGTCTTATCCTGAAGATTGCCTCTCTCCTGCTGATCAGGAGATTCCAGACTGACTGGTTTAGAATTCCTCTCCAGGGAGAGGCTGGAGCTGCAGTTAGGTTAGATATTAAGTCTTCCTGGGGCTTAACGGAAGTGACTCCATTTTGGGCATGCTGATTCTTTTTAACAAAAGAAATGAGGGTGTCATTTTAAAACAGGTTTTGACATTTATTACATTGTGTTATAATAAAACTTTAATTCTTCATTTGTTTTAAAAAGAATATTCAGGGAGCGCGTCGTATAAACCAGGCGTTTTTCTGGGTGCTGGGATATAGCAGCAAACAAAGCAGAAATGGCCTGGGATTCTTGAAGTTATACTCCAGAAAGAGCTTCTTTCTGAGAATAACTTGGACAGGCAGGCGATACCTCTCATTTCTCACTTTGCCATGGGGAGTCCCGGTTGCAGTCTTTGTTATATGGTGTCACTGTGAGATTCTTGACTGTGGCACATTTTCACTCAGTTACTAATATTGATGATCTGTGATTAGCATTTGTATTCAGGTTGATCAACAGTGTCTCTCCACTGTTAAATCAAGTGTTGAGGATTCTAATTCTTTTCTTCTATCCAGCTGTAAGTCATTCAGCAGAATTTAGGATTTTCTTCCAGGTTAAAAAATTCAGTTAGAATGCAGCATATTCTGAAATAGTGAATACCAAACAATATAGGACATTGCTATTCCTTTTTTATTTTTTTAATACAACTGTGGGAAAAATAGTGTAATAAATACCAAAGAAAACATGTCTGGGAGGTAGAAGATGGGTGATGTGGAAGGCACTGTTTTAGTGGGTAGATTCTAGACTTGGAAGTGGGGGGAGGAGGGGAGGGCATGTCAAAATTTGAGCCTCATTCCTGAATCTGATTCCCGTGAGTTATGAGATGCCATGGATAAATTGCTTAACTTGATCAATCTGTTTTCTCCTTTTCTGAAGTAGTAATTATGTCTCCTCTGCTCAGCTCACAGTTATTGTTACGGATTACATCAGAAGTGCATGGATGCTTTCATACTGTAGTGAAGATACAAAGGTAGAAATGGTCAGATTTCAGACTACAATTGTGGTCTAACCACTCTTGATACAATACAGTGTTGGGTCTGTACAAACAAGGTCAATAAAGAAAACTGGCAATTTTCTCCTATGCATGCGCATGTGTATGTGTGTTGTCTGCTATTGGGCAAGCTGAGATTTTTGGTGCAGAGGAATTTTTGTCATACCCCTCAGATTAAATGACATAGGGAAAGTTGGAGTAGATCCTTACTCCTTAAAGTAAGGTTCATTGGTCTGCAGCGTCAGATTTTGCCCGGGAGCTGCTAGAAATATGGACTCTGAAGCCCCACCTTAGATTACTGAATTGAAATCTGCATTTTACTAAACCCCCTAGTAATTATATGCAAATTTTCTTAAACACTGGGGTTAACAGATTTCTAAATCCATCCTGGTCCTTCAGAAGACTCTTCTGAAGGTTTCAGATACCCTGATAGCCAGCAGCTGCTGGATGTTTTGGCACCACCTGGGAGAATGGGGGGCTCAGGAGGGTTATACTAAAATATGTACTGCTTTCTGTTCCCAAGAAACCATTTTAGGGGTGAAAGGGTCATATTCCATTATCTGTCCCCTGAGCCCACCAGTGTTCAAAAATGTTTTTTTCCCAAGACTTTTATGGTGCTTAAGTCAGACTTTTCATATTGGAATAACAGACCAGAAAATGACTGACAGTTATAGTGTCTGGGATTAAGGAGGGAAATATTTAGTCAGAGGAACTTGGAATTTATCAGGAGATATGTATGATTGTATCTCTAGGATTCTGATTTCTAGTCACCTTTGTTCTGTGAGGATAGTGAGTAAATACTGCTCTACTCTGCCTAAGTTCCACAAGGCACACATTCTCAGGAGCTTAGGGCGTTTTGTAAAAAATATCTTACTCTGTTATAGAGGGAAAGAATGATGTCAGTTTAAACCTGGAGAGGCTTAAATTCTCAATAAAGACCACATGCATGTTTGAAAATAGGAACTACTTCATAGTCCGTGTCTAATAGCGAAACCTTTTCTGTATAAATGCAAATTAGCCCTCACTTCCAGTTTTAGCAAGGTTTAGGTAGGATTAAATAAAATTGAACTAATATCCCCCTTAGAACAGCGCTTTTCTTTTGCAGGATACATAAAATAATTTTTTTAAGTTTTTATTTTTGAGAGAGACACAGCGTGAGTGGGGGAGAGGGAGAGAGAGAGGAGAGAGAATCCCACTAGTAGTGCAGAGCCTGATGTGGGCTCAAACCCACGGAACACGAGATCTTGACCTGAGCTGAAACCTAGAGTCAGGTGCTTAACTGACTGAGCCATGCAGGCGCCCCTAGATAAAATCATTTTTAAATCTTTCCTCCTGTGTAATTATAATAGTTGTAACTTTACTTCTTGTCCCTTCTCTTTCCCTCCTGCCTGGGGTGCTGGTAAAATTTAAGACATCTTCTGAGCTGCATGCTATGTGATTCCTTTGAGTATGGACTCCACATCTGGAACGTGTAAATAAAAATTCAGAGCGTTGGGTGATGTGAAGTAAATCAGCTTTACTACTAGAGATTGTAGATGGCTCAAGACAAAATTTCAGGCCTTAGTTTTCCATTTTTGCTACAAATTAGTGAAATTTTGTCATGGCGAGCATTTGGGCACCGTGTTGTACCCGACTCAGCCTTCCTTTATTCAGCAATCCTGACTTGTTTCTAGTAATATTATAGATGGTAGGCCTGGAGTAGAAAGTAAAGACTTGTTCTCACTCACACAGTTTATAGTTCGTCGTGGTGGATATCCTTCAGAGCCCATAGCTCCAAAGTTTGAAATGAACGGAATTGTAAGTTAGCTTGTTGCTCATCTTAAAGCCTTTTATTTTATTTTTCAGTTTTAGCTAAACTTTTTATGGAAGAAAAGAAATTGCTTTTCACAATAGGTCTACCAGTCAAAGCCTATAATTATTTCGTTATAACTGTCTTGAAAGCAGACCCGTGCTGGGGTATTGCTGACATTAACACTTTTCTTGACTTCTGCTGTGGCCGATTCCATCTAGTAAAGAAGGCTTCCTATTCTTGGATTTGGGAATTTTGCTAGAAAGAATTACTTCCATTTTCTCCAGTGTTCACCAAGTTACTCCTATTTCTCTTTGAAGGAAGCTCCTAACTATCCACAGGTGTTCAGCCTCCTAAAATTTCAATTTATCTTCAGCACATCCAGCTTTTGAGTGTTTACTATAAGACTTTAACCACATAGTAATTCCTGCCTTAAAGAAGTCTGCTGTGTATATAATGTTAAGGCGGAGTTGTCATGGCTGTTATCCTGTGTCTTAAGCCAAATACATTTCTCAGCATTCCAAGGTTATGTGAATACACAGAAATAATTATTTTCAGATGTTGACATTGTACTTAGTGCTTTAGTAATGTAAGAAAATATGGTTCAAAAGTCAGTCATCTAAAAAGCAATGCAAAATATGGTGCAGATAAATATGCTGTACATGCAGGCATATGCTATAATGTAGAAATGTTGGAGTAATTTAGCTTTCTGTCACAATATCTTCAAAACAGAGGATATGAACTCTGCTATGTCCTGAATTAGCATGTTTCCTGGACTGCTGTCCAGAGATGGTGTGCCTTGCTTCCAGTCAAGTAACTGCTTTTAATCACTGAGCCAGACCCCTGAGTCTTGGATTCTCTTGTCACTTAATATGTTCTGTCTTTAAGTCAACTTCAAAAGTTAAAAAAAAAAAAAAAAATTTTTGAAATCTTCACTTAGTTTCAAAATATGTTTTTTCTATAATTGTCGTAAAATGACAGTAGGACTTAAAAAGCCTCATCTATCTCAGATTCTTTTGGAAGGAAGGAGTTGAGGGCAGTAAGATTTAATCATTGGAGAGACCAAGACCAAGTTGAAAAATACGCTGAATTAATTTTTGTGTCAACATACATGGGAGACATCCAATATGAATTCTATCTGTTTATATCAATTTGTCTTCTAGTCCATCGAAAAAGAGACATCGATGAAATTTTGTGATACCCACAGTGTTGATTCTTTACGTTTATGAAAGGGAAAATCATTTTCATCACCCCTTAATAATAATTAAATTTTTATAGTGACATTGGAAGAAAATCAAAAACTATTTGATATAGGAAGTATTGCACTTGAAAATGTTCAGATCACTGAGTATTGTTGACTGCTTGCAAAGCAAAATATTTTGACTTTACAACATTGTGAATGCTGTGGAAAAATGAGGAGTGTGCTAAGTTTTTCCTTTCAAATGCATATTTCTGTCTTTACCTTGTAGACTTGCAATACATAATTCAAAGTGTTTGCAAAGTACAAGAAGTTTATTGTATTGTTTAACTATCTGTTTTGAATTATAACTTTAAAAAGAAAATGGGACTCTTTTCCTGCCCCCCACCCTAGAGACAGATTTTCCATGACAGAATAGTTTTAAACATCAGGATATTGCATAAGTCTGTCTGGAAGAAGTAGGGACAGACAGCACTATCTCATAGGGCTTTGCTTTGTGACAACATATTTTTGTTAAATGAACCATACATAAGTTATAATTTTCCTGCGTGTTTGGAACAGCTTTCAAAATCAATTTTTTGCTTATGTTGTTTCTGATTGTCTTTGTTTGGACACTTCAATAAAAATAAGAAAAATCTTAACCATCACAGTATAGGGTAAGACCCAAAGAAATCTAATTAAGCTTTGGGTCTAAGAGAAAACCTGTTCAAGGAATATTTGGAAGAGTTAACATTTGTGGTGAGGTGTGAAAAGCTAAAGTCGTGATATTGCCTGGCTTTTATGTACACAAGGACTCATTGGGATTTAATTTTTAAGCTTGCCACCCAAAGACATAAATTCCAAAGTAGTTTATAATGGGAAAGCAATTGGTAGGTTAGTTCCATTATCCTACTGGTGGCTCAGGGCTGGCCCTAAAATAATTCATGGGGTAGAGACTTAAAAGTCAGAGTCTCTTTCAAGAAAGTTGTAATCAGGGTGGGAAGGAAGAACTGTTCCTAAGTTCCTTTGAATTTTATGTGATCACTTAACCAACAAGGCCTGGGTCAGGCCCCCAAGTTTTTCAGGTTGTCCTAACGAGCCTACTGGGCTGGTTGCTTTTCAAGTGCACATCTATTCCTCAGTAAGTCCCACTAACACACTTCTTGAGTGCTTGTTTATTACAGAGGAGACAATGAGGGTATCAAGGAACATTAGGTTTACTTTTTGGTGGAATCTGGCAGAAAAACTGTTTTTCAACAGCCAGTTGTTTACAAGGATCCCTGTATGTCTGGTGACATCTTTATGGCCATGGGAGGGAAGAATGCTTTCTGACCAGTTGTGGAAGATTAGCTTTCTTCCCTTCCTGTTCCTGGAATATAAGAGCCAGGGGTTTATTATCAGAGATTGTAAATTTTCTTTTAGGACTTGTCATCGACAGGCCATGCAGTTTTAGAATAGTTACTTAAGCTATCTAATCTTTGATTATTTATAGATAAAAGGAAGGAAAATATTACCAGTTTTGTAAAATAGTTGTTGTTTCTGAACTTTATGAATAAAGATTGTATATATTATACTAAGAAATTTAATCCAGTTATGTGTAAGAATTAGATCTAATTTCTTAAGTTTTTCAACAGCCAAGTCAGTACATTTAAGGCATTACAACTAAGTACTGTTGGAAATATACATGGAGAGATAAGAAGTAATACTGGCTGAAGGAAAATATAATATAGTTGGGGGGGGGGGACACTGTATTTTATTTATCTTTGATCCAGCAGATTGTTTATAATGAAGTGCCATGAAGCAGTTCAAAAACATATTATAGTTCAGAATTGGAAGAGATTATTTCCTGGTGGTGGGGAGCATTCAGAATGGTCTTCATGGAGCAAATGGTATTTAAGCTGGATCCTGAAGGGTGAGTGGCATTGGGGCAGGTGAAGACTGAGAAAAGATATAGTCCAAGGCAACATCATTAGTAAAGGAAGAATGAAAAGATATGGTATTGAGGATAATGGCCTACTTGTGTTATGGGTAATAAAATGCATTAGATTAGTTAACCCTTACTCAGAGCCAGGCACTGGCTAAATAAGCATTTTACATATTTACATATTGCTAAAATAAGCATTTTACATATTTTATTTAATTTAAATCTTTATGGTAAGCCCCAGAAGTGTAAATTTATGGATCAAGAAACCAGGACATCATATAACTATTATGTGGCAGAAGTTGTACATTTCATTCTGTAAGCTATGGTCATTCATGGGATATTTTTGAGCTAGTGGAGTGATGTGTTCCTCTCCATTCCTCTCTTTGCCTCATCTTGCCCTCCTATTCCCACATCCTCTCTTCAACCCTGCCTTCAAACTACAGAACAAAAACTTTCAAAATTAATAGGTCTGATCTTACTGCGTTCTCAGGTCTGGAGCATATCTTTCCTGATCCTTCCCATGGTATACAGTGCCCTGCCAATCCCTTGTAACTACACTTGGAATTATTTTTCATTCTCTGAAATTTCTTTGTCTTCTCTTTCATCTACTTTTCCTGGGTTAGTACCTCCAGGTGGAAGACCCTTTCTCAGATCTTATCTCAGATGAGGGATCTCTGGATTCCCTCACCCCTCTGACTGCTCTCATTTATTGTTAAACATTGAGCCACTTAACCTTACATATAAATTTTGAAAATTTATTTCCAAATGTGCATTTCTACATCAAATTAAATTTAACCGTTGACCCTACATGTTTCATATTAAAATGGCCTTGGGGTGCCTGGGTGGCTCAGCCAGTCGAGCGTATGACTCTTGATTTCAGCTCAGATCATGATCCCAGGGTCTTGGGATTGAGTCCTGCATTGAGCTCTGCACTGAGTGTGGAGCCTGCTTAAGATTCCCTCCCTCTCCCTCTCCCTCTCCCTCTCCCTCTCCCCCCTCCCCCTCTCCCCCCTCCCCCTCTCCCCCCTCCCCCCTCTCCCTCTCTCTACCCCCTCCCCCTCTCCCCACTTCTCCCTCTCCCTCTCCCCCCTTCTCCCTTTCCCTCTCCCTCTCCCTCCCTCCCTCTCTCTCTTTCCCTCTCCCTCCCTCTCTCCTTCTCTTCCTCTGCCCTTCTCCCCTGCTTGCACATGTGCTCTCTCTCTCTCTGTAAAGAAAAAAAAGGACCCTAAAGTTAATGTAGGTTCCCCGCTCCCCCAACTGCCCAACTTCCAGCATGTTTCATATAGTCAAAACCAGGTAGTCGTCAGAATAGGCTAAGTTATGTTGCAGTGTTAACAACCACCAGAATCTTAATGACTTATAACAAAAACTGTTTCCCTCTTATTTACATGTGTTTTGGCAGGAAGAGTGTGCTTATTACACTTCCAAAGGAAGCTCTGCTTGACACATGCTTCCCAATCACCTGAGCAGGGGCAGAGAACACAGTAAATCACATAGTGGCTCTTAGCACTTCTGCCTGGTAGTGATGCACAGCACTTGAGAATACACTGATTTCACATGAAATCAGATTTCACTGATTTCACATGGCCTCACTGAATGTCTAGGAGACAGAAAACTGCAATCCTACCATATGGTGGAAAGTGGGGGACAAGTAGAAATATTTAGTCAACAGCACTGGAGAGTGTAAGAGATTAGAAATTGTAGGCCAGTTCTTTTGAAATTTATGCTTATTAGCAGTGTGTAAAAATGTAGTCCAGTCTAGCAGTTTGGAAATTAAAACTAAAAATGCTTAAGGTATGATTATGTGTCTTTTGATATCATTAACTCAATTTAATACATTGAATTTGCAGTAGATGCTTAAATTTAATTCTGTAAATGTAAGCACTGAATGGCTGAGCACAAAAACATATGTTAAAATCATCTTGTTCACTAATAGTGTGGAAAAAAAAGGCAGTGTCACAGCAAACAGGTTGAGTTATCCTTGGATATAAATCATGCTTGAAGGATGCTTTTTTCAGGGACAGAGGCCATGATCGTCATTCAGAATTCTTCAAAGACAATGAGCAGAGTTTCAAAGAATCAAAATTCCGCATTGAAATACTTCTCTATAAGTGTTTTGAATTTTATAAAAACATAATATTTTTCTTAATATTTATTTTTTTGGTTTATTTTCATTTGTCATTACCAATTAACAGCCAGCACTTGTCAACACTAATTGCTGGGTTTTGTTTCCTTTTGTGAGAAGAGGTTCTACAGAAATTGATTTCAGGGACATTAAATATACATGTAGCATTGGAGAGAAATCTTACTCTGTCCTTTGTATGGATATTGCTAAATCGTATCACTCTGGTCCTCACCCCTAACTTGGATATAGGATCCTGACTACCTACATGAATGAGGATACTGGGGAGAGGAGAAAATAAGAAAATAGTTATACTAGAATTACTTGCCTTTTATAAAAGCTTCTTAGGAAATACCTCATTTTTTGGAATGAATGACTGTCAATATGACTGAGTATACAGACACAGAAAGAGGAAGTCTAAAAGCAGTATCTGTTTGATCCAAAAAATTTGCCCATTAATTGCTTTTTCCTGTGTTTTGCTTTTATTGCACAATGAGAACATCTCCTTCCATTTCTTATATGTAAGTTAAACGTGTCTGAGTATATATTTTAGCTTTCTTTTGCCTCATAGTGTGCTAAAAATTATCTGGAGATGTATTAGCATAAATTAAAGATTAAATATGGAAACCATAAAATAAACTATTCCATGAAAATTTTTTTAAAGAGAAATAAGTATTATTTCTTGTCTTTTTTTTTTTTATTTAGCAGATTTGCTTATGGAACTGTATTCTTCTGCCTCTCAGAAAATTTGCCCAATCCCTCAGAACTCCCCTCCACACCACCCAGAGTTTGTGTTTCAGTAACCTGTCAAAAGAACAGCTGATTTGCATATGCCAGGTTTACTTCCGTTTAAAGGCTGGATCCTGCAGTTAACTTCTTTGTGTTAATGTGAGAGAAGAAAAAGGAGGAGGGAGAATCTTAAGTATTGGTTTATGCAGCGGAAAGTTAAAGGACAAGAAAGCTTTATAATTATGGAGCACACGAACACTGAGTTCTGTTCTCAGCAGTGTGGTGTGGTGCATGTTGACAAAGTTTTAAAGATGATACATCCTATAATTCCTTTCCTTTCTATTGTATAATTGACCAGCACAAGTTGACTAAGTATTTATTAGTTTAAGGTATTTGTGGCTGAGTTTTCATTTCTGTCCTGCTTTTTCTGTCCCCTCCTTCCCAACCTCTTTGTCCTGGATATTGGGTTTTCATGTGCATTAAGTTCTCTGATAGGCCTTCACACTACCCACTTGTCCCCTCTGGCACTGAATACACATGAACAACAGATAGCAATACCCCTTAAACTTAGAAGCTTACACAAAAAACAAAACCAACAAAACCAGTTGGTTGTATTGATTTTTATCCCTCCATTTTATTCTGAGGAATCTAGTCAATGAGATCAAGTATATTCTGTTTAAATTCATGGACTTTGTCCCTCCATCACTGTTTCATGTATGTAGCAGTGGGTTCAAGGATATTATTGACTTGACAACGAATTGTTGACAGTTACAAGCTTAAATGTTGCCTTGTGAGTTTTCAAAATTAAAGAATTAATGCATTAATTCTCTTTGATGTGAACGATTCAAGATGCACCTCACCCACTTTATAGGTCAGGTTGTGGAACAAGGGAATGTGATGAAGCATGACTATGCATGCTTGGGGAATTAAAATCAAATGTGATTTTAGCAAATGATGGGAAGGAATGAAGCGTTCCTTAAATTAGCTGCCTCGGAAATGATGGGAAGACTTGGGTGGCGATAGAGACAGGAACTATTTACATTATGAACCTATATTACTTTATTCAAAGTAAGGCAGTTTGTGACTTATGAAGGAATCCCAGGCTCCAGGTTGGAGCCCATGTGGATCAGTAAATTTTACACTAGGAAACACTTGATCCCGAGCCTTAGAAAGCACCTCATACTTGGACCGGTTGTCGCCAACACCATGCCCACTGCTAGCAAAATAACTCCAAAAACAAATCAAGCTGGGCGAAATTGCACAAATAAATGGGTGACAGAAGAGTAAAATGGGTAAGTGTGACAACATCATTTCCGTTGCCCCCCACACTATACTGCTTACATTAGAAACAACTAGAAGTCTAGTTGTATGTATGTTAATGTAAAGCCTGGTATTACATTCTTCAGTGATGCAGGAGTAAGTGTTAACAGCTGTGCCTGGGTGCTTTCCCCTGCTTTGTCCTGGAAATCTATCACCATTTAAGAGAAATTGACTACATACCTTTGGAAAAATGTTTCTCTACCATATTGTGCAAATCCGTGTAAATCTTCTCATTTCTTCCCCTTTTTCAGAGTTAAGTCACACAAATATCTGTAAGGCTTTTCCAAATACTTTGTTAAGCCTGAAAAACTTTTCCCCCAGATTTTCAGCATGTCCAAATGGCTGCAGATTATAGCCAAATGTGAGTATGTATGTGCATGTGGAGTGAAGCCAGTTTTTAAAATGTGGGTGGCAGTGTCTTTAACTCAGATTCAGGATGCTTTCTTTACACAGTAGTAGGAAGCATGAGGGATCACCTTGAAATTCTTTAAAAGCAATCAGAATTTTAGAAAGACAAAGGGAAATGGGAATATGGCCTCACCTTTTATTTCTCACTAACAACATAAATGACTCCCCTGCTGTGTTGTTTATTGTTTCTTCCAGATGATCTTTGCATACTCAGTCCATGGAGTATAGAGTCATTGCCCTGTACTCATTTTTTCCTTCCTGGAGGTATAAATAGACCGATGACGCCCTATGCTCTCTGCAGTCTGTGCATCATTCATACCGTACATCTCCTTTCTAGGTCACAAAGCTTTTAAAAAAATCAGCAGCGGTAGCAGCATGTGAGAAGATGAGCATATGACCCCTTCTCTCACCTCGAAACAGTGCTTTTGATAGCATCCAGACAGCAGTGCATGGAAACATGACATTTGGATGGTACAAGAATATCAGAGGGAAAAATAGCCATTCTTACCAAATAGTTTAAAAATAGCACAGTCTGAGCATTTTCCCCTCCACCCTTTCTCCCCTACATGCCTGAAATGAAGCCCTTCCCATCCAAGGCATAACAAGGAATTTGTATTTTGTGAGAATTTGGAGAGCCTGCCTCTCCCTTCCACAACAAATATCTGCCTTCTCCCTTGGTGCAGTCATGTACGCTCAAATCATGAGAAAATGTCCTCTCCCTTTTCCCTCTTTCCTCTCTAGTCAAATAAAAATGGTCTTGCTTCCAGACCAGTCATTTATTATTGAGTGCCTACCGAACAAGGAACAGTGGATTGAGTGTTTTGAGATGGTGTGAGGGAGGAACATGATTCTCTGCTTTCCTCCAGCTTCTTCACTTTGCTGGTAATCAGTGATCTCTAATCCAGTTCTTCCACAGAGGGTTAATTGGCCAGCGATCATCTCCTATTTGGGTAAGGCTAGTAGAACAAGGTTGGTGAATAACCAAGGCAATGCCTTTGTAGTCCCTGAATTTGTGTCCCAGACTCCGACTTACTCATCACATTGTTCTCTTCTTGGTCTGTCAATACTTTTTAGGCACCATTAATTCTCTCTTAGAGTAAATATTTGAATGCCTACTAGGTGCCAAACTATTCTAAGCATTCAGAATACCAGTTAACAATTAGAAAAATCTGTTCTCTTTAAATTTCATTCCAGTTGATAATATCTCATGTGGAGTAAGTGCTGTCAAAAGAACTCAAGCAGGTTGAGTGCTGTCAGTAGGGAGGAAGAGAGCAATGTGTTGTATTTCATGCAGGTTGGTCAGGGAGGATCGAACTGATAAAGAGGCATCTGCTTCTTTCAGGGGAACAAGCCACATGCATTGTCGGTGGCAAAAGCGTTCCAGGCAGAGAAATGAGCAAGTGTAAATCTCACAGGGGAGGGCACAGTAGAGGGACAACGGCAAGAGTGGTGTGACCAGGGGTCATGGAGCAGTGGGACACACCTAGGAGGCCCTTCTAGGCCATGCTGAGGCTTTTGTGGCCAAGACGTGACATTTCAGAAGAGCGGCACAATCGGGTCTACTCTGCAGAAGAATAACGTGGAATAGAGAGTGGGCATGTGCTCCTATTTTGATGAATACATCAAATGTACTTTTATTTCAAAGGAAGATACATGTCAAAATTTTGAGCTGAGTAGGTCTTGCTTGGGGGCAAGAAATGTATATTTGAGAACATGTTCATGGTAGTAAACAGGCTTTAATTGAGCCAGAGTACGAAAGACGAACAGGTAAAAAGTCCAATGACCTGCAGAAAGGTGTTTCACTTTTATGAAACTTGCTGTTTAAATCTAGTATTTACTTTTTAATCCCTTCAAATATGTTTGCAAAAATTCTAGTATTTGAAATATGCCTGGATCACTTGAAGGCTGTAGAGAGGTCAGAGGTAATTGTAAAATATCAGGTATTTAAGGATATGTTTCAACTGAGTCCAGGAAAGTCTCAGGCCTGAGTATATTAATAGCTCTCCTGACACTAGTCAGTGGTCTCTAATTCACATGTAGCTTTTAATGTTTTTTCTGGAATAAAGGACCAATGACCTTTTTGAATGACCACAGGTTCCAAAACAAAAGGGGATTTATTTCACCATCTTTAATTCTACCACATTACATGGCACCCTGGTGTCTAGAATAACTTTCTTATGTATGAGACTGGAATGCTGGACTTCTTTTGGAAATAGCAAGATTTTAAAATCATTTAGGAATATTTGTGCCTAAAATGCATTAGCAGTTGAACATAGTGCACAGTTGTTTAACTGGTTTGTGTTTCATCCCCTCATCTTGTATGCTACACTCACACCTATTAAATTTTTTTTTTTTTTTTAGTTTATTTATTTTGAGAGAGTGGGAGGGGGTGAGAGAGAGAGAGAGAAAGCACTAGTGGGGGAGGGGCAGAGAAAGGGGGAGAGAGAGAATCCCAAGCAGGCTCCACATTGTCAGCACAGAGCCCGATGCAGGGCTTGATCTCATGAACCACCCAAGCCACCCAGGCACCGCCCCATCGCACCTATTAAATTTCTTTTTGTTACATTGCTCTGACCTGACTCACCTAGCCCTTTACCTGCTAAGTCTGCCTTGGTGCTGTGTTTGAATGGTCTTTTCTCCTCACCTGGTTTACATGCACTGCTCCTTTAAGTCTCAGCTCAGATGTTACTTCCTCTTGGAATGCTTCCCACATTCCTAACCTCGAGTATTTGTGCTCCTGAATCATGGCTGTCCTCTGTGCACATCAGCCTTGTTCTCATATCTCATACTGAGTTGTAGTGACTCACCTAGACTAAGTTGTGCAAAGGCAAGAATGGTCTCTCTGATGTTTGTTATTCTTGTTCTTGGTGTTTGCTTTAGTGCATGGAACACAGTAATCAGTAAATGCCTCTTATTGAATCAAAATTCAATATATAATTTTGGTTACATATAATTGAATCAAAATTTTTTTTAACTTTGGAAGTCCATTGTTTTAATATATAAGTTTTCCTGTTTCTGGTCATCGTTATTAGAAGTGAAGTCTTTTTTTTGTATCTACCTCTCTGTCACCCATTCGTCATTCACCAAGTTTTGACACTTTTGCTTTACAGGGTGTCTTCAAGGGGTAGTCATCTTCTCATCGTCCTAATTAAGGTCCTTGTTTCCTTTGCCTGTGGGTAAAATAAGTTTGGGAAATGCTAGTTAAACAGAGGTTTGATTACCACAGGACTTGACAAAAACTTTAGAGAAGGAGCATTGTAAGTATCCACAGACGAAATGTAGGATAGATCATTCCCTACCTTTATTTGATCAAAGAATCTTTTTTGTCTCAGAGGGGCTGCTGTGGTTAATGATCTGTAGAACTCACCTGGGGAAGTTCTGGCAGAGACTGGAGACTAGCTGTGCTCTCCTTATGGGCTGACGATCATTTGGTTTTAACCTAATGACAGACATAAGCCATAGACAGCAAACACATGGAAAGGAGGCATGCCGGACCCTTGCCCCTGAATGACCTTTGACCCTTACACCCCTTTGGCAGGTGGGACCAGTTTACTTTAATGAGGTAATGGGGCTCTGCATGGGGAAGCGCACACCTTATTCACCTGCCAGAGATGCTACTATGTCTTCTTGCTGTGCGGCCGATCGCCTGCTTTCCTTGATGCTGCCTTGCTAAGATTTTAAAGAGTTGATAGCCTCCATCTTCAGACCTTCAGAAAAAATACGATAGACTCTTTATTTTTTTTAATCTTTCTTAATGTATATTCATTTTTTGAGAGAGAGAGAGAGGGAGACACAGAATCTGAAGCAAAAATACGATAGACTGTTAATGCCTGCTCACATGGTTTGGATTAGTAGGTTCAGGAAATTTAATAGCCAACCTCATGGAAGTCTGGTGGCAGGCTTACGGGCTTTTGTTTTCCAGATTTGGGGTAGGTGTGAAATGGTAAAGGTGTATAGGCAGCAAAACTATGGAAAGAGAGAATCATGATTTATCAGAGTATCCAAGAACTAGGCAAAATAAATTAGAAAGTTCAAGTGTTTGGTTAAAGAGGCCAGAGAGGAAAGGCTGTGAAATGTTAAATACTTTTTCCCCTTGTTTTGGTTTTGAATAGAGATTATATTCAGGAAATAATGTTGTTGATGCATTGGTTGGTCTGTTCCACTTCTGCAGTTGCTCACAGCACGTACTTGGGGTTATGCTTCTAGTTCTATTGCTTTCACATCCCACATCTGATCTATCTGTAATCCTGTTCCACCCAACTTCAGAATCTATCCAGCGCCTCACCATTTACCACCTATACAGTTACTGTCCCGCTGTCAGTCACCATCATCTGTTGCCTGTGTGATTACACTAGCCTTCTGAAAGATTGCTGCTTCTGCCCTTGCCTCTATGTGGCCTGTTCATCACACAGCACTAGAACGAATCCTTTGAAGGGTGAGTCAGATGACGTCGTTCTCTGCAACCTTGTGATTGTTTCAGCTCTCTTTCAGAATAAAATTTAAAATTCTTAATGCAACCAGTGAGCTCAGCTATGACCTGCCTACCTGTTCTCTCTTTGACCTCCTCTCCTAACACTTTCCCCATTACTCCTTTGGTCACAGCAGCTCATTGCTCTTGTTTTAACTTGCTGAGCATGTGCTCGCCTCAGGGATTTTGCACTACTGCTTCCTGTGTTGGAATGTACTTCCTTTCCGTATCCACATGGTTGCTTCTCTCATTTCCTTACAGTCTCTGCTCCAGTTTTCCTCATCGGTGATGTAATTAAGATTATCATCATTAAAGCAGTCCATACACTAACACTCATCACTCTAGCTTTACCTGCCTGTATCTTTCTGCATTGTCTGTATTCCCACATGGCATGTGTTGCTTCCTTATTGTTCTTCTGTTCCAACTAGAATGCAAGCTCAAGGACTTTATCTTGTTCACTGCTTAGAACAATGCTTGTAGCAAAGATCATGACACAAGGTAGGCATATGATAGATGCTTGCTAAATAAATGAAAGAATACACGAACAAGCTTTATGTGTTGTGGCAGTCAACATTTACCAAGAAATGATAAGCGGCTTCTCAGTAAATCTCTGTCATCTCTGTATGTTTATGGTAAAATCAGTAAGCTTTCTAATTAAAAACATAGAGGTAAACATTTTATGAATTGTTGCTCTCCAAGTTCTCTCTTTTGTGGCATATGGGGCAGACGGGTATTTAAAAATGGTGACAATGTTGGGCAAAGGTCAAAGCAATAGGAAGTAGAATAATCTATTTAGATAATACCTCTTGAATCTGCCTGAGCCCATTTTAGGGACAATTATTGTTTGATGTATTATCTAAAGCTTTTCTAGATCAAAACATCATAGATCCCTGTAACATTTCTATCAGTGTAACATTTTCACTGGTAAAGAAATTGGCACTTGACCACAAAATACGGTGTTTTTTTCCTGGGCTGAAAAATACATGAAGGAAAATACTAAAAATTATGGGTTAAAAATTAACTGCCTGTTTAAACAGTTATGTCCAGGACATCTTGACAAACTTGTTGGTTCCCATGTGAAGGGATCATTATCCTGTCTTGCAGCACTCCAGTGGAGAGAAGGAGAGTCCACATTCCAGAACAGGGAGAATTGGAGGCATGTATTGTGTTCTGCCCCATAAAAATTTACTAAGTGTTGGAGAGTGATGTAACTCAAGTTTACTAAAGTCCAGAAGCAGGTAGAATTTTAAAACACTGAATTTTGTAGTGTGTTCTCTGGCAGTGTGTTTGCTCAGATAATACAACACCAAAGAAGAGATAGTGTATAAGTCTGGGAGCAGGTTTAATAAAACAAATATAAATATTTCACCTTTGAACCATAACATTTATACCTTTCAGTTGACTTCTTAGAAAATTACATTTCCAAAAGGGTTGTTGAAAATATGCATCTCTCTGTGCTGTAGGGTGAACCAAACCCTGCATAACCTAAATTGATAGCTGTGAAGCTAAACAAATTTATAAAAGGTTACAGTAAAATATGACCAACTCAGGACAGTACTCTTGATATATTGATAATAAAGAATCCTTACCAAATAATTTGCTGGAAATCCCATTGAACCTATGTGTGTTTATGGTAGAGTTGCCAAGCATTGCATGGTAGTTGAATAACTAGTGATTTGGTTATTTCAGTTGATTAATATAAAGTTTTAATAATCTTTTTATAGTTCCCTTGTTTCTTTATGGAGTAGCACTTAGTCACTGGTAAAAAGAATTAAGGCTGTGACTTTGCCCACCAGATTCAAGCAGAGGGATTATGCTTTTGGATAAATTTTCTAGCTGAGGACCTTTCTGAGAAGAACTACTTTCATTCTAAGCATAGAGATGCTTCTGTCAATTTACCTTGATTTTTGCTTTGTTCTCCCTTTGCTTAGGTTATGCCAGAGCTTCCTTCCCAGGACATCCTTTTAATTCCCTTTTATTCAAGGCTAGCCAATCACTTCGTTTCCAATGTTGCATCTAATGCCAACAAAAAACAAACAAAACCCCACATAAAACAAGAAACAAACCTGGAAATTCACATAAATTTAAATTTTAAGGAAATTCTGAGAAAGGACCTGAGTGGAGAAGGAATGCCCCTCCTAATGTGGAGAGCCCTAAAAAGAAAGGATTCTAGTTTTTAATTCTAGGCAGGGAATATTTTAATTTATTCCTTTTCTTCTGTTTTTAATAACAAATCTGTACTTAGACCTTAGATGTTTATAGCTATACTCAGTTTATATAGGAGTCTCAATCATATTATGTTTATAGTATTTTACTTACTGTTAAAATAAGGCATGCATGAATTAAGGTACATATGTATATATGTATGAATTGGTGTGTGTGTGTGTGTGTATACATTCACAACATATGTCAACACACACAACTTAATTCATGTGTATTTTATTTATCCATATATGAATAATTTATTTTGATATACATGTTTTACATATAAATTATTATATAATATTGTCCTCTATAGTAAGTGGTAGATCCAGAATAGACTGCTGATTTCATAAACTCTGAACTTAACTGTTAGAAAAGGATATGTCTCTATTCAAAGGTATTATAGAGGTTAATCCACTTTTGGCCACTTAGAAGTTAGGGTATTTCTTATCTGAGTGGTTATATCTGTTAAAAAATAACTTGCAATATAATTAAATTTGTCATAGCTCATTTATGGCAATGCTGTAAAATTTAAAAAAAGAACTTGTAAACTATGTCCTGAGTAAATTAATAAACATGTCAGATAAGTTGCCATTTAGTAAAGTTATTCTCATTTCCCTAAAATTGCTACATCCTGAGCCTGTCTTCTGTATCAGTTTTCACAGTGTTCTTTCATTAGTTGTTATGGTTATTATGGTCATTCCATGAGATATTAACTTTCCTAACTAGCAGATATGATCTTTGATATCTTTTTCTTCAAAAATATTTCCAGATATTTTTTTTTTCTTCTGGATTTCAGGAACTTGGATATGTTAGTCTGCTAATGAATTTTCATCTGTATGAGCTTACCTTCCCAGGGATGGATTTATTATTTATAAACCGGTTAGCTGTGCCATCACAAAAGTAGGAAGGGCAGTGCCCAGCGACTCTAGCTTTGTGTCAAGGTTGTTAATATGTTTTCTGACCACCTTTCTATTTGGTTACCTCTTATGTGGAGAGAACACTTACCATCTCCATTTCTTTTCAGCGTAGTATTGAGTTTGTTTTTGAGTATTGAGCCAATGTTTTTGTGTTTTTTTTCCAGTAATAGTCCTTATATTTATTCTGAATTTCATCAATTTGTATAAGTAATTACTCAAACACCTATTTTGGAATGAACATGTTATGTTATGCTTTGTATTGGTACAGGAGTGGACTGGGTTTTAGAAGTGGTGTGTAGTCAGTATCTCTTGCATTTTCCTGTTGATGTGCCCTTAGAAACACGGGAAGAGATGTATGCAGGACACTGGGATTGATATTTAATCTGCTGCCTGAACCTGGGAAGCGTTTTTGCTAACTATAAGGAAGAGAGAATCAGAGGTCAGACCCCTGGCTTCACTGCACTTAAATAGGAAGACAAGGGGTCCTTCCTAAGATTCACATGGTAGAAAGGCATAATTTAGGATGCTGTCCATGTTTTTACGTGGATACGGTCTTTGGAGGCCATCAATATGTCTCCCACTATATTATATAGTTAATCGCATGGTGTTTACAGTGTTTCATAGAATGTTTGAAAAATGCGTATGGTGGAATCTTGAGAAGGGAAGAAGGGTGGATTTTCAAAATGAGTATGTAAGGGAATAAAAAATATGTAAATAAGTAAATAAAACTGCATAGTTATAAAAGTGAAGGGAATGTGTCAGATGTGAACAGTGCTTCTTTGCCAGGTGGAGGAATTAGGGGGGACTTTTTTCCCTACTTAATGTTTCTTTTTACTTCTCAACTTTTATAGTAAGCATCTGTTATTTGTGATTTTATGTTTCAAGTTGATATTTAAACAAAAGACAATAAATAGGTGGAAAGGATAAGGGTGCCCCACTTTTAGTATATGCAATTTCCTATAAAATTCTCAATAGTCTTGTGACTTAGACTTTTATCGACATTATGTAATTAACAAGTGGTTAAAAAAAAAAAAAGAAAAGAAATAGTCAAACTAAGGTCCTAGTGCAATCTGTCTGACCCCAAATACTGTGCTCTTGACCTTACACCTTGTTACAAACAAAATCATCCTGATAGAAAGAAAGCTTCAAAGGTAGAAAATAAAAACACATATTTACAGAGTAAAACGTTTAAAAATTTTTGAAATAGGCATAATTTCTATCTTTTAAAACTTGTGTGACTTTCAACATGATTTCTTATTAGTAAAGTAATATGTAAAGAGAAAACCAAGAATGATTTGACCATCAAGATATTGTTTAACATTTGAAACGATCTTGTTCTTATCTGTTTTGAGTGTGTGTGTGTATGTATATTCATGTATATTTATATATATGCTCAAATATTTTGTAGCCTCAACCTGAGATCTATATATCAGAATTTTGCAATGTAATGCCGGTAATGACGAAAAGAGAACATGTTTTTGAGTTATATTGGTTTTACTCTGTGGCAGTAGCCATTCAGAAAGGTAGAACTCATTGAAGCAGCAGAAGTTTGAATGAAGAGAATGACAAAGGTAACAGAAGGACTGGAGGCACCGAAGTGAGAAAGGATTGCTGCCCCCAAATCAGAAGCTGTTACCACCCAAGGCTGGAGGCCAGGAAAGTGCATTTGACGCTGAGTTGCTGGTGGGACAGACAGGCTGCTGCTTCTGCTACCAGTGGTGAACCAGCTACTGAGTAGCTGGCTCCCAGGAGCCAGCATTGCTAATATTTCTGAAATTGCGAGGCTGTATGTCAGTCACCTGCAGTGGTTCTCAGGCACCTGCTGCTGCTGCTTCTATTAGAAACAGAAAATAATAAAAAATTTTTTTCTTTCTTCCATGGGCAAATTTCTAACCGGTGCCTCCACTGGGCAGAATAATTTATTAAAGCATAACGTGGCCAGGAAATGAATGGTTGGGGGCATAGGATACTAGCAAGAAAGATTCATGTACTTCTCCAAAGCGCCTAACACACTGTTTGTAAGAAGAATGTGATACAAAAAATCTAAATTATGGTAAATGAGAGATCATTAAGCTTTTGGAGTAACAAGAAAATTGTTTATGTTAATGTTGTGGTAGAATTCACGTAACCGATTTGTTAGAACAAAGAATGCTACTTTATCAACATGTATATAATTTTAGTAGTTATTTTAGGATTATTATCAGTACTTTTTAAAAACATTCACTTCTTGAAAAGATGACTTGGCCCAATTATTTTAAAGGCTGTGTTGGTCATCAGTTGAAGTAGGGACATGGGAGTTGATCTCAGAAGTGCTGTTTAGTTTCTACCCCTTCTTTTGGCTCACTGCTCCCATTACCCTCCCTGGGTCATAGATGAATGCCATTTTGGTTTTAGTTTGACCACCATCATTCTTGATAAAAGAGAACTTCAGCTTTTCATTTAAGTAATGTGTGCCTAGTATACACTATAGTATTTCTTGAAATGTGGAGTCCATATTAGTGGTAGAAGGAAACACTGTTTCATATGCAACCAGAAATGCTTTGTAGATCATATGTGCTTCATATGCATGTAAGTTATTTGCTTTTCAGTTCTGCTCTAATTTTTCTGATTAAAGAGCAAGGAGCAGATCTCAGCATGGCGGTAGTACACCATTAGCATCCCTCCAACACTTAACTGGTCTCCATTTGTTACTGAGAGTAAACCTTGGTCTCTGTGTTTGTTGGGAAGTATGTAATGTCATGGCATTGTTTCTCATTGAATTTAATTTTATGGCAACTTTCCACTTAAAGCGTTACTGAGTTTTTATTTAAGTAGTAGTATAAAATTAAATAAAAAGTAAATTCAGGGTGCCTGGGTGGCCCAGTTGGTTGAGTGTTCGACTTCGGCTCAGGTCATGATCTTTCATTTGCGGGTTTGAGCCCCTCGTTGGGCTCTGTGCTGACAGCTCAGAGCCTGGAGCCTGCTTCCGATTCTGGGTCTCCCTTTCTCTCTGTCCCTCCCCTGCTCGCACTCTGTCTCTCTCTCTCAATCTCTCTCAAAAAATAAAATAAAAAGTGTTTAAAAATTTTTTAAAAATTCAGTTGAAGAAAATTCCAGTTTGAGTGTATTATATTATATGTGTGGTTACTCCACAGTATGGTAAAATCATGAAGATGATAGCTATGTGAATAATTGAAATTTGGGAAACAGTGATACGTAGTACATTTACTTCCATCTTATCCTTCTTTCTAGTTACTTTTGCCATAATGATATTAAGTGTAAAACGATACACTCATCTTCAAAAATGATATTAAAATGATCATTTTTATCTACTTTCTTCCCTGAGTAATCTATATTAAACTTTGGGTTTAACACAGCAATTAAAAGGGACAATGATGATTATTGATTACTGAGGTTTTAAAACCACAATTCCTAATAAAATAAATTTGTAGCTGATTTTAACAAATTTTGATTGGTCGATTCAGCAAATAGAGACAGGTATTGTGTCAAAATGTCAGTTGACAAGTGTATAACATCCTGTTCTATTCCAAAAATGATTTCTCGATCTACAGTATATCAAGCTATAGACCATTTCAGAGGATTTTAAAAATAGCAATGAGAATAGTAATAAAAGGAATGTTAGAGTGAAGAAAAGAGAGGACGTACTTCTTTTGCCCCTTCCCTGCTGCATTTCTCTGCTGTGGGTACTACCTATATGTAGATACAGTCTGTGTCACCATCAAACAAGGCTTACCACCAGTCCTGGATCTCACCTGTCACTTCTAATTCTAGGTTAAAAAAAGATATGCTAGAAGTGTTACTATCTTTGACAAGTACTTAACCTCGGAATTTTCAAATCAATTTTGAATATAAAGAAGATTAAAATTTAAATTACAATGTAGTTTATGAAGATTGAGGTTAGAATTAGATCTCTTATCAGATTTGTACTTTGGCTCCCCAGTTGCCCTAGACAACACTCTGATTGGTTTGGTTCATTATTCAATTTAGTTTGATTGGTTTGGATTTTTACAAATCAAAAAGTTCAGTATTCTAAATTTCCTTTTATTTTCAATTTACATTAGTAAAACATTTACTTCAAGCTTGCAATTAGTTATTATTTAGTTAAAAACCTCTGGTAAGATACCAACACACTTTAAGAGGATATAATCTATACTGCGCTTATGCCCAAGGTCACTTTCTGAGCGATTGTACATTGCCTGTGTCCATCTGAAAATACGAGCAAGACTTCTCTTCCCTTCAGTCAGACCTTTTGAGAATAAATATGAAAATATTTTGCTGGTCATCTAAGTTGCAGGCATTAAATTGTTTCAGTACGATGAACAATAGACCAGGAGTCAGAAGACTTTTAGCTTATCTGTGGCAGAGCTGGAGATAAATACCTGATCTCTCTACATGTCCATTTCTTCATCTGTGTAATGAAAATAATTATATTTTCCTTTTTTATGTTGGTATGCTATTAAGTACATTGATGACTAATTTATATGTATTTTCTTAAAATTTTTTTGATGTTTATTTTTGAGAGAGAGAGACAGACAGACAGAGCATGAGTTGAGGAGGAGCAGAGAGAGACACACACACAGAATCCAAAGCAGGCTCCAGGCTCTGAGCTGTCAGCCCAGAGTCCAACATGGGGCTCAAACTCACGAACCATGAGATCATGACCTGAGCTGAAGTCGGATGCTTAACTGACTGAGCCACCCAGATGCCCCTTATGTGTATTTTTAGTATATGTGCTGCCGAAGCGAGCACCCCTTATGTGTATTTTTAAAACTCCACATAAATATGTCTCTTGCTGCATCAAATCTTTTCTTAATGCTATATCTAAGCATCCTATAGTTTGTTCCTAGATGAAGAATCAGCCAAAGAAAGTCTCTGTATCTACAAACATATACAATTAGGGAACAGGAAGCATCACCTCTCCTGAAAGATTTCTGGTTTTAGTCTTGTTTTCACATTTACATTTGTTTCAGTACCCACCCAGAGTATTTGAAAATGTTGTAATTTGTAATTACGAAAGTAATATGTCTTCATTGAGGAAAGATGCAGAAAAACATCATGAAGGTGACGGAGCATCAGGCTTAATTCCACTCCCCAGGCCTGGACACTGTTAATATTCTGTCATCATTACTTCCATCCTGTGTGTTGTGTGTGTGTCTGTTGTGTATGTGTGAAAATTGTATATTTTGAGGCTTTTTTGATTTTCTAAAATGCAGACCATGCTATGTAAGAGTGTATACATTTTTATATGAGTTTCTCTTCTTTTTTCTGAAAAGCAGAACTATTTTAAATTTGTTTCTGTCTAGTTGTTAATTATATTTATTGCTGCTATTTTGTTCTTTGGGGATTTGATGTCCTAGTCATTATTCTGCACTTGCCACTAGATGGCTCTGTTCTTGGAGTGACTATTTCCTAAAAGTGTACCCTGCATTAATTATGTTTAAATGATGAAAATGTGTATTGGCCTTATTGGTATTATGTTAAAAATACATAAATATAATTGTATAATAATTTGTTGAAGTAAGGCTTGTGATATTTTAAATGGCATTTTGGCAGATCCACAACTTTAATATACACCTTTCAAATCAGGATTATGTGTATTTAGAAATTAATATATTCACTGGACAAGGTCCACTGCCAATTGATAAACCATTACGTAAAATGTTTTTTCAAGTATTGATTTTTAAATCTGTAGCTATAATTTTGAGTATATCATCTTTTTGTCCATTAATCAGCTAATTTTTATTTTAATTTTCCCTTCTGTGGCAATGTTCATAGTGATATTGTAATTCTGGGCCATGAGATACACTGTATATATGTGTAAGATTTTATTTTGAGTGTTTATGATGGTAAGATGTTTTACCATGAGTTGAATCATAATTATTTTCAAAGCTTCTCTGTTTTTGTACAGGTCCTAAGACCATGGCAGGATAGGGTATGATGCAAATTTTCTTTCTTCTTGAACACTGACAGCAGGGCTAGAAATGACTTATCAGTTGAATGAAATGAGATGTATGGGCACAGACATCAGTTTCTCATGTGTGAATAAGTTCTAGTCTTTGAAAACAAAGGTTTGTCCAAAGATTTCCAGACATGCCTAACTAATTGCTATTACACCTTATCTTACAGTGAGGAAATAAAATATCAGGGGAAACATTCTTACCACATTATGAATGTATTAAATAACATACTGTATACCATTAAGCAGATTTCATTTTTATGAATTAAGAAGCAGTCAATAACATGAGAAGTATAAAACAGGAGCTTAGCCATGACATACAGGCTTGTTGTACGTAACTGTAACTTTTGTGTTTTTAGGTTCATGATACTCTATTTTTATTTTTAGAATTTAGATGTTACATATACCTTGTAAAAATTCTGTGTGTTTTTCTCGGTTCATCAAACCTTCCTTTCTGTGAAAAAAAAGTCATTGAAATTGGAGATGGCTCTACACAGTTTCTTCTCTCTGTTGGTATGCCATTTTCCATTTCTGCAGCGCATGTATTCCAAGAACAGAGTAGCTCTTATACTAGGTCATTAAGTTGTAGCATTACACATGCCTACAACTCTCATATAATTCCCTTGCTGATTCTCTGATAGAACAGCTTTCCAAGCAAACTAACTTATGCATTCTAGAATGTTAAATATTTCAAGTACTTTTATTTACAATTTTTAAAGTGGCAACATGTCCTGCATAAAATAAAAAACAGTTGTAAGTCCTGGAGATGGATAAAATGGGAAAAGCAGATAGGACAAACGGTTCCTACTTCTTAGAATTTGAGGGGCTATATCTAAAGGAATGTTCCAGAAGAAGAAAGTGTTATAAATAATATAAATATGTGCCAAAAAATATTGCTCATCTTACATCTCTCTTTTGGAGATTTTAAATCGTTAGGAAATCGTGTTTTGATGGAAGTCAAGTGTAGAGGCTATTGCTGAGTGTGAAGAGCCAATGAACTAAGTCAGCAGGTTAAAACCTGACCCTCTGGCCCATTTATTTTTCTCTTTTCTGCCTCTTGAAAAGCATGTTCCCTGGAGATCTATCCAAATAGTCACTGGGAGTCCTGAGGCCCCACCCTTTGTCCAGTACACTGAACTGTGTTATGCAACGTGGAAATTGTTCCCATTCCAATTCCTGACGGCCAAACTCTTAGAAGTCAAGCAAAGAAACAGGATGCTTCTGTGAAGCACACTTTT
Organism: Panthera pardus; assembly: GCF_024362965.1. Taxonomy (NCBI): domain Eukaryota; kingdom Metazoa; phylum Chordata; class Mammalia; order Carnivora; family Felidae; genus Panthera; species Panthera pardus. The sequence goes on along the minus strand of NW_026526991.1, from coordinate 87,952,396 downwards.
TTCACTGACAGCTAGGATCTATGAATGAAACTACTTTTTATTAGATAAAAAATAATGTTTTATTTCTTTTTAAAAATTTTATAAAGTATATCAACTCTTTCCCCCCTCCCCACCCACCAAAGGTCTAGTAACTAAGAATTCTTGACGAGTGGGAAGCAACAGTTCTCATGTGTATTAGACACATGAAGCAGGAGTGGAGGAGGTGAACAGGTGCCAACTGATGATCATCTAGGGTGCACTGAGTTGTATTCAGGTGACTATAATGTGATATAATGAGTGGTCATGGGTAATACTTTGAATGCTTTTTAAAAATTTTTGGGTAGCTTTAAAGAAATTATTTTAAGACTAAATTTTGGCCATACATTATTTTTAAATGTCTCCTAGTAACACATTTACTCCGTTTGTGTTTTTAACTTTGTGTGTAGTTCATGTTCTGGACAAATCCAATGTCCAGAAATTGACATTGGATTGACATTCATTCCAGAATAAATGTAGAAACCACTTACTCTATTAACAGTTGCCTGACTGTGGCTGCTTGTATGACAGAGGAAGTTTGAATTTTAAGATAGAGCATTTCTTCCTCTTTCTCTTCTTTAACCACTGCTACCTGTTTCCTTTCCTAAAGGGACCTGTCTTTCCCTACCACCAATTTTTAGTTTGAATGGTAAAATGAGATCTTATACATGTGCTTCCCATCTTACGGTTATGAGGACAAAAAATAAATTGTCATTTGAACTCTAGAATTGAGCTCAAAATGTGCAGAAATAGCACAGATTTTATTAGCTTTTGGGAGACTTTTTTGCTTTTCTCATTGTTAGGTGGGCAGCCTTTGTTAAATATGCCTTTCAAGGTTTTTTCTTTGTTGTAGAATTACTTGATCTGTGTATTATTTTAATAAGTACACTCAATTTTTATCTAATTAGGAGTAAAAGAAGACAGCTGTTAATCATAAATTCTAAGTTATTGGTTGTTTTCATCTTCTAGAAAAATTCATTTGAGAAATAGCAGACTTGATTAAAACAATAGATTATAAATATGTGAAATATGTGGAAGAGACTTTTTAAGGAAGAAGAATAAAAGAAAGGAGATCAGTGCAATGACACTCTTGTGTATGTAGGAATCTTTAATTTTAAAATAAGTTATAAAAGTGAGTTAACCCAGCCCCTTTTTAAATGTTTTAGATTACACACTCATTATAAAAATGAGTTAACCCAGCCCCTTTTTAAATCAGTGATGACATCTGGGCCCCTAAAGCTTTGCATATGATTTCCTGTGTTCCTGCCTGGTAGTGTTTCCATTGCCCTATAGCCCTAGAAGTATTAGTATTAAATGTTTTATAAAAATGAATTATCACTCTTGATTATATAAAAGAAAGATTTTAAAAATCTCTTTAAAATTACCTTTCTCTCTATGTGATATGCTCTTAAAAACATTGAAAATACATTTTCTGGCATCTTTTTCTAGGTTTTGGACTTTATTCCTTATCCATTATTAGAACATCCACGGGGCACCTGGGCGGCTCAGTTGGTTAAGTGCCCACCTTCGGCTCAGGGCATGATCTCACAGTTTATGAGTTCGAGCCCCACGTCCGGCTCTGTGCCGACAGCCTGGAGCCTGCTTCAGATTCTGTGTCTCCCTCTCTTTCTACCCTTCTTCTTGCACTCTCTCTCTCAAAAATAAATAAACATTAAAAAATTTGAAAAGAACACCTACTTTAATTTGAATTTTTGAGCTAATTAAACGATGAAGTGTTGGTCAGTGGGTACGAACTTTTCTTGAAACACTCAAATTAGTAGAAAGACTACCTTTTGTAGCCAGTTTTGTAATTTTGTCATTTAAGCTCAAGCAGAGTAAATTTTATTGTTCAGATTTTAAAACAACAACATTCTTCTACTAGGATTGAACTCTGTTCATACATCCATTATGGGATTTATTTTTCCATTTGCAAGTGGTTTCTCAGTATTCCCTTTCATACTCGGAGCTGTTGCAGAATCTTGTTTTTATTTTGGAACCATTTTGCATATTATGTATTTTGCATTTATATCGGTTGCTTAGTAGTAATAGTATTTTGTCTTGAAATTAAAAAGATAGATGCTTAAATTCCGTATTCGCCTCTGATCTGGAGCAAGTTATTTAATTTTTTTGGATCTAGTTTTGTCATCTAGTCATAGTAGTCAAGAAGCAAGAGGCAAGTCAGATTATACCTACAACAGGTCTGCCTGATGTTTCAGATTATACTGATAATCTCGCCGTGTTTCTCTCTCCACCATTATGCAACGTCAGGTATGCCAGATTTAAGAGAATTATTTCACTGTTGTTGTTACAACTCTTAACCTAACTACTGTTGAGAGGAATTAGACACCAGTACTTTAAGGAGTGTTAATTCACTGCATGTTAGTGGTGGACTGGCAAGCACTGTAATTAGATTTTTTAGGACTTCTTTACACAAAGGATGGACGAACCACTAAGCACCATTTCAGAGTTTCAAATGTCTTTTCTGGCAGAAGTTATTTTGTTAGATGACCTTAGGGAAGAGGTTACCTAAGCTTATTTTGCACATGGTGAGGCTGCCACTTTGTCACTAAGTGTATCATTAACATAGTCTGATTATTTGATCCCTTTCAGTTCCTTTCTGAACTGGGAATTAGAGTTCAAAGCCTTGGAGCTCATGGTGCTTCTCTGCCTTTCAGAACCCAATGGTGGCAACCTTGAAAATGATTAATCATGAAGTCGGAGAAGGCAGAGATCATTGCATACCATTCTCATTGTTATTTTTTCTTTTTTTGGCAAATTTTGAAACCTGTTTGTTCATGTTTAACCGTGAAAGACTTCCAAGCCATTCCTTCAGCCTCAGAGTGACTGAAATTTTCAGATTTTCCTAGCTACCTCAGCAACCAGTATCCTCCTAATTGCCTGGGTGTGACATCCAAGAAACATGTTTTTTTTTTTTTGTTTTGTTTTGTTTTTTGCCTGCCCTCTAAACTTCATTTCTTACTTTCAGTATGTTGTAACATCCTGTCAGCTTTGTTAAGTGCCAACGTTTCTCCGTTCCTGTGTGACCTTGGCCTATCTTCATCATCTCCCACCCAGCTGTCTGTCACGGTCTTCTCTTTCCAGCCTCTCACCCCCAAAGTCTGTTTTCCACATCACCTTCATGGTCACTTCCCTGAAACATACATCTGCAGTGATTTCACTCAACACAGAAACCGATGGACTCTTTCTGAATTTCATAAATTATTTCAAGCGCTACGTTGTTGATGATGTTTATTAGGAACTATTTTAGTTTAAAAACTCCTACAGTTACCTTCCAGCAAACACAGGTGCTTCTATATGAGTTTAAGAGATGTTACCTATTGAATAATATCTAGAGAGGGGTAGATATTTTTAGACACAACATTTATTTTTGATGACCTCTGAAAAGAAATATTATATGAGAGGAGTATAGGTATTATTACCTACTATGACTTACTTCGATGTTATTTATGAAGTAAAGGCAGACTAATTTATTTAACACAGATTAACAGTATTGTAACTGTAAATAACACCTAAATTCTGAAGTTAAAGTTCATTGTGGAGAATGAAGACAGACAAAATAGAAATTCACATGGCAGGGAATTTTGGGCTTTCAGGGAACTGTAAATGACATTCTCTGCCAGAAATGACTGGAAAATTGTGTTGTCTTCTTTTCTAAATTTGTTTCCGTTTTCACCTCTTGGAAATCATATCTTGAGTTTAATCTCTTTTTCTTGGCAATGAATTTTTAGATATGACACCAAAGCACAAGCAACAAAAGCAAAAATTTTTAAAAAGTGGGGTGACATTAAATAAAAAAGCCTCTGTCCAGCAAAAGAAAATGAAAAGGAAATGTATGGAATTGAAAATGTTTGCAAATCCTGTATCTGATAAGGGGTTATATCTAAAATATATAAGGAGCCCCTATAGCAAAAAAAATAGCAAACCCTCTCCAACCAAACAATACAATTAAACAAGTGGCAGAGGGACTAAGTAGACATTTTTCCAAAGGAGACCGGTAAATGGTGAAAATCCTGAAAAGATACTCAATATTACTAATCATCAGGGAAATGCAGATTAGAACCACAATGGAATATCACCTCCACACCTATTAGAATGGCTGTCATCAGAAGGAAAAGAGATTAAGTGTTGGCAAAAATGTGGAGAAAAGGGAATACTTCACTGTTAGAAATCTAATTGATACAGCCACTATGGGAAATGGTATGGAAGTCTTTCAGATAACTAAAAATAGAATTACCTTCTCATTCACCAATTGCATTTCTGTGTATATCCAAAGGAAATGAAATCAGGATCTTGAAGAGAGATCTGTACTTCTGTGTTTATTGCAATCGCAGCATTATTCCCAATATCCAGGATATGGAAACAGCCTAAGTGTTTGTCTATAGATGAATGGATAAAGATGTGGGGTGTGTGTGTGTGCACGCGCACACATACATATGGTGGAATAGTATTCAGCCATGAGAAAGAAGGACATCCTGCCATTTGTGAGAACATGGATGGATTTGAGGGCACTACGCCAAATGAAATAAATCATCCAGAGAAAGACAGATGCTGTATGTTATCACTTATATATCTCAGGAATTTAAAAAAGTCAGACTCCTAGAAATAGAGAATAGAGTGGTGGTTGCCACGGCCTGGGGAATGGGGGACATGGGAGATGTCAGTCAAATGGTACGAATTTCCTATTGTAAGATGAGTACATTCTGGGGGTCTTAACACCACTGTATTATACTTGAAAGTTGCTGAGAGGGTAGATTTTAAATGTTCTCAACACAAAAAAAGAAATATTAATACTTGAGGTAATGGGGGTGTTAACTATGTTTATCATTTCACAATATATGTGTATTACATCAACCTGTAATCTTAAACTCACACAATATTATATATCAATTATATATCAACACTGGAAAAAATGTTTTTCCTATTTTTTTCTACTTCTGCTTTATATGTTAAGAAAACTTAGATTGCTTTTTCTGGCTTGTATAGTAGTAATCATTCAATATCATCCATTTTTCTTAACTTTGAGGGTAGCTTTTTAAAATTTTCTTTAACACTTATTTTTGAGAGAGAGAAATATCCGAAGCAGGCTCTGTCAACACAGAGCCCGATGTGGGACTCAAACTCGCAAGCCTTGAGATCATGACCTGAACCAACGTTGGATGCTTAACCGACTGAACCACCCAGGTGCCCCAAGGGTAGCTTAAAAAAAAAAAAAAAAGCATACGACAGCTAAGTATACTAAAGCTTTGTTTAATGAAATAAATAAATTTGTTGATGGACCTTATGGCATAAAATAGAAGTTTTTAAAGCAGGGATTTTATTTTGAGTGTTGTTTCTACTTGAGTTGAATGCTGTGTTAAGAAGGTCTCTGAGGCTATATCTCAGCTCAGTGGAAAACAGGTAAGAATTAATGATGTCTCACCTGCCACATGTGTAGGGAGAGAGTGATGTCCTACAGGCCTTCTCTGATTTCAAGTATGACCACTGTTATTAGGGATTTGAACCCTAGGGTCATCTGATTACAAAGGTCAAATTATTAAATAGCTAATCTGTATTGGCTCTTATAATGGTATATAAGTAGACAGGAAAGAATAGTATAATTTATAATATATATATTTTAAAGTTTACTTGGGGAGAAAGACAGCATGAGTGGGGGAGGGGCAGAGAGCAGGGGAGAGACAATCTGAAGCAGGTTCCACGCTGTCAGCTTAGAGCCCAATGTGGGGCTCGAACCCACCAAGTTGTGAGATCTTTACCTGAGCTGAAACCAAGAGTCAGACTGAGCTTAACTGACTGAGCCACCCAGGCGCTCCTAATTGATAGTATTTTTACACTTGAAGTATTTTGAGATGGGAGTTGGGGACAGTGTAGCCATGTGGGTTGGAAGAGGTAGAAAGGATATTCTTTTCCTTTTTTTTTAGTCAAACAATAATCTCTGATTTCTGAATTTGTAACTGTGAGCCTTAGGTTATCACAGTAATTGGGAAACTTTTGAAATGTAGTTCTGTGGACTGAATTGTGTCCCCCCAAATTCATATGTTGAAGCCCTAACCTCTCGAATGAGGCCTTCAGAAAGTAGAATTTAGAGAGTAGAGTGGGGGTACTCCCCTCTTACCACCCCCTCCCACTACCCTCACGCCCGCCCCCCCCCCCCCCCCCATAATGTCAGGACACAATGAGAAGGCAGCCATCTGCAACCCAACGAAAAACCTCTCAGCAGAAACCCACCATGCTGATACTCTGATCTTGGATTTCTAGTCCACAGAACTATGGAGTCTATGGATTTCTATTGTTTAGGCCACCCAGTCTGTAATATTTTATTATGGCAGCCTGCACAAACATGCAGCTAAACGAGAGAACCACAGGTCTAAATCAGTCCCTTTCCTCTGTGCTTCGGCTCTGTAAATCCTAGTTTCTGGCATTGGAGTCTGATCACACTGTCTTTTCTTTTTTTTTTTTTTTTTTTCAGTCACTTCAAACTCTTTATTGACCAAGAATTATTATATAAATAACCAGGAATTATTAGTAACATCTGTTGATTCATACAAAAACACTGGAAATGATTTACCTTGTTCTTTAGTTCATTATTGATGCTGTTCTCAGATCTCAAGCAACTGTTCTTACAGGAAGGATAACTGATTTATAGTGGAAGTATGTAATAGCCATACATTGGTCTCTGGCAGGGCAAAAACAGGTGGCAGGCTAGATTTGGCCCATTTGACATTGATTGCGAACATTTATACTACATTACATGACGATTCTGAGAGATGTCCAATTCTTTTTTTAATTAAATTTTTTTTAACATTTATTTATTTTTGAGAGATAGAGACAGAGAATGAGCAGGAGAGGGGCAGAGATAGAGGGAGACACAGGATCCAAATCAGGTTCCAGGCTCTGAGCTGTCAGGCTCTGAGGCTCTGAGCTGTCAGCCCAGAGCCTGATGTGGGGCTTGAACTCACAAACTGCGAGATCATGACTTGAGCCAAAGTTGGATGTTTAACTACTGAGTTACCACCCCACACTGTCTTTTCTTACTGGGCTCCCCATTTCCACATTCAGAGCAACGTTCATATTCTTTTCTAAGTGGCAAGTCTACAGTTTCAGAATTCATGTTTTTTCTCTTGCCTCAAGTTCTTTACTACTAAAAAATCCCAGAATCAAGATTGAACAAGTAAAAAACGTGTATTTTCTAGGTTTATGGATTCTGGGTAAATTGGTATTACTTATCCAAAACTGCACATTTTAATGAATTTTAGACTTTATACCAAAATAACATTTGAATGATGTTCCTTTCACATCCTTTTTCTGGTGTTCTCATTTAAAAAATATTTATGAAATATCTTTTACCTGTCTTTTAGCTTCTGTATTTGGCACTTGAGATATAAGGGAGAAGGTAACAGTGGAGGGTAGCACTGACATGAGTAGTCAGAAAGGACATGAACCATAAACAGCCCTTATGTTCATACTGGGGAATATTGGCCCCAAATGTAACAAACACTGAAAGAAAAGATCCATTTCTCCCACCTTAAGAGAGCTGTTGTTTTTTTTATAGAGTTACACTTGAATGTGTGTCAGTATAACTTAGGTGATTCTTGGGTACCACCTCAGATTCTGATGCAGTAGATCAGAACTGGAGTTCAGGAATCTGCATTTAAAAAAATTTATTTTTTAATTTACACCAAAGTTAGCATATAGTGCAACAATGATTTCAGGAGTAGCCCTCTTTGTGCCCCTTACCCACTTAGCTCATCACCCCTTTCACAACCCCTCCAGCAACCCTCTGTTCTCTATATTTAAGAGTCTCTTGTTCTGTCCCCCTCCCTGTTTTTATATTATTTTTGTTTCCTTCCCTTATGTTAATCTGTTTTGTGTCTTAAATTCCTCATATGACTGAAGTCATATGATATTCGTCTTCCTCTAAGTTTGTTTAGCATAATATCCTCTAGTTCCATCCATGTAGTTGCAAATGGCAAGATTTCATTCTTTTTAATTGCTGAGTAATACTCCAGTGTGTGTGTGTGTGTGTGTGTGTGTGTGTGTGTGTGTGTGTGTGTGTATGCCACATCTTTATGCATTCATCCATTGATGGACATTTGGGCTTTTTCCATACTTTTGCTATTGTTAATAGTGCTGCTATAAACATTGGGGTGCATGTGCCCCTTTGAAATACCATACCTGTATCCCTTGGATAAATAGCTAGTAGTGCAATTGCTGGGTCATAGGGTAGTTCTATTTTTAATTTTTTAGGAACCTCCATACTGTTTTCCGTAGTGGCTGCACCAGTTTGCATTCCCACCAGCAGTGCAAAAGCGATCCTTTTTCTCTGCATCCTCACCAACATCTGTTGATCCTGAGTTGTCAGGAATCTGCATTTTTAACATATTTCTTGGGAGAATGGATGAAAAAAGACCACCAGGAAGGGATTCCTCATTGGTCGCATAAAACAATTTAGTGTCTGAAAAACTCTAGCCCACACCATGTTTTTTTCTTCTGTTTTTTTTTTTCAGGGTCTTTAGTAGAAAATCTCTGCTGCCTGGTAGTTGGCATCTTTGGGGTCAGTTTTATGGGGGGTTAGTTTCTATACATTCCAACTTCAGTTCCTCCCTTCAGGCCCACTGCAACCCCAGTCAGCAGGAAATTCTGGAAACTGGAAGACAGAGAGAGTGACCACTTTTTTTTTCTTTCTCCTCAAGGTACAACTATCTAGTTAGATATAAAATCCTACACTCTTCAGTTGTTAAATCTATCAATCTAGTCATCCCTCTGGGATTTGATTAATCAAACAGCTGTAACTCATCTTAAGGAGTTTGTCTCGGAAAAAAACAAAACAAAACAAAAAACCCCAGTAAATAGCTAGTGACTTTTTTCATCCTGAGAAAAATAAAGAACAGTTTAAAGTCTAAATCTTATCAGGGTTTCCTCTGAAATTTTTTAGAGGTTGGAATGTGTAGCTTTTAATCCTGTTTGGGGAATTTTAAAATTTGGCTCAGATTAAAGGGCCAAGTTTTTAGACACATAAGCAGCTTACTATCTAAAGACACTAGAATATATATTTTCAGATGCACATTTTAAATAAATTAAAATGATTATTTACTAACATGGTAGATCTATTATTATTTTTTACTTCTTAAAAATATAATTTATTGTCAAATTGGTTTACATACAACACCCAATGCTCATCCCAACGAGTACCTCCTCAATGCCCATCGCCCATGTTCCCCTCCCCCACCCTTTCCATCCATCCTCATTACTCTGTACTTAACAGCTTTTGTGGTTTGCCTCCCTCTCTGTAACTATTTTTTTTTTTTTGCCTTCTCTTCCCCCATGGACTTCTGTTAAGTTTCTCAAGATCCACATATGAGTGAAAACATATGATATCTGTCCTTCTCAGACTGACTCACATGATCTTTTAAATATGTTTCTGTTGACATAATTTAAGTGGCACTCAAAACAAGCTGGTTGTGTGTGAGCTTACATGTAGTTAAGGTCTAAGCTATAATTTTTTTCTTTAAATGTTTTTATTTATATATTTAGAGAGGGGGGAGGGACAGAGAAGAAAGAGAGAGAGAATCCCAAATGGGCTCTGTGCTGATAGTGGACTTGGGGCTTGATCTCATGAATCATGAAATCATGACCTGAGCCAAAATCAGGAATCAGATGCTTAACTGACTGAGCCACTCAGGTTTCCCATATATATAACTTTTCAACAATTAATAATGAACGATTCAAATAGAAAGGTGGATCTTAGAAATATGTAATTTGCTATTGTAACATTTCTGGTAAGTTGTATCGTTGAACTTTTGTAGGTAAATGCTTTTATTTCCTATTTTTTTAAGTTTATTGATTTTGAGAGAGAGTGGGAGAACATGAGCCAGGGAGGGCCAGAGAGAGACTCCCAAGCAGGTTCCCTGCTGTCAGCACAGTGCCTGATTCAGGACTCAATTTCCCGAACTGCAAGATCATGACATGAGCCTAAATCAAAAGCCTGATGCTTAATTGACTTGATATGCCCAAATTCGAAAGACCCCCAAGAACAAACCACCAGAGTCAAAGCCAAGTGGCAAGGGTCGTTTATTGCAGGTTCAAACCTGGACCTCTGCGCACTCTTACTGGTGACGCTAAGAGGTCCCGAGCGAGGATCTTACAGCTTCTCTTATAGACAGGCACAAACAAGTTAGGGATTTTTCACGGTTACAGAGCTGTTATTGGTTGACATTTAAATTTGAACACTCAGCAGAACTTGATTGGTTCCTGCCTTTTTTTCAAACCACTCAGCAGAACTTGATTGGTTCCCGCCTTTAGGTCAGACCACAACCGGGCACTCCCTGGCTGGTTCCCGGAATGCCGGGGGCGGGGGGGGAGGCCTTTTCTTTGCAGTTGTGAGTACACCTGGTAATTTTTCTCTTAGTCTCTCATTCCCCCCTTTCTTTGGTGCCTTAAGAGCCAATCTTGGATCTTATGTGTCTGACTCAAATGTTTCAGTAATGATAGGTTGGTATTGGGTCCTAAGGACCATCAGTTGGATTGTGTTAACTCGGTCTTTGATAAAGGCAACTAGTTTATTAATAATATAAGGCCCGAAGGTGAGGAGGAGAAGGAGGAGTATAAGGGGCCCAGCTAGAGCAGAAAGCAGGGTGGCTAGCCATGGGGACTGATTGAACCAAGACTCAAACCAGCCTTGTTGTTGTTCTCGTTCACACTTCCATTTGGCCAGGCCTTCTCTAACTTTAGCCATGGACTCTCGGACTACTCCGGTGTGGTCAGCATAAAAACAACATTCTTCTCTTAAGGCTGCACATAAACCTCCCTGTTGGAGGAAGACTAGATCTAGCCCTCTTCGGTTCTGTAGGACCACTTCAGAAAGGGAGGTCAGAGATTTTTCGAGGTGCAAGATTGAGTCCTCAAGTCTGGCTATATCCTCATCAATGGCTGCCCTTAGGCTATTGAACCCCCGGTGCTGGATGGCTAGTGATGAGATCCCTGTTCCTGCCCCTATGGTACCGAGGCCAAATAAGGTGGCCAAGGTTATGGCCGTAAAGGGTTCCCGTTTTTTTTCTTATTGACTCTCTTGCTTCCATCCCTTCTGTCCACAGATCATATACAACATTTTCTCGGTGGTAAATAACCTTTGGAAATATTAATACCATGATACAATATTCAGTTGACAAATTAAAAACATTTCTGCTAACACATGGGGTGAGCCCTGTCTTAGAACAAATCCACCAACTGTCAGGAGCTGGAATTATCCATTTAGATTCATCTATAGAGTAATTAGTCAGGGCACAGAGCTGGATATGGCTAGAGGGGACCTTTTCTATACAAGTCCCATTGCCAGTGACCACTTGCAGTGTGAGGCCAGGGCCCTTTCGATTCCACTTGCAAGCTGCTGGCGACTCTTTTCCTGATTGTGAAAAAGGGGCAGCTAGACCTATGGCTTCGTAGAAGGGGGGTTTTATATCATAACATAGCCAGCAGGCCCTTGTTGCCTCAGGGTCTGATCGGTTTAAGGCCTCATACGCTGCTGTTAGCAATTTCCATAGGGAGTCTATGCCTTTTGGGTTCTGATTTTCTGGGACAGCTTGTGCTTTTACTCCTGGGGTAAGGATGGGGGTCCTGCTGGAGGGAGTAGTGGAGATCTGCCCGGGGATAAGCTTATCTGTTTTTTTTTTTTTTTTTTCAGTACCTGATTTGGCCCCACTGGTTGTACAAGAGGGGAGACTTTTAATTTTATTTGAATGGCAGTCCCAAAGAGGGGATATTGATATAAGTAGAGTCCCCAAGTGAGTCCTGAGACCCATCACCTGTCTTTTTTTCCTTCCTCTGTAAATCTTACACGAATAAGGTTACAGTTTTCATCATACCTGGTGCGGTACATGGTCAGACATAGGACATTTCAATAAATTGGGGTTTTACTTCCCACTTCCATTCCCCATCATTGGAGGTGATGCAACTCCAGGCTGCGCAATAGAGGGTTTCAAACCCTCCACATGTGCGCCTCATTGCCCCCGTCCTAAATCCTGGACATGCATAAAATCCATTTCTACTTATTGATACCCTCCTTTGCAGTTGCCTCCATTTACCTCCTTCCATTTCTTCTAATGGACTAACTTTTTCTAAATTAAAATATAAATCTGGCCACCAGGTATTTAATGGGGCAGTTCCTAGGGTTTTGTTGTAGATTTCATGAGTCTCTAAGTTAGTAATTTCCCATGTCAAATTATAGGGGGTGTGGGGGTTTGGATTTACAGACAGAATTTGCAGAACAATCAAGAGGAGGGCAAGTACCATAGTTACGGCTCAGTCCGTTGGCGGCGTAGGGTCAATTTTAAAGGATTGTCCTTAGTCCGATCAACAGTCCAGGTTGTCTTTGAAGGTCCGATGAGGTCTGAGAACGGGTCCACTGGTTTGGCGTGGGCGAAATGGATCCAGGTGGCGATTCTGTCTACTTTGATGGCAGTAGGCGTTGTCAGGATGACCTAGAAGGGTCCTTTCCACCTGGGCTCCAGAGTTCCCTGCCGATGACGTTTGACGAGGACCCAATCCCCTGGCCAGAATTGATGTGGAATAGGCGGGGGTCCAGTCTCATAGAGTTCCTTTAATTTGGGCCATACATCTTCATGGACCCTCTGCAAGGCTTGTAGGGAGAACAAGAATTCAAGACTATTATCGTTCTCAGCTTTGACAAGGTTATCTTTTAAGTTAGGGATGATGGGGGGTGGTCTACCATGTATTATTTCATAGGGTGTGAGTCCCAGTTTGTATGGGGAGTTACACACCCTGAACAGAGTGTAGGGGAGAAGGACCACCCAATTAGCGCCAGTCTCCATGGTCAATTTGGTTAGGGTCTCTTTTAATGTTCTGTTCATTCTTTCTACCTGTCCTGAGCTTTGGGGTCGGTATGCACAATGTAATTTCCAATCAGCCCCAAGTATGGAAGCCAGTCCCTGACTTACCTTAGAGACGAATGCAGGTCCATTGTCTGACCCTATCATTACTGGAAAACCATACCTGGGCAGGATTTCTTTTAGGATCTTTTTGGCTACAATCTGTGCCGTTTCATTCTTGGTTGGAAAGGCTTCAGTCCATCCTGAAAAGGTATCTACAAAAACTAGCAAATACTTATATCCATATTTTCCTGGTATTACCTCAGTGAAATCTACTTCCCAATAGGTCCCTGGTCTGCTCCCTCTTTGTCTTACCCCTGTTGTCTGAGGATTGCTACTCGCATTGTTGAGTTGGCACACTGTACATTTAGTGACTACTTGATTGACCTTATCAGAGACATTTCTGATTTTTAGTCCAGTCTGTCTCAGTAAGTCCAACATTTGCCGGGAACCTAAGTGGGTGCTGCGATGGATCCGCTCTAGAACTTGCCATCCTAGTTTATCTGGGAGTATAATGCTGCTTTTAGAGTCTCTCCACCAGCCATCTTTGATTCGGGTCATAGGAAGTTTACTCATCCATTGAATGTCACTTTCTGAATACTCAGGGCTGGGGGGAAATTCCTGGGGTCCGGGGTCTGGCAGCTGTAGGGTCAGTAATTGCGCTGGGGGCCGAGCTATGTTTTTTGCAGTCTGATCCGCCAAATTGTTGCCCCGGGAAATTGGGTCGGTTGTCTTCTGGTGTCCTGGGCAATGTACAATTGCTAGCTTTTTGGGTTCCCATAAGGCTGCTAGCAGGGCTAGAATCTCTTCTTTATTTCTGATGTCTTTCCCTTCAGCTGTGAGGAGCCCCCGTTCTCTGTATATCGCCCCATGTACATGGGCGGTGGCGAAGGCATATCGGCTATCAGTGTACACGGTTAGCTTGTGGTCTCTTCCCAATTTTAGGGCCTGGGTTAAGGCTATTAGTTCAGCCTTCTGGGCCAAGGTTCCGGGGGGTAGGGCTTCTGCCCAAACCACCTCGGTTTCTGAAGTTACGGCCGCCCCCGCATACCTTTGTCCCTGGTGAATGAAGCTGCTTCCGTCGGTGAACCAGATGGCGTCCGCATCCGATAATGGTTGGTCCTGCAAGTCCTCCCGGACCCCATAAACTTGAGCCAGTATGTCGGCGCAGTCATGAAGTGGGGTTCCCATGTCTGGGTCTGGCAGCAGTGATGCTGGGTTCAGGGCCGTTGGGGGGTGAAGATGACCCTGAGGGGGTTCAACAGCAGTCCCTGGTAATGAGTGAGTCGGGCATTGCTCAGCCATCGGTCAGGCGGCTGCTTGAGGATGCCCTCGATGGCATGCGGGGTGGTGACTTGTAGCTCTTGGCCCATGGTCAGCTTATCAGCGTCCTTTACCATTAGGGCAGTGGCTGCAATCATCCGGAGACAGGGTGGCCATCCGGCGGCCACTGGATCTAGCTTTTTAGACAGATAGGCTACTGGCCTGCACCAAGGGCCCAAATGCTGGGTTAGCACCGCCTTAGCTATGCCTCGGTTTTCATCTACATATAGGTGGAAGGGTTTGGAGACATCAGGGAGTCCCAGGGCAGGTGCTGATAGCAGAGCAGTTTTAATTTGTTGGAAAGCCTGTTTGGCTTCTTCTGTCCAACTAAAGGGCTATTGATCTTTTGTTGCCTGGTATAAAGGTTTTGCTAATTCAGCAAACCCTGGTATCCATAGTCTGCAGAACCCAGCTGACCCTAGGAATTCCCTCACCTGTCGTGGTGTCTGCGGTCTGGGAATACGAAGGACAGTCTCCTTCCGGGCATCCGTTAGCCAGCATTGCCCCCCTCTCAGTAAGTAACCCAGGTAAGTTACCTTTGACTTGCAGATCTGAGCCTTCTTTGCTGAGGCGCGGTAGCCTAAGGTTCCCAGAGTTCGCAGGAGACCTTCGGTTCCCTGGATGCAGGCTTCGGGCTTCTCGGCAGCTATTAAGAGATCATCAACATACTGTAGGAGAGTTATATTAGGGTGTTGTCTGTACTCACTTAAATCTTCGTGTAGAGCCTCGTCGAACAGGGTCGGAGAGTTTTTGAATCCTTGTGCCAGTCTGGTCCAAGTGAACTGGCCATTTATGCCCCTGTCTGGATCTGTCCACTCGAATGCAAATAGCTCTTGACTTTTAGGTGCTAATGGTAGGCTGAAAAAAGCATCTTTTAGATCCAGAACAGTATACCATTGTTTTTCTGGGCTGAGGGCGCTCAAGAGAGTATAGGGGTTAGGAACGGTTGGATGTATGTCCATCACCTGCTTATTGACTTCTCTCAGGTCCTGCACTGGTCTGTATTCCCCGCTGTTGGGTTTGCGCACGGGCTGCAGGGGGGTATTCCATGCTGAGTGGCAGGTGCGTAGGACCCCGAAGTCAAGGAGGCGGCGGATATGCGGTGTGATGCCATTTTTGGCTTCCGCGGGCATGGGGTATTGGCGCACGCGGATGGGGTCCGTCCCGGGCTTGACCTCTATAAATAGGGCTGGGCGATGTTTTGCTAGCCCCATACCACCTGTTTCTGCCCATGCGTCTGGGAAGCGTTGAAGCCAGGGCTCAATGCCCTGATCCAGAGGAGTGGGTTCCTGATGGAGCCTATATTCATCTTCTAGTTTCACAGTGAGTACAGATATGGGTTGGTTGTGGAAGTCAGTCACTGTGGGTCCCCCTGGTTGGAAATGAATTTGGGCCCCCATTTTGGTAAACAAATCCCTCCCCAACAGGGGGCAGGGGCTGTCGGGAATGACCAGGAAGGAGTGGGTTACTTTCCCAGTTCCTAAGTCCACAGTCCTCTGAGTTGTCCAGGGGTACTTCTTTATTCCGGTGGCCCCTTGTACCCAGGATGATTTTTCAGATACTTTTCCATGGGGCTTGACCAGAACTGAGTGCTGTGCCCCAGTATCAACTAGGAACTGGACCGGGGTCCCCTCCACTTGCAATGTTACCCTAGGTTTGGGGAGGGGATCCGAACCCCGTCCTCCCTATTCTGTATCTTGGGTAAACAGTATGGGGGCTGCCATTGTCCTTGGCTGGGGCGGAGTTGTTTCTTCTTGGGGCATTCTCGTATCCAATGGCCTTTTTCTTTACAATAGGCGCATTGATCTTTATCTAAGTGCCGCCTGGGATGGCGTGTTGTTTGAGTGCCTTCTGGGGGTGGCTGTTCTTTCTGGACTATAGCGGCCAGGACTTTAGTCATTTTCTCTGTGGCCTTGATCTGTCTCTCTTCTGGGGCGTCCCTGTTGTTGTAGACCCGTTGTGCTATACGGAGCAGATCCTGGATCTGTTTACCTTCTAAATCCTCTGGCCTTTGGAATTTTTTCTTAATGTCAGGAGCTGCTTGATTTACAAAGGACATAACGACAGCAGCCTGGTTCTCAGGGACTTCTGGATCCATGGGGGTAAACTGCCTAAAGGCTTCCATTAATCTCTCTAAGTAAGCAGCTGGACTCTCTGCCTTTCCCTGTACGACCAAATGTACCTTAACCAAATTGGTGGGCTTGCGAGCTGCAGCCCGGAGACCTGCCATCAGAGTCTGGCGATAAATGAGTAGCCTTCCCCTACCTTCTGCCATGTTGTAGTCCCATTCGTCCTGTGGAGGTCTGGTTAGGGGGAAAGCAGCATTAATGAGGTCAGGGTTAGATGTCGGCTGACCGTCGTCTCCAGGCACCAGCTTTCTTGCTTCTAATTGGATCCTCTCTCGCTCCTCTGTAGTGAACAGGATGTGGAGGAGCTGCTGACAGTCGTCCCAGGTGGGCTGGTGGGTGAACATGACACTGTCTAAAAGAGCTATTAGGTCTTTAGGATTATCAGAGAATCAAGCATTCTGTGTTTTCCAGTTTTAAAGGTCACTGGTGGAAAAGGGCCAATACTGGAGTCGGGGGTTGCCTGTTTCATCGGGGGGTCCTATTTCCCGCAGGGGTAGGGCCACAGTGGAGTCGGGGAGGTGAGGGTTTGGCTCACGCTGGGTGCGCCCGCGGGTTTGGCCAGCTGGCCCCTCGCGGTTGGTTTCGTTTTCAATGGGGCCCGGCGCAGCTGCTGCCTCCCATCCTCCTGGTTCCGGCGCAGCTGCCACTTCCCGTCCTCCTGGTTCCCCTAGGGGGGCAACTAGTGGGGCGACTGGTGGGGCGGCTGCTTCGGACAGGGCCTGGGGTACGAGGGGAGGGGGATGATAGGGTGGAGGGCCTAAGGATAGTAGGTCCTGACTATCGGGCAATATGGGATACAAGGGTGCTACTGGTGTCCTTGATTTTGGGGATCTGCAGGCCGCATGGCAAGGACCTTACACGTTCCCGAGGATAGGAAGGGGGCCAACCAAGGGGGTGGATTTCCCACTAAATTCCGCCATACAAGAAGGTAGGGAATCTGATCCGGGTGTCCCTTGCGACCCGGTAGAAAAATCTTTGATTTCACCTTAGCAATTAAAGGGAGGCAGAAAGTTCCTTCAGTTGGCCATCCAACGCCGAAGGTTGGCCATTCAGAGCGGCAGAGGGTTATTAATTTTCCCCGCCGGATGTCTAAACTCAAATTCTGTCCTCTGGTTCTAACATCCCTGAAGTTAGCAACAAGGAGAGAAAGAGGAGTGCTTTGAGATTGGCCCATCTGTATCCTGGAGGTGGAGGAAAGGATTAAAAGGAGAAACAGTAAAGTTATGAGGACTTCTGGCTGGGCCAGGCCAGGTCACCTGTGAAAGAGAAGGAGTTTAACACTTAAAGGTTATAGAATAGAGAACACAACACTTAGATCGTTAGCGCGTTTCGGGTGTGCGCCACCCGAACAGAAGAATTCCGATGGGCCCAAAAAGGTGCCCCAGACGGGTGCCAGTGGACATCTCCGACTGCCCTATAGTGCGTCCACCAGGGCTGTGTCAGTCACCGATACAGATCCCGCTCAGGAGAGCCAGAAACGAACAGACAAACAGAAACGGACAGAGCCGGCTCACTTACCAATTGGTCTCAGGGACGACCCGTTGACTTGGGGTCTGCTGGACTTGGGGGGATCCCGGATGAGCCCCCAAATGATATGCCCAAATTCGAAAGACCCCCAAGAACAAACCACCAGAGTCCAGAGTCAAAGCCAAGCGGCAAGGGTCGTTTATTGCAGGTTCGAACCCGGACCTCCGCGCGCTCGTTACCAGTGACGCTAAGAGGTCCCGAGCGAGGATCTTACAGCTTCTTTTATAGACAGGCACAAACAAGTTAGGGACTTTTTGCAGCTGTTATTGGTTGACATTCAAATTTGAACACTCAGCAGAACTTGACTGGTTCCCGCCTTTAGGTCAGACCACAACCGGGCACTCCCTGGCTGGTTCCGGGAATGGGGGCGGGGGGGAGGTCTTTTCTTTACAGTTGTGAGTACACCTGGTAATTTTTCTCTTAGTCTCTCAGACTGAGCCACCCAGGTGCCCCTGTAAATAAAAACTTATAATTGTGAATATTATGCATATGAAATGAGTCTATGTGATGTATGTACAGTTTGAAGAATACAGAACATTCATATTCCATCAGAATATTGCTTTATAGTTCACTGGAGGCCCTACCCTGACCCCATACTCCTCTTTTCCTTATACTGTACAGTTAATCCATATCCTCAGTTTTATAAAAATAATTGTCTTTTCTCTATAGTATGAATCTTTTAAAAATGTTTTGTCTATTTTTGAATGTTATAATATTAGAATAACACTGTTGTTTTTTTTTTTCTGATCTGCTTTTTTTCACCCATCTCTTTGATTCATCAATGTTGATCTCTTTACCTGTAGTTCACTCATTTCCCACTCTATGTTCATTCATTGTGTGAAGGTACATGCCACAACATATTTGTCCCTCTTTGTGTTGATGGGCTTTTGGATTGTTCTCAGTGTTCTTAGAATACTACTAACAACATGAATATAATTGTATGGCTTCTAGCACAGAATACAAGAATTTCTTCAAGGTGTGCACCTTGGAGTGAATTGCTAGGTCATCTGGTATGAGCTTGTTCAGCTTGGCTTGCTAAAACCAAACCACCCTCCATAGTGGGTGTAACAGTAGAAAGTCCTCCCTGGCAGCTTGTCTGTATGTATTCTAGTTGTTCCCCATACTGATGAATCTGATGGGTGTTGAAATGAACTCTACTGTTTTTGTTTTTGTTTTTTTTAATTGCCATGTCAATGATTGCTAGTGCAGTAGAATCTCTTTTCATATATTTAGGAGTCACCCATGAAATGCCCTTTTGTATTTTTTGCCTAGTTTATTATTAATGGTTTATCCTCTTGTTATTTCATAAGAATTCTTTATATATTTTGTATACCTATCTTTTGTCAATTGTGTGTCTTTTTTCTTCCTATTTTCTTGAATGATTTTGGTGACAAGACTTTTTATAGTTTAATGTGGGTGTATTAGTTTCCTATGGTTTCTAAAACAAATTACCACAAACTCAGTGGCTTAAAACAACACACATTTATTCTTATAATCCTGGAGGTGAGGAATATGAAATCAGTTTCACTGGTGCAAAGTTGAGGTTTCAGCAGGCCTTGTTCCCTCCAGAGATTCCAGGGGAAAATTCCTTTTTTTTCCCTTTCCAGCTTCTGGGGTTGCATTCTTTGCGTTCCTTGGCTCTTGGCCTCTTCCTCCCTTTTCAAAGCCAGCAGCTTAGTGTCTTGTTTTAGTCCTCATATTGCCTTCTGCCTCTGTTGTTTTTAGATTTTTCTCTGACTCCTTCCTATAAGGATCTTTGTGATGACATTGAGGCCATCCAGATAATCTCACCTTCTTAAACACATCTGCAAAGTCTCTTTTGCCTTTTGGGTAACATTCATAGGTTCTAGGGAGTAGGATGTGATATCGTTGGGCCATTATTCACAGAAGATAAACTTCTCGGGTTTTTTTTCCTCTTTCTCTTCCCTTCCCTTTTCCTTTTCCTTTTCCTTTTCCTTTTCCTTTTCCTTTTCCTTTGCCATGTAGATGGGAGGGTGCTATGACTGTTGAATCTTCACAGGCTAGATTAACTGAATGATTTTTTAATTCAATCTCGTTAGTTCCCTTTGGTCAAGAATGAATGACAAAATAGCCTGTCCTTTGATGATGTCCTTTAATTATCATCTACCTTTTATGCTAAATGTAGGAAAAAACATGTATATTTATATAGACTACACAGGTATACTTCAGAGGTATTGTGGGTTCAGTTCCAGACCATTGCAATAAGGCAAATATCACAATAAAGCAAGCAAATGATTTATTTTGCTTTTCTAACACATATAAATGTTATGTTTACACTATACTGTAGTCTATTAAAGTGTGCAATAGCTTTTTGTCTTAATCTACATACCTTAATTAAAAAATATTTCTAAAAGATGCTATCATCTGAGCTTTCAGTGAGTTATAATCACTGATTACAGATCACCATAACAAATATAATAATAGTAAAGAAGTCTGAAATACGGTGAGAATTAGAAAGATGTGACACAGAGACTCAAAGTGAGACAAGGATGTTGGAAAAGTGGTACCGATAGATATGCTTGATGCAGGGCTATGACAAGCCTCCACTTTGTTAAAAAAAAAAAAATGCAATATCTATGTAGCACAGGAAAGCAAAGCACAGTAAAACGAGATATGCTTGTATATCTTTTTAAATTCCTGGGCCCCTCTTCTTTCTCCTATATTGAATTCAGTAAAATGTCCACATGCTTGGGCTCAGTGTCCTCAGTGAGATCACATATACTTTTCCATGTGAGGTCTGTTCTATGGTAAAATCTGAAGAGTGAGAAAAATGATGCAGAGAGCTTTTGCAACCTCTGTGCCTAGTTACATGATTTGTTAACTTCATGCATGCTTGGTATATAATGAACGAAAGAAATCTCTTCGGTTTTGTGTATCTGGAAATGGGGATTTCAATGGACTGAAGACACAGGCCACACAGGCTCAACTCCTAATAAAGGAAGAAACAGAAAAGCAGATGTTCTTGGAACTATTCATGGGGATACAAGAGGCTGGTGCTAGATAAGCATGGAAATAGAAACAGGAGTGGAAGTGAGGCAGGGCCAAGAAACGATAGGCACAAGAATTATTAAAATGCTTCAGTTTGTATTTTAGTTCATGCCAGAAGTTATGGAGTTTAAAATTGGGTGCCTTTCTTAACTTAAATCTCTTTGCTTTAATCACTTGCATTTTATTTAATTTATTATTCTTTCCTTTGAGATTAAAATAATGATTTTGTTCTTCTGACTTTTAATATATGGAAGTTGTGACAATCTTTAGAAAAATACTAGCACAGCGTTGCTATTATTGACAAAGTACTAATGTCACAAACTTATCAACCTATAATGTCCTTAGACTGGGAAAAATCAATACCTTCATAATATCTATGCCATGTGGTAAAGGAGAGACAAGAATCTATATGTATTTTGTGTTACATAATATTTGATTTTATGATATTTGAGTTTTGTGAGATGGATTTGATACTGCAATCCTATTAGGTAAAGATTGCCGACTCTTCTGTGATTGGAATAGAAAAAGGATTCAAGGATAGCTCAACATCTGCAGACCATCTATTTGACACACCACATTAACAAAATGAAGAATAAAAATCATAAAATCAGATGCAGAGCAGAATAAGCATTTGACAGAACTCAACATCTGCTTGTGATAAAAGCTTTTAATAAAGTGGGAATAGAAGAAACCTACCTCAACATAATAAAGGTCATATGGAACAAGGCCACAGCTAACATCAAACTCACTGGCGAAAAGCTGAAAGCTTTCCTCTAAGATCATGAATAAGCCAAGGATGCCCACTCTTGCCACTTTTATTCAGCATAGTATTGGAAGTTCTAGCTAGAGCAATTAGGTAAGAAAAAAATAGAAGGCATCCAAATTAGAAAGGCAGAACTAAAGCTGACACTACTTTCAAGTAGAATGATACCATATATAGAAAACCCTAAAGGGGCCATTAAAAACCTGTTAGAACTAATAAATTCAGTAAAGTTGCATGATACAAAATCAGTAAACAAAAATCTGTTGCATATCTTTATACTATTAATGAACTGTCATGAAATGCATTTACAATTGCATCAAAAAGAATAAAATACCTAGAAATAAATTTAATGAAGGAGGTAAAGATCTGTGTATTGAAAACTACCAGAGGTTAATGAAAGAAATTTAAGACACAAATAAATAGATGTCCTGTGCTTATGTTTTAGGAGAATTCATGTTGTTAAAATACCCAAACACCCAAAGCAATCTATAGATTCAGTAAAATTCCAATAAGTATAAAAATTCCAGTGGAATTTTTCAAAGATATAGAACAAATAATCCTATAATTTGTATGGAACCACCAAAACCAAATTAGTCAAAGCAATCTTGAGAAAGAGGAACAAAAGACATCATGCACCCTGATTTCAAACTATATTATAAAGCTGTAGTAATTAAAACAGTATGGTATTAAAAAATAAATAAATAAATAAATAATAAAAAAAATTAAAAAAAATAAAACAGTATGGTATTGGCATAAAAACAGATGTGTAGATCAGTGGTACAGAAAGAGGAAGAAAGATCATACAATGGAGAAAGGATGGTCTCTGATAAATGGTGTTGGGAATAGCCACATGCAAAAAAATGAACTTGACCACTATCTTACATCAGAACAATGTGGGGGTTCCTCAAAAAATTAAAAATTTTAGAACTACCACGTGATTTAGCAGTTCCACTTCTGGGTGTTTATCTGAAGAAAACAAAAACATTAACTCAAAAATATATCTCTACCCCCTGTGTTCACCGCAGCATTATTTTCAATAGCCATGATATGGAAACAACACTAGTGTCTATCAGTGAATGAATAAAGAAGTTGTGGTGTATCTGTACAGTGGAATATTATTCATCCATAAAAAAGAATGAAATCTTGGCATTTTTGACAACATGGATAGATCCAGAGGGTGTTTTGCTAAGTGAAATAAATCAGACGGAAAAAGATAAATACTGTACGATCTCATATGTGGAATCCAAAGAGAAAACAAACAAACAAAAAACAAAAAAAAAAACTCAGAGAACAAATTGGTGATTACCAGAGGCAAGGGGTGGGAGGTGGGAGAAATAAAAATTGAAGAAAAAAATGCAATGTAACTATATTTTTTTGACCCATCATATATGTGTGTGTCTATATAAAGCTTGAATTTACTTATTTTATTCGTTGTAAGTTTTGAAGATCTATCTAGGAGGTTCCCAACAGTGAGCTAAGCACCATACAGTACTGATGGACAATGAAGGAGGCTGAATCTTACAGTGTTGGGGTAAGGAAGATGTGTGCTAATAGAAAAATAAAAGAAAGAGAAAAGCAAATCATATGTTGGCTATGGATACAAAAGTTAGGGAAAAATCAATAAAAATAATCTTCAAGACTCAACAGACTATATGAAATCTAAAATACAAAGTTGGTATATTTATATATACCAGTAATATTTTTACTTACACATAGTGTGCTATGTACATCCTTATATCCGTATTATACTAAGCACACACTTTCCCTCTGGAGAGTCCATTGTTAAAACATTTGCAACCATATTACTGCTTGTATAAATGCTTAAAATATATATAATAAGGCAATATATAAATTAAAACTGTTTTAAAGTAAAACATGACGCATAAAAATGGGGCCAGAAGTGAGACTTGTAACAATAACATGAATCTTAACAAATATTATCAGTGTCTTTTAATTTTCTGTGGGTAGCCTAATTTACTCTAAACTTTCTGGTAGCTACTGTAAAAAACAAGACCCAGTGGATGATTGATAATATTTATTAATGAAAGGATATTGATTACTTAGGAGAAACTACTTTTGATTCTATGTTTGTAGGACCCTGGGTAAAATAAAAACAAAAAAACCTATAATAATCATATAAAACTTTCAAAAGCATTCAAAGAAACTTGATTGAGTATAGTGAGTCATTCAATGATATCTCTGCCTAATGATGAGAACTTAAAGCAAATTTCCTGGCACTAGTCTGTCTTGATCATTGCCTGCGCGGTTCCATCTTGTGACATATATCATGTGAATCTACTGCGGGAGAATATAGTTGGCATTGAAGGATAATTCATTCCATGTGATTATCTAAATTATCCAAGAAGGATAGACTGTGAGTCTCTTGAACATATGGTTGGGTCTGTGGGGATTCAAACCAACGCCTTGGGGTTTAGATGAAAAGTCCTTCCCCGAAGAGCAGAAAGATATGTCAACAAGATTATAACCCTTGGCAAATTCCATCAAATTGTTTCGAATCTGTGGGCTGAAAACGTCAGTCCTTATTAAACTGCACACTGAAAATTATCAAGACTGTAATTGCTGAATGTCCCATATTCCTTTCTGCCATTAGCAATGAAGTGACAGCTGAATTTTTTTTTTTTTTCTTTTTGGTGTAGCAGGGTCACTGTTAGTTATGAGTAAAAAGACAAAACACAGAAAAGTTTCCTTGTTTCCAACTAATACTACCTGAGAATTTAGTGCTGGTGAGTCAGCCCATCATTTCATCTGTATACTTACTGCTAAGCTACATTTTGAGGATGTTCTTCTCTCCAGTGAACACTTAGCAAGTATTAAATCACCAGTAGGGTTTAAAAAAGCAAAGACATATTCTTGACGTTTTCAAGAATTTCAAAGTCCTTTGGAAATCTTTTGGAGCAAAGAAGTACTATACATTTGATGAGAGATTGCCTGTGAAATCTGGAGCTACTGCAAGAAAAGTATGAGTTAAATATTTCAGCATAAATGCCTCTTCTCCCCATTTCAAAAGTACCATATCAAAAGAAAAAAAACAACAAAACTATGTGCCAGCAAATTTATACCCCTTGTTATCATGCAGTTTGCAAGTAAGTGATTCGAGTCTTCTAATTTCTGATCAGAAGTAATGCACTTATGATCCTTTGTTAAATAACTTAAAAAAAAAAAAAAAAAACCGGGTCATAAGGAACAGCACTTCTAGCTGGTAGACAAAATAAAGGCCACAAATCAAAAGAAATAATTCAGTATCTAGCTAGATAAATGAGATGTGAAAAGACAAGACTCTGGGTTTCAGCTAAAATCTTCCCAAACATAAAACAAGTAAGGGTGTCTACCAGCTGACTTGGGTGTGGAGGTAGAGAAGCAGGACAGAGGGCAGTAGAGGCATATTTTGAGAATTAGAGACACATATCTGGTTCTTAGGTGTTAAAACATAACATACAAAGACTCACTTTGTAACAGAGTCTCTCCAGGGTCATCAGTAATAGGTATGCTCTTAAACAGGGTTGAGTTTAAGATAGAGGAAATCTCATGACTGACATAATAGTTTACATAATGAGGAAAAGGAAAATTGTTGATTTCATGGGTGTGATTCATACATTAGCCGGACAACTCAGGCTGCTGTGTTTCGGTTAAAATTCTAAATATCTTAACACCTTCCAAGCATTATTTTTGACTTGAAGAAGGCAGTTAAATATCTCCCTACCATTCCCCTTATCTGGAATTGAACTTTGAAATTTCTGAAGATTCAGAGGTTTCAGTGAGGCACAATATGGGTATTTCCCCACCTCCCAAACTTTGTATACAGAATGTCAACTGTACTGAAAAGTTGAAAGAAATTTACAATGAATACCCGTGCACATACCAGCTAGATTCTACCATTAACATTTTATAATATTTTCTTAATCACATATCCATTTCTCTAAAACTTCATCAATGTACCAATGCATCTAAGTTTTTTGATACATTTCAAAATATGTTGCAGAAAGGGGTACACTTCTCTGAAATCCATCAGCATGCATATCGTTAAGCAGAATGCAGTGTTTATTTAGCTAGTTATGTCTTAAACCTAACTACTCCAAAGCTGTCTGACTGAAAAAGAGTACTTAGGGGGAGAAAAAGCTGCCAAAAAATAGAGGCAGTTGAGATTTAGCCAGAAAGGAGCAGTTTTTATCTTGGATTAATCAGAGTTTTCAGTTATTCTTGCCATGCTAAGCCCTTTAAATGTACTATTTCATTTGATACAACAACCCTATAAATTTGTTTTGTTCCCTTCACATTCCTCATAAGCAAATGGAGTTTTGTAGAGGTTAAATCATTTGCTCCAGGTATACAGCAAGGCTGAAATGCATATATCTACATGTGTTGGACCTTGACTTGCAGGTTTTTTAAAAATGTAGGTAGAAATAGCAGTGTGCTCAACTTGTGCATCCATTTCTTTCTTGTATTTATAGACTGATGTTAAAGTATTTGATAGTAAAAGTTAACTTGTGTTAATGTTAAAGCTTGATGATTATCTCTTGGGTTGTTTCCAGTATAAAATTTATTGTTCAGAATTACACTCATTTGTAATATTTTAATGTTCCCTCTTGATTTGATATATGTAGGAGCGAGTAAAGATATTAGTTACATCTGTTTTTAAAAACTATTCCGGGGCGCCTGGGTGGCTCGGTTGGTTAAACATCCGACTTCGGCTCAGGTCATGATCTCACAGTCCGTGAGTTCGAGCCCCACGTCGGGCTCTGTGCTGACAGCTCAGAGCCTGGAGCCTGTTTCAGATTCTGTGTCTCCCTCTCTCTCTGCCCCTCCCCTGTTCATGCTCTGTCTCTCTCTGTCTCAAAAATAAATAAACGTTAAAAAAAAATTCCAAATTCGAAGTTAGGATTGATGAGTTAAATTATTATAGCTATTAAGTTAATATCCCTTTTTTAGCCATCAATACTCCTAAGGGAAACACTGCCTATAAAACTGGAAAAAATATGCCTCTTTTTTAGATCGTTAAATTTCGTTGCCGGCATTTCCTTTATTTGACACTGAGGTTCAATCAGAGGAGCACAATGTAATTTCCACTGAGGGAATCATTTCATACATAAGCATGTAAGCTTTGTTTCACTGAATTCTAGCAGAGGCTTCTGAAACTGAAGCTTCTCTCTCTCTCTCTCTCTCTTTCTCTCTCTCTTTCTCTCTCTCTCTCTCTCTCTCTCTCTCTCTGTGTGTGTGTCTAGTTCTTAATACATGAATATATAATTACGATTGTTGAACTAATGTTTCTTGAGCTTGTTATGCATTAAGATGCCAAAGAGAGTAATAGCAACTAAATCCTACCTGAAGAGATGCCATTCACTGTTGAGTAAACCAAAAGCCTCATTTAAAAATATTTTGCCAAGGTGCACCTGGGTGGCTCAGTCAGTTAAGCGTCCGACTTTGGCTCAGGTTATGATCTCGTGGTTCATGAGTTCGAGCCCCACATCAGGCTCTGTGCCGACAACTCAGAGCCTGGAGCCTGCTTTGGATTCTGTGTCTCCCTCTCTCTCTCTGCCCCTGCTCATGCTCTCTTTCCTCTCTCAAAGATAAATAAACATTAAAAACTTTTAAAAATATTTTGCCAAGAATAAACGTGTGTACAGTATTTTTGTTGCATTTGTGGGGAATGCATATTGCTTTATTCTCAAGCCTGTTCTACCTTAAAGCCTATGTACACATCATGATTTTCAGTCCTGTATAGAATCATGTATCCTTCCATATGTAACTCAGTATGCTAGAGTTTTAAAGAGAGTAAAAGATTTGTATATTTTAAAGTAATTAAAATATTTTTGATTTAAAGAAACACCATTCTGTACAAAAGGAGGAAACTGGTAAGATTTCTTTTTCTCTGTCATTAAGTATGTTAGCCTGGGGAGTGAGACCCTTAAATAGCAACTGAATCCTTTTTGGAAAACATGTTAGTGTCCCTCCTTCCTTTATAAAAACCAAAGATGGAGCTTGAAAAGTCTCTTCATGATTCATCTCCAACAGCTTGCCTTTCTCCTTTGTCACCAGAGTAAGCAGTTCTCTCCAGATATAATCTTCTGCCAGAAGCCACAAATTTGGCTTCTTGAAATCTCAGAACTACTTGTTTCTCAAGTAATTAAAAACAAATAAATAAAATGTGTAAGGCTTTAAGGTTCCGCACGTGACTCATATTCTTCCAAAATAGTCTGTTGACAATTGTAATGTTCATAATAACAGTTGTGAGAAAGGGATGTTTAACTTTAGGAATTATTCTTCATGTAAATTTTTATTTTAAAGTGCTCTTAGGAATAAGGATGGTTTATTCCCATTGACAGCCTGGTCTGTGTGGAATAAACAGGGGAACCATGTTCAGAGGCAGCCTGCTATATTAGAAGGAGCAAGGATTCCGAAGAGGATACTTTGAAAATAAATATAGTGGTAGCTATAATCAGACATAAACACCCTAGGGAGCTATTTGTATGTTATACACCTTCATCAGATGAAGCTTCTGCAAACACTTAAGTTATGCATAATTAATATGTACTGGATCTAGAGCCCCTAACTCTTGCCACTATGCGTATTGCCTTCAGTGAGCCCCTGATGACTTGTTATTATTTTTTTTTTATATCTTCAATACCTAGCACAGTGCTTGACACTCAGTAAGAGCTCAATAAATGTTGAATGTAATCACAAAATTAAGAATTGCCTGTAAATGCAGCTACGTAAATATTTATTGTAACTGAAAAATTTCCAGGAAGTAATACTTTTCACCCAAATATATTACCTATTTTGAAATAGAATTTAAATGACATTTCTCCTTCTTTGTAATAGGAACAAATTTTAATAGGATAACTATATACTTCAAAATCCTCATAAACACCAGTATTTTATGGAATGTATTACAATGTTACTACTACTAATGTAAAAAGTTCCTCTTTTGCTATAAATCTCAGATCATTTTCAGGTCACAATTTCAGCACATGCATTTTTGCCTAGATTCTTGGATAGCTGAAAAGTCTTCCAGCCCCCTGAATCTTCTCGTGCATTTTCTTCTCCATCTTAATAAAATAACTGAAGTAATTACACTAATTTGAAAACAAGTAATTACTGTGGCATCTTCAGCATTTATTAAAACAATTTCTCACGGCCAGATTTTTTATCTACACCTTTGCTAAGAAAAATGATGCTTAGTTGGGACTGACCTAGGATTTTTCAGGTAGTGCTGAGATACTTCTCAGGAGTAACAGCTTACCTATGGTATCTGTTGCTTGTAAATACTCTTTCCTCTCAAAATGTTTTAGTCAGTCTCTTAAAAGATAACTAACATAGTTTACAGAAGTTGAAAACCAGTGAATAAATCACTTGTCCTTTATATGAAATATATCAAATGTGTGCTGATGGATTCCTCTCTTTTTATGGCAATAATGTGATCATACTGTCGCCAGGAGACCTTTTCACCACACTTCCTTATTGATCAGTGCCAAAGTTCATATGTCTGTCTACATAAATTCCTTTCAGTTTATTCTCCTGTGATATATATACCGGGACACATCTTGCATCCTTGTTGCTGAGGGCCAGAATTTAAAAATTACCCCGGGTTCTGAGTTAAAAGGAAGTGAAGGAAAAAGAGTCTCACTGCAGAAATAGTTGTTCATAATATTGTCCAAATCTTGGTCCTTTGAGCTTATGATCAAACATGAGCACATTTATGAAATGCTTTCCTGGGGCCAGCATGGCAACAACTGTGGTTGGAAAGTGATTCAAATTACACGGAGGACATTTGGATCAGAGACTTCTGCAGCTGGAATTGCTTAGAGGTTTCTCACCATTACTTGAAATCTTTTTACATGTTATTAGTTGAGCATTGTATAATTAAATCTTCGGTTGACTTTAAGTTGCAACAAAGAGATTGGCAGGTGCGCAAGAGATCAAAACCCCAAAGGTAGACTGTCTAAACCTGAAGTTCATAAATGATCAAAAGGCTTCATCTGTCAAGATTTCCTTCATCGTTTTTGGAGTCCTTCTGATCATTGTTGACAAAAGCAAGTATCTGAGGAAAATTTTTCTTTTGGCTATAGGGGTGGCAGTGAAGAGGAGTTCATTTGTCCATGAAGTTCTTGCTCTTCCTTCTAGCCTCATTTTATAGCAACGTGAGGCATGTTCCCCACTATCTCTGAAGAGAATGTGCAAAGTTTGGGCCTTCTTGGGGATGTGCTAATAGCCAAGCAGTAGGAGGGATTTGGCAATTAGTCTCACTGCTACAAAATGACACAGTTAATTGTAGAAAATTACAGGGTAAAATGCCAAGTCAAAGCAGTAAAATACCTTCTTGCTTATTTGATGTTTGTTAGCTATATAACAGAGGCCCTCTATCTTCATGGTGTTTATGATCATTTTCTTCTTTATCAGTCACCTAGTATAGTATCCAGGATTGATAAATTATTCTGATTATGGATAAGCCACTACATGTACTAGGCATTGTATAATTTAACATGATCAATTACGTCTTCTAAAAGCATTATTTCCCAAATAAGAGGATTTGCAAATTTAATAGAGAATTTTATTAAAGAAATGCCCTGATTAATTGCAAGTCTATCAGGAATAAATTTCCTTAACTTGGTCCATAGGTCATTTTCATCTCACAGAAAGAAGTTTTCCTTTAATATTTGCTTTGGATTATATAACCTCCTTTTCTTTAAAGCAATCATTTGCCCAGAAGCTATTTTATTTAGCTTGAAACCATAGGAGGACAGTAGAGAGAAGAATATATGTGAATAACAGTTCCACCATGTTCTCATAAAGATAAGTTAAAAAGGGAGAAGCTAAACAAACAAAACTAACCAAACAAAACTAGCACTGGCAATGAAGGCAGAACACCATTAAAGCTCTGAAATGAAGCCGTAGGAGAAATTCTCTTCACTGACTTCCTCTTTTTTTTTAATTATTTTTTTAAATTTTATTTTAGAGAGGGATAGAGACTGTGCAAGTGAGGGAGAGGAGTGTGTGTGGGGGGGAAGGAGAGAGAGAGAGAGAGAGAGAGAGAGAGGGAGAATGAATGAATGAATATGAATGAATATGTTCAGCAGGCTCCACACTCATCATGAAACTGGATGTGGGACTCAATCCCATGACCCTGGGATCATGACCTGAGCCGAAATCAAGAGTTGGACACAAGCGACTGAGCCACCCAGGTGCCCACCCACCCCCTTTTTTTGCCATTTTTTTTATTAAGGTATAACATGAAGTTATATCAGTTTTAGTGTACAATATAATTATTCCACAATTCTGTACATTACTCAGTGCTCATCATGAGTGTACTCTTAATCCCTGTTATCTGTTTCACCCATCTCCCTATCCAGTTCCCTCAGTTTGTTCCCTGTACTCATGTGCCAATTTTTTGCTTGTCTCATTTCTTTTATTTTGTTTCTTAAAGTCCACATGTGAGTGAAGTCATATGGTATTTGTCTTTCTCTGTCTGACTTATTACACTTAGCATTATACCCTCTGGGTCTGTACATGTTGTTTCAAATGGCAAGATCTCATTTTTTTATGGCTCATATTTCATTTATACACATGCGTGCACACACACAACATCTTCTTCATGTATGGATGAACACTTGGATTGGTTCTGTATCTTGGCTATTGTAAATGATGTACAATATACATAGGAGTGTTTGAATTAGCGTTTGCATTTTCTTTGGGTAAATACCAAGTAGTGGAATTCCTGTATCATATGGCACTTCTATTTTTAACTTTTTGAAGACCCTCCATCCTGTTTTTCACAGTGGCTGCACCGATTTGCATTCCTACCAACAGTGCACGAGTGTTCCTTTTTTCCTATATCCTCACCCACACTTGTTATTTCTTGTATTTTTGATTTTAGCCATCCTGACAGGTATGAGGTGTTACCTCATTGTGGATTTGATTTGCATTTCCCTGATGATGAGTGATCTTGAGTATCTTTCCATGTGTCTGTTAGTCATGTGTATGTCTTCTTTGAAAAAATGTCTTCTCAAGTGGTCTGCCCATTTTAAAATTGGATTATTTGTGGGTTTTTTTGGTGTTGAATTGTAGAAGTTCTTTATTTTCGATATGAACCCCTTATTAGAGTTATCATTTGCAAATATCATCTCCCATTTGGTAGGTTGCCTTTTTGTTTTGTCAATGATTTTCTTTGTTGTACAAAAGCTTTTTATCTGAGTGTAGTCCCAATAGTTTATTTTTGGTTTTGTTTCCCTTGCCAGAGGAGACCTATCTAGAAAAGTCTCTACAGCCAGTGTCCACTGACTTCCTCTTAATCAGCTCACCTAACTGACCCGTGCTGCCCAGTCTCTGTTGAAAATACCAACTGATGTATGTTGATAGTGTTTGTTCCCAAACTTCTACATACTGCTCCATCAACTGTGTTTGTTCTCACTTATACATAATTTCATTAAAATTATTTGATGTAGAACAAAAAAAAAAATTATTTGATGTAGATACATTTAATTTAAATATTTGCTATTTAAATATAAACAAAACCATTGTGTCTGTTTTATGGGTATTTGGT
Source organism: Panthera pardus (assembly GCF_024362965.1). Lineage (NCBI taxonomy): Eukaryota > Metazoa > Chordata > Mammalia > Carnivora > Felidae > Panthera > Panthera pardus. The sequence goes on along the minus strand of NW_026526991.1, from coordinate 87,920,173 downwards.
TAAATGTTTTCTTTGGAAGCTTGATGAAGGCCAAGTATATTTAACATATATGTTACATTAACTGTAGGTGATATAATTGTGAAATATTTGGAGAACTGTTCAGATCAAATAACCTTGCTATATTGGAGATGTTTAGGTCATATTCTCTTTAAAGGTGATGTGTAATACCATGTTGGAGACCCATACCTTGTAGGGTCTTGTCCTTCATAGAAAGAATGGTGAATGAATGTGTGGATGATGAATATTTCAAGTTAAAATCAAATATTTATTCTAAGCAAATTTAATTTGTTGAAATGCTTCTCTGCTTTACATGACTCAACCGTGTGAACTGAGTTTTGTTAACCAACTACGAGTCCTGGTTGCCTAGATACAAAGACTCTTGCCGTAGTAAATCTAAGCGTCACCAAATCTGGGATGTCCTGGGACCTAGTCTGTGAGTTGCACATAAAGAAACACAATGAAGCAGCCAAAAAAATTAAAATAAATACAAGAAACATTTTAATCATTACTTGTATCTTTTTAAGACCTTAAAATAAATCCCACTTATTGCTCACAGAATCTCTTCTCAAATCCCCCAAACTCTGCCCAGCTTCTTGGCTTATACAGTTCACTCAGCATCTCCAGGGAAGTGACCTGGTAAATATATATTTTTAACAGGCTCCCAAAATGGCTTTTCTCTGGCAAGTATGAAAAGCACATCTTCATTTCTTTTTGTTTTTTGACTCTTATGATGACATAATCATTTAACTGGAAGATGAAAAATATTTTGTTAATTTCATGACAAAACGTATGCATTGCACACCTCTGTTCTTTTTTCTGTGCTCTAAAGAAAAAAAATACCCTGATACAGAAAATATTTCTAATCTATACAGAAATGAATATTTTTGTTCCAAAATACTTGACTGGAAGCCATGGCATAGAGAAATTCTGTTTCTATTTTTTTAATTTTTTTTTTATTTTTTATTTATTTTTTTTTAATTTTTTTTTAACGTTTATTTATTTTTGAGACAGAGACAGAGCATGAACGGGGGAGGGTCAGAGAGAGAGAGAGACACAGAATCTGAAACAGGCTCCAGGCTCCGAGCGGTCAGCACAGAGCCCTACGCGGGGCTCGAACCCACGGACCGTGAAATCGTGACCTGAGCTGAAGTCGGCCATTCAACCGACTGAGCCACCCAGGCGCCCCGAGAAATTCTGTTTCTATAGGTATGTTTTTTTTTTTTTAAATGAGCCAGATACTCAGGAGCATATGGGAAATAATAAACAAACAAAAAACAAGGACAACTTGAGGATGAGAAAACGGAGTTCTAGAAAAAGTGAAGCAAATTTTGGCACACGAAGTTGACAAATGCAAATCATTAGAGCCCAGTAGTACGTATTCAAGCTGGTTTGGATAAAACACACATGAAAATAAAATAAAAGTTGTTTCTCAAAGGACAAAATTGGAGCTAAGAGTGTCTGACTGTTTCAGAGATAAGCGCTTCTCAACTTAGAGTGGAAAAGGAGAAGCTGGTGTTTATGTAAAAGAATCTGTGTAAAAGCCATATGGAGCTGTTGCTAATAAATATCCATTTAATCAAATGTCACTATGTTTTTTAATGTTTTGTAGTTTGATGCAGAGAATGTACTTTTATTTCTTCAACAGCTGCTCTTTTTAAATGGGTGCAGCTGTACTACAGATTTAATTGGCAACAATTGCTTAATTTTTAGTCCGTTACTTCCAGTCTTTCAAAAGCAATGTTTCATGTTCTGTGGAAGGGAAAGACTTGATTTATTTTTCCTAGAAAGTGCAAAGTACAGTATGAAGTAGGAATTAGGCAAATAAAAGTTTCTGCTTGAGTTTTTTGTTTATTTGTTTGTTTAATGTGAAAGTGCTTTTTATTATCTTTATATCCCTACGTTTCGTAGATATCCTTTTCAGATCGCATTGACAGAGATTTCGTGCCCAGTCATCAGTCCATCTCAAAACTCCCCAAACACTGTAAGCTAGAACAGATTCTGGCAGATGACCTGAACATGAGGGAGAAAATGACACCCATTGGTTTTAAATGTTAACTGCTTTGAGAATAACCCAGTATCAGATATTCGTTGCTTGAATTAGAAATGTGACTCTTCAATACATACAGAAACTTGCATCTTGATGTGTTTGATGGGGTTAAAATAGGAAGCACATGTTCTCCTCTACTATTTATTACGTTTTTTGTTTCTACTGTGATATTGAAAATCGTTCTGGCTCAGTTGCTATGGAAAATTCATCCTTTGCAAGCCTTCCAATGCAGTTTCTTTTTTCTTTTTATTTTTTTCATTTTATTTATTTTAGAGAGAGAGTAAGAGTCGGGGGACAGAGAGAGAGAATCTCAAGCAGGCTCCATGCTCGGTGCCGAGCCTGATTTGGGGCTCGATCCCATAACCCTGAGATCATGACCTGAGCTGAATCAAGAGTTGGATGCTCAAATGACTGAGCCATCAGGTGCCCCAATTCAATCTCTTTTAAACCTAGAACAAATTTCGGAGGAAAGGGATTAATGTTACAGTACCTACTTTTCATCCGGTTTCACCATCTTTTACTTTTCAGGCTTTCATCCTCCAAACAGGACTGTGAGTACAGAGTATTGGATAGATAATGAAAAACTCGATTTCCAAAATGTGTGCCACTCAATCTCTCATGCAAATCTTATCTAGAGAGCTCTGAATGTATAGGTCTGCTGAATAAAACCGCCTCGGTTATCTGTTTCTTCCTGCTTCACATACCCACTTGACTCATGGAGTAGCTATGAGGCTGTTTAACTTATACTTTCTTCATGGAATGTTTCCAAAGATCTCTTTGTATGTGTTAGGCTCTTGTTCAGTGTTGCCTAGGCACTTCTTAATTGCTTTATATAGTAAGCTGTGCAGCCAGAATTCAGTGATACATGTGGATTTGTATGCCCCGATCCCACACTCTTAGTTACCTAGTTATTATCCAGAATTAAGTAGATAACCCACTAGTTACTGTGATTACCTTGAGGCTTTGTAGCTCTTAGAACTATCCTGTGCTTAATGGGAGTGACATACTATATAACTCAGTAGCAAAGTCTCTTCTGATTTTTATATAACATTTTCTTTAACATTTTAAGTGTTCTTTATTAAGCAGTAACCCAGTCATGATAAACTGAAGTAGATATAGCTTTGTATGTTCCCCCAAATCAAGGAAACTTTTCTTTATAGTTTTCAGTCTTTTGGGTTAAGGGAAACTTCTTAGCTTACTTCTGATCTCTGCAAGAAAGGGGTTTCTCTGTATAATTCAGTGTGCTTATTATCCTTTCTCACTTTGATATTATTATCTATTAATGGATCATGAGCTCCATTAAGTTTAATATATATTTCAGAAAGCTTTTGATTTAATTTTGTTTTAACTCTTTGCCTTGTCTTTAACATTTTTGGTCCTTATTCCATTGTCTCATTTTAATTTTTTTGGATATCTAAGATAAACATAAATCTTGAAGTATTTTTAATAAAGGTATGACAGTAAAAGGTGAAACAATTAGCATTAAAGGAATGTCATTAATAATGATAATTGATGTACAGTGACCAGAACAGTCCATTGTAGTTTGTATTTAAAAAATTACCATGTTCCTTTCAAAGAGTTCTTTAAGTTTCGCTCTTTTTCCTGCTGTGTGTGTGTATGTGTGTGTGTGTGTGTTGATAGAGGGTAAGTTGAAGGGAAAGAGTCAAAATAATTCGGTTGGTCATTAATGTGCATTAATAGTATATTGAGATCATAAGTAGCATGTGAAGTTAGACAATGAAATGTCAATTCTTGGGCTAGTTTTCAGGGGCTACTGTAACAGTACCACAGACAGAAAGGCTTAAACAACGGAAATGTATTCTCTCAGAGTTCTGGAGGATAGAAGTCTGAGATCTGTGTGCTGGAATGTTGGTCTTTTCTGACAGTTTTCCAGGAAGGATCTGTTCTGTACCGCTCTCCTAGCTTTTGGTGGTCTCAGGCATTCCTTGGCTTGTAGATGGCATTCTCCCTGTGTCTTCACATCATGTTTGCTCTGTACATGTCTGTCTCTGTGTCCAAATTTGCCTTTTTAATAAAGAAGTAATCGTACTGGATTAGGGCCCCCACAAATAACCTAATCTTAAATCGGTCATCTGCAAAAGCCTTTTTCCAAATAAGGTCACATTCACAGGCACTGGTGGGGGGTTGGGGGGTGAGGGGGTTAGGACTTCGAATCTTTTGGGGAAGGGGGCACACAATTCAACCCATAACAGTTCTTGAAACATTGGCTAGTTCCTTCATGATTGATTTTTAATATGTCTTCAGGGTATATTTTTATTCTGAATGTTCAGAATAAGGTAAAAAGTTAATTCACATATATTGATTTGTTCAGTAGGAAAATGGGCAGGTATTTTGTAATGATACATAATAGTTACCTATTTTCTGTCATCTCTGTGCTGATGTGGGTATTATATGAAAATTAATAAATTGTAAGGATTCACCTGTCTACATTTGCAGTGGAATTCATGTTTTTAGAACCTGTGATATTTAACTTCTCTGTGTGCAAATATTTACTTTGCTTTTAAATACTATTACTTATTACTATAGTAATTTCAGTATGGGTGCCCTGTTATGATATGGCAGGCTACAGAGTGCAAAGATTTATTAATTTTTATCAGTAAAACACTTTTATTTATTTCTTATTGTTTTAAATGTTTTTATTTATTTTTGAGACACAGGGAGACAGAGCATGAGCAGGGGAGGGGCAGAGAGAGAGGGAGACACAAAATCCAAAGCAGGCTCCAGGCTCCAAGTTGTCAGCACAGAGCCTGATGTAGGGCTCGAACTCACGGACTGTGAGATCATGACCTGAGCCAAAGTTGGACACTCAACAGACTGAGTCACCCAGGCACTCCAATAAAACACTTTTAAAAAATTAAGATGAATACTTTGGAATGGCTGAAGAGATTGTGGCTTGAATTAACGAGATTGAAGACTTTATCACATTAATGCTTAGACACTAATGTCTATGATTTTATTGATACTTCATTGTTTCTCCAAATAAAGTCCAAGGAATAGTTATTTTTGGGGGTTCCTGGGTGGCTCAGTGGGTTAAGCGTCTGACTCTTGATTTCAGTTCAGGTCATGATCTCATAGTTAGTGAGTTTGAGCCCTGCATCGGGATTCTCAGTCTCCCTCTCTCTCTACCCCTCCCCTGCTCATGATTGCTCTCTTTCTTTGTCAAAATAAATAAACTTTAAAAAAGAGAGAAATGAAAATGTAATTGATATGGTGTTTTAGAAACTGGCTCCTTTTGAATGGGTCACCTGATGACAGCATTTAAAAAATATATTTGGGAGTTAGATATCTATGTGTAGAAACTCTCAGAGGATTACTGTAGCCTTTTTTAAAAAAAACAATATTCTTTCTAATCAATGAAGTAATTCATGATTATTAAACAAATCTCAGACAATACAGAAAAATATATGGGAAAAAGTACTTGGAGTCCAACTCAACATAATTTTAAATCTTATTGGTTTCTGTGTCCGTTTCTGAGGGTATGTGTATATGTGCACGGCTGTGTGCAGAGCCTAAGGATAATTTTTTTTAGAAAAGTGTAAGTCATGACTCATATGAAATGAGTGTATTTACTTAACTGATTGAGGGAACTGATGTTACAGCTGATTCAAAGGAGAAGTCAATGTATCACATTTATAGTCAACATAGCGAATGATAAAATGAATTTTAAAAAGATGTAAAACTGGGTACTCCTGGGTGGCTCAGTCAGTTAAGTGTCTGACTCTTGATCTCAGCTCAGGTCTTGATCTCAGGGTCATGAGCTCAAGTCCTGTATTGGGCTCTGAGCTGGGTGTGGAGCCTACTTAAAAAAAAAAAAAAAAAGATGAAAAACTCATGAGTATCCACAGAACAAGAATCAGTTGCATTCCAATGGACATGGCTTATATTTATGACAGTTTTCTGACAGTAATTTACATTGCTCTCAAATTTCTATTACTTAGGGAGTTGTAAAATGGTTCAAAGACTTTGGAAGGAGGAGATAACTAGGAAGTGTGAGCTGGTAAGGACACCCATGATTTAGGATGTATGTTTTATCTTTTGCCCATTTCAAAGTCTTTCACAAATTTTCCATGTGGCATATGTTAACATTTATTTTATCTTTACCAATTGGAATTATATGTTTACATTTTTTCCACCCCAAACAAATATAATTGACATCATTGCTATCCACATGCACATGAAGTGCATAAACTCACACTTAAAAACAAGGAAGCAAAGTAAGACAAAACCATTCCTACCTTTCATCTTTTTACTCTGGGAGGGGCCAGTATACCACTCTTTCACTTCCCTTTTCACTCACCCTGTCCCAGTCACCCTTTCCCCCTTTCATGACTCCACTCCTCACCCCTGCTACCCCCAACACACACACATAACCTGGTCAGTCCAGTCCTGATTCTGGAGCCTGGAGTTTTTCTTGCTTCAGTTGGTGATACCCATCACACTGAGAAGTGCATGCAAGAATGTTCTTTGGTGTTGATGAATAAGCATTCTTAACATTTTCCTTTAAAGCCTCTATTTAACTGTGTTAGAGCTTTGCCAAATTAGTCTGATCTTCTTTCTTTTGAAAAATTCATCTTCATTGTTATTCCCATGAGATCTGCCTCTTTTTAAATGAGCCAGCTTTTAAGAGAAATAGCTTCTTTAGCACTGAATGCAAAGTGTTATTCCCAGTGCTTAATCACCATTATTTTGTCCAAAGTATCTGTGGTCAAGGTGATAGTTTATATTTTAGTAAATACTTTTAACTAATAATTCTTCAAGAACTAGTCAATTCTTTGGGAATCATCAAAGAAGTTCTTTTTCCAAGAAAGAGAAACTAAAGTTCTAAAAAATTCATTTTCTGTTTGCTCTAAGAACAGATTTTTACTGATAACGATTTCTTTCCTTTTTTTTTTTTTTTTTTTTTTTTTTTTGAGAGAAACAGAGAGAAAATAAGTGAGATGTAAATGAGGGAGGGGGAGAGGGAAAGGGAGAGAGAGTATCTTTTTTTTTTTTTTTTTTAATTTTTTTTTTCAACGTTTTTAATTTATTTTTGGGACAGAGAGAGACAGAGCGTGAATGGGGGAGGGGCAGAGAGAGAGGGAGACACAGAATCGGAAACAGGCTCCAGGCTCCGAGCCATCAGCCCAGAGCCTGACGCGGGGCTCGAACTCACGGACCGCGAGATCGTGACCTGGCTGAAGTCGGACGCTTAACCGACTGCGCCACCCAGGCGCCCCAGAGAGAGTATCTTAAGCAGGCTCCAGGCCCAGCTCAAAGCCCGACGTGGAGTTCGATCTCATAACTATGAGATCATGATCTGAGCCAAAAATCAAGAGTCCGGTGCTCAACCCAGGCACCCTTTTCATTCCTTTATTAAGGAGTTTTGTAATTCATTCTCACTTGAATGAACAGGCAAGAGAAGAGAAAGATGCATTCATTTTTGTCTTTTCTAGAAATTAATACAGAAAACTTCTACTAAAAATTTCATCTGGCTGTAACTTAGAGTCAGAGTGATACAGCTACCTAGCTTGGCAGTCAGCCCCTCACAATGTGAGCAAGCCTCCAGGTGGTCACGAAAAATGATGGCCATCCTTGTGCAGAGACTTATTACCATTTTGATCAAAAAAAAAATGTTTGGGTATAAGTAAAATACTGTAGACATGAAAATAAGACAGTCATTTATTTTGTCCTATGTATACTCCATGTAGTTATATAGAATGAAAAGTCAATGTGCAGTTCTCTACCAATCCCTGTACATGAAGGAAATCATTTGTGCCTAAACACACTAATGTTTAATTCAACTCTTCTATATAAAATTGTATGTGGTCATAAAATACAACATTTATTTAACATTTGTAGTTAATTCCAGTTCTTCTCTTACCTATAGAGTAGGTAGCTTTATTCTAGTAAAACAAGTCTGAAAATAATGTTCACTGATTCAGTTGTTGATGACAGATGGGTTTTAGGTCAGGCTAATGTCTGTGGCTTGGAGACAATGATTGTTAACATTTACGCTCCAATAATGAATGACCTGAATTTTTCCCACATGTTTGAGGTCTTGACGTCACAGAGGCTGAAGGATTTGTAGCCGTGGGTATATTCAATGTTGGCAGCCATTCGTTAGTAAATCCTTGGTAGGAAAGTTGGATATGAGTGACATCTGGAGGCTTTCTATACCTAGAGGTGGGGGAATTCTGGGTTTGTGGGGTTTTTGTTTTGTTTTTGTTCCCCCCAGTAAGCTAGATTCAGCTTTTAGGAAATAACCACATGTGCAACTGATGAGTTTAGCATTTCACAGAGAGAGGGGCTGAAAGATTGAAAGAATGGAAGGAGAAAGATCTTTTATGATTTCTTTCACTGAATGGAATTGGTTAATTTGATGTTAGGTGCTAGTATAAAACACTGCCTGAACAATGTGGATATCAAGGATATATATGTGTTATCAATTGCTACTTAAAAGTGGACATTAAAATTTTTATTTTTACCTACCAGAAAAATGACAGTTACCCTTAAATATTTGGAAAGGGTGCATTCCAAAGTGTCTAGCTATGAGGCAAAATTGCTAATATTGATTCTGCTTACTTCCCAGAGTCCATTATAATGTGGGAAACTGTGAACACTGGAGTAGTGTGGGAATGTTGTGTTTGCAGTATGGAAAAGGGAAATGTTAGGCTTGTCTACGTTGTGACTAAGCAGGGCAGTGGATGCATAGTGAGGCTGGGGTGGAACTTAGACTCCAGTTCCCTATAAGACATAATTCAGATAGTTTGATCATCCAGATTTGATGAAATGAAATTTGAAGCATACTTACTCTTCTGTACATCAATATTGTCCCAAGGGAAACTATAAAATTCTATCTTTATTAAACTCTGGAGTATATTGTTAAAAGTAGAATATTAAATGTTTTTCTTTTGGTTCTCATCCCATTGGAAGAACTAGTTAATCCAATATCTCTTTGGCACATTGTCAACAATAGGAATAATAATTTAATAATCCTTTACTCTTTTCATATTCAAGGATTTTTTTTTCCAATCCAGGAGTGTCAATACACAGCATATTGTCTAGACCTCTACGTTACAGAATGATTATCCATAATTTGTAAGAAAGCCCTGCAGTCAAATTTTTTAAATAAAAATTTAACTACAAAATGGGTTATCTGTCCTAAGAGATTAGACCAAATTTTTTAAAGGAGTAATAGTAAGTGCTGTCATTTCCCATTGTTGCCATCTCACTATTGAATGTATAATGCTTCATTGCATTTTTATTAGAAAAACATAAAAATTAAAAAAAAATAATGTTTATTTTATTTTTGAGAGAGGGAGAGAGACACAGAATCGGAAGCAGGCTCTAGGCTCTGAGCTGTCAGCACAGAGCCTGACGTGGGGCTCGAACTCATGAACCATGAGATCATGACCTGAGCTGAAGTCGGATGCTTAACTGACTGAGCCACCCAGGTGCCCCAGAAAAACATAAGAATTTAAATGTTGTAGAACTATAAAATATAGAAGTTTACACTTCTTCCTATAATTCTACTTCCCAGATAAAATTCCTATGAATAACTTAGTGCATGATCTTTCAATACAAAAAAGACATGTATACCAACATAGCAATGAGGCAGTATTCCATGGCGGGCAGAGAGAGAGAGAGCGAGCACAGGCGCGCGCGCGAGAGCATAGCCTCTAGAACAAGACGGCCTAGGTTTGAGTCCTATCTTTGGTACTGTAGGACTCAGGGTCCTGGGAAGAAATAGATGACCCAATCATAGGAGTCACTGAATACTTTGAGAAAAGCATGTGTGTGATTTTTTTACTCTAGCAATATATCTTGATCATCTTCTATCTCTGTATCTACACACACATATATTAATAAACATACACAAACATACACAAATGCATACCCGTTTCTCTCTCTCTCTCTGCACACACACACACGCTCACTCACTCACTCACTCACTTACTCTTTATTGGCTTTAGAGTATTCCGCTGTGTGCATATACCATGATATATTTAAACTTTTCTGTTTAGATGGGGATTGGGACTATTTTAATATTGCACTATTATATACAATGCAGTAGTAACATTTCACCTTGTAATCCCTAATTTTGGATTTGAGAGAAGCGAGTAAGTTTTTTTGTATTTTGAGTCATGTAGATTAAATCATCTTCAGGCCACTCTCTAATAAGAAGGAATGTACATGACTGACATTAGTTCAGCTGTTCAGGAAGTGACTAAAGCCTTTTATTTCTCTAGGTCCTAACCCCATCAATTTTATAAAGAAAAGGTTTATAGACTTCTTTCTATGGCTTTAACTTGATTGAAGAACAGCTTTTTGAATATTTTTTCTTGATACTATAATATTCTGTGCACGTAGGTTTTAGGTAGTTTATCAAAATATTCATAATTATGTAAAATTCAGGGGCAAATTTTTGAACTGGTTGATCTCAGTGTAATGAGGTTAGAGAAGCAAAATTATGAGTTATTGGAATCCCATGGTGTGTTTGTAAAAAATTTTTTAAGTTTACTTATTTATTTAGAGGGAGAGAGAGCACAGCAAGGGAGGGGCAGAGAGGAGAGACAGAATCCCAAGAAAGCTCTGTACTATCAGTGCACAGTCTGATGCAGGCCTCGAACTCACGAACTTCAAGCTCATGACCTGAGCTGAGATCAAGAGTTGGATGCTTAACCTACTGGACCACCCAGGTGCCCTAGTGTTTGTAAAGTTTTTAGATGCAATAATATATATCATGATTATTTTTTATTTATATATATTGTTGGCCTAGAACTTTTTTCTCCTTTTGTAACAACTAATGAACTAAATTTGCCCTTTATTGTGTAAATTTTATAAAATTCAGTAAGTGAAATATGAAAAAAGTAACATTTGTTTATTTTTACTTCTGGTCAGAATTATGGTGGACAACAATATATTTCATTCTGCTTTGAAATAGTTAAGAAAATTGCTGTAGTGGAGAATCTAGACTGAGTAAAGGAAAGTTTCCACCAACCGTTCATTAAGGTTACACTGAAGAGAATTGGAACAATAACATTTTTAACAGTACTGTAATAAAACTATGTTTTGGTGGCATTGGTGACAATCTGTCCTAAATATAGTACTTCTCAGTTACATCATTTGAGGATTTAGCATGAATGAGATTGTTGTAGAAACAAATTCTATAATATTACTTATTTTAACATATTTCCTCTCTAAAAGAATTCCTTTTGAGAATTCTTCCATAAGGGCAGCAGAAAAGAGGACATTTCATGACTTTCTGTGTAGTATCTTTTGTCCTAACTCTCCATCTGCTAAGTGCTCCCTCAGTGCCTCCTGGTAATTCTTCCCTTCTCTCCCTGGATCTCTTGCCTGTTTTGCCAGTTGTCTTGTCGTCTTCAGCACATGCTCTGGTGATCTGTGCCTCTAGTCTCAGTCTTAAACCTTTATTCCTGGCACCTAGCAAATCATCCAACCAAATTTGAATTGCTTTCAGAATATCAGATTTTGGATTTCTTAGATTTGTAACCACAAGTTCAGTGTTTAGAAAGTTAGGAAAATACAAAGAAGAAAAGGGAAAAAAAAAATACATTGTTAACATGCTAATCTGAGATCAGCAGCTCATGTTTTCTGTATCTTCAGTTAAACATTTTACATGGTACGCTGTATTTAATCTTGAATGTTCCTTTTAAATATGTCTATTTTACAAGCATTTTGTTTTGTACTAAGTGCTCAAAACATTTTTAGTGGTCATGTGCCAATTTTCTCTATGGCTATGACATAACTTACTCTCTTGTTAGACATTTTTGTTTCCTGATAGTCCTTATTACAAATAATGAGATAAAAACTTTGTATAAAAATATCTCAAGTTGCAGATCTCTTTATGAAGTATTCCTAGAAGGGGAATTAGTGGGCCAAATGGTATGAATACTTGAGAACTTCCCGTACATATTGCCAAATTGCTTTCCAAGGAGGTTGTACCAATTTGCACTTCCACCAGCAATGTAGAAAAGTGCCTGGTAAGTTTTCACTTGGATTTCTTTGATAAGAAGCCAAATGGGCAACATTGAGCTGGTCATTAAAACAAAGATGAGAACACAACTGTACAGGCATTTTGCTGTCAAGATGGAAATTCTGGTCTGTTGGATTTCTGCTGTGTGCTAAAGGAATTCAGCGTGTTAAATTATTATATCATTTTTATCCTCATTAGGTCATCAGACAACAATCATACTTGAATTTGGTTTTTATTTCCCCCTTGTTGGCACTCTCAATGTCAGTGTAAATAAGCAGACGTTGGGCACTTGGTTAAGCGTCTGACTTTGGCTCAGGTCATGATCTCACTGTTCACAAGTTTGAACCCCAAGTCGGCCTCTGTGCTGACAGCTCGAAGTCTAAAGTCTGCTTCAGATTCTGTGTCTCCCTCTCTGTCAGCCCCTCCCCTACTTGCACTCTGTTTCCCTCTGTCTCTCAAAAATAAATGTTAATAAATAAAGCAAACCAGCAGAGGTTAAAGAATACTGTGCCAAGATTCTGACCCCTCTTCATTGGGCTGGAATCGGTGGTGAGAAGTGGGGGTTGATTCTGAATTAGTTACTGAAGACCGTGTGCTGGGCTGGCCCATTGTGACTGACCCTGTCAGGGGGAAGGGACTGAAGAGCTGAATGCCCAACACCAAGTACGTGATATATTTAACGGCTGGATAGATCTGGATACATCAAAGGATTAGTAAGTGAAGTAATGAAGTGGTAAACACACAAACCTGCTGACATTCAAAACCTGAAGTCATCCTTTTTGATATAGCTGGGTAACCCTCTTCACACGTTTGGCTAGTTAGAATTATCCTTGTTAAAACCTCTTGGACTTCCTGGTCACTGAAAGGAACCACTCCCCCCACCCCAAGCAAACAAACAAAACTAATTCTCAGAGAGCCTTAGGTGCAGATTATCTCTGTACCATCTCATGGACCCAAGTGCTTTTAGAGCCATACAAAGAATTTATTTTGGTTCTTCTCAATCAGAACTCTACTTTTGGGTGTTGGAATTCATCCAAAATTAAGTGCCTGACTTTCGTATTGAAAAAGATACTTTTTTAGAGATTTTGATTTGCTTTGCTATATTGAACTAAAGAGGTATTGGTTCTAAACTTCTGTCACTCACTGAGTTGGGCTTTATACTTAAGGAGAAAGGTCTTCATAACTGCTAGATTTTTAAAAATGTAGTACACACATATATGAAAGTGACAGGTTAGAAGGGTTCCAGAAGAGGATCGTTCATGTTGCTGGCTATGTCCTCTGTACTAGCCTTGCTACATACAAGGGGATGGGCCCAGCATATGTGAGAAGTTCCATGAAGAAGCACTGTGCTTGCATTCTGCTGGCCATATTTGAAAGTTTCAATATTACCATGGTGGTTTATGTTGGGTATTAAGATGGGTACTTTTTCTGTAATAGAAACTCTGTTATTAGATACTTCTTCTCAAGAGACCTCTCAGGTTACTATAGTGAAAACTGTCAGTAGTGGTTCCCTAAAGAGACTGCACTTATTTAGGAAACATCCTCATAAGATTAAAAAAAAAATTAATGTGATTCTGATATAATTGCTGGAGAACTTTAAACCTATCAGTCCTAGAAGTATAACTTATCTCTGTTGAAATAAATATATATATATATATATATATATATATATATATATATATATATATATATATTCTATCAAAGGAAAATTTATCCTAATATTAAATAATATAAAATTCTAATTCTCCTAGATGTTGGGCAGTGTGTTTTGTGAACTTATTTAAATCAAAATGGGAGCCAATATATATAAAGAGAAATTAAAGAGTTTTTCTGTAAATTAAGGGACCTCTTGAAAACAGAAACCATATTATATATATGGTTTTATATATATATATATATATACACACACACACATGTAAATATATGTGTGTGTGTACGTATATATGTGTATGTGTGTATATAGTGAAAAACAGCAAAATATTTTAATTAGAATTTAATGCATTTTAATATAGAATATGTAGGTCTGTCATTTTTGACTAATGAGAAGTTCCCATTGCAAGAAGCAATTTTTTTACACATTGTTTTAAAAGAAGAAAATGATTAATCTTTATACTTTGAAGAGAGTGTGTTTCCCTATATTAACTGAAAAATGGCCCATAATCTTAACTTGGCCCCTTGACAATTTTTTATTTAGATTCTGAATTATTTTTTCTCTTTGGTATGATTAAAATTATTTTTTTTCATTTTTCAGGAATTTGTTTCTTATTATTTGGACTGTTCTACAACTGGTTTGCTCAGCAGAAAAATATAATGAAGTTATTTGTTTAAATGAATTTCTTTATATTTAAAAAATATGTATATTGTATCTTAGAGGGTTTTCCTCCCCTAATTTTGGAAAAATGACTGATTAGGGGCATCTGGGTGGCTCAGTTAAGTGTATAACTTCAGCTCAGGTCATGAGCTTGCAGTTCAAGAGTTTGAGCCCCACGTTGGGCTCTGTGCTGACAGCTCAGAACCTGGAGCCTGCTTTGGATTCTGTGTCTCCCTCTCTCTCTGCCACTGTCCCCTCTCAAAAATAAACTAACATTTAAAAAAAATTAAGAAAAATGACTGATTAAAGGGGAAAGGGCTTTAATTATTTTACTGTAGAGAATTTACAAGTGTTACAGGTAAAAGAGAAAATATTGGCATGGAATTGTAGTACAAGCATAGGAATTCCCTCTTTAATATTATGTTCTGACTATTCTTTGATCAAGAATTTACACTACTTTTTTTTTCTGCCTTTGGATTTAGGTACATTATGAAGCAATAAGCCAAAATGATTAAATCAGAAATGAGAAAATATTCGTTGAGTTCAAAGATTATTTTTTTATTCAAAGATTGGTGTCTATGTTAGTGTCAGTATATCCTCAGCACCAAGTCAGAGTTTGTTTATTGCCTGGAAAGTGCTAAGTAAATACTGTACAATTAAATTAATGAAGGAATAAATATTTCAGCATTTTAACCAGCTATGAACAATATTACTACTCTAAATAGATACAAAATTATTCCCACAACCTGTTTGTATCAACTTTTTCAATTGTTTAAATGGAATAAGAATTTCTGTTTAGTTCAGTAGAAGTGATTTGAAATTGTTCATAGAATTGAAGTAGTTAAATTTTATTATTCTTATTTTCCTAGAAAATTATACTGAGAGAGTTGCGTTCTGTTTCTCTAATGAGCACTTATAAAAATGAAGCTATTTTCTGGTGCATTTAATATTGTAAGTGATAATTCCAGACTATTTTACATGTTTCAAGTTAGTCTGATGCCTTGGTAATAAAATTGAAAAAAGATGCTAAATCTTGAGACGTTAATGGTAGTAGAAATGACTGCATTATTGCTTTTGACATGTCAAATTTACCACATTAAGCTGTCGTCCCAGTCTTATGCTAAATAACTCACCTGTGTGTGCACCTCGTCCTGTTATAGAATTGATTATACCCTCGATTCTGACTTCCATAAACTCTGTACTTGTTAAACTTACCAACCTGTATGCACTGAACTTTTAAAAGGGAATACAAATGATTGTTCATCCATTTGTAAATAATACTTCATAAAATAATATTAACCTAAGAAAACCCTATCCTTGCTTATATCCTGCAAGGATGTACATGAAGCAAATACTCCCTATATTTTTGGTGGGAATTATTATTACCAGTTGGGTGCTTTCTACTGAATCACATGACTTCCTTCATTCCCAAATAATAGATTTTCAGTTTGTAGCTGAAAGGATATAGGAACAGTAAGGAAAAGCTGGATGCTTCTAACCACTTCCGGTTTTTAAAAAATCTTTTAAAATTTATTCCTTTAAGCATTAATCCAGCAACCGTATGAGGAAGGATATTTAGTCAAAGGATGCTTAACACAGGTAGAGTTTGAATGGACCAATGGAATGAGTCTTCCTGCCTAGAAAACCTTTTTCCGAGGATATATCCATGGCTTAAATTCTTATTTTGTTCAGGTCACAAGTCAAATATCCCTTACCAGAAATACCTTCCCTGAGGTCACATGCCCAAAAAGTATTCATTTTACCAGAGGAAGTGAGATAAGTCAGGATCTTTTTCTGCTGAGTTCACTGTGGTATGCTCAGTACCTAGAAGGGGTCTGGCAAAAAGCATTTGATGTGTATCTATGGAATAAATGAGTAAAAACATGAATGAATTATAGAACTAAAGTCCTTTTGATCTCCTCTGATCTTTTAATTTATATAATGGGAGCTAAGTCCAAGATCAGTGCATTGATTTCCTCAATATTCCATAGGTAAGAATTGAGGACATCCCAGAATTCCGATTCAGTACTTCATTCTGCGACCTGCACTTCTGTCCATGAGAGGCAGTGTAGGAAAGGGGAAGGACTCCTGTTTGGGAGCCAGACCAAATCCTGATTTTATCGCTTACTAGCTGTGTGACTTTGTGAAAGATACTTAATCCTTCCATGTCCTTTTCTTCAACTGTAAGTGGATATGACGTGTATATCGCTTTGGATTATTGTGAAGAATAAATGAGACAGTGTATCACAGAACTTGTCATAGAGCAAGCTACTATGGCTATCCTCATCATTTAGTCATTATCTATAAATCATATGGGTATTTAGTCTGTTACTTCCTATAATATTACTACAGTAGTATTTTTCTCTGACTTAATACATATAAAGCTTGTTCATCATCACCTGAAGTGATTATGGAGTTTACTAGGTTGATATACTAGGTTCAGAATACTAAGTGATATTAATAGGAAGTGTGTTTTCTATACTAGTTTACAACACTAATTAATATTAAATATCAATCTAGTGCTTCTGACTCCTGAGGCTTTACCCAGTATTCCACATAAAGATTATTCTCTTATTGGCAATAGACTTTAGAAATAAGCAGCGGGATGTAAATCTAGCTACAGAGGTTGAAACTCGGTGAAAAAAATTATCTTTGATTTTCTTCTCATCAATTTCCTATCCAAAATAGAAGAATTTCTGTCATTCAGTAACCAATCAAGAGAAGGCATAGAGAGTATTCCAGAAAGAAGTAAGTTGTATAGATACATATTGATCATTCTTTTGCTTAATGTGTCATCTAATTTGAGTATTTGTTTTTTGAAATTAGAATCATGCAGAATAATTATTACTATTAAGAAACTAATTTTTAGATGCATATTTTTATGGCATCATGATTCTGTCAATAAATTTCTGTGTGGTAGCTTTGCTTCTTTTGGATTCTAACTTTAAAATCGACATCACGGGGGCGCCTGAGTAGCTCAGTCGGTTGAGCATCCGACTTTGGCTCAGGTCATGATCTCATGGTCTGTGGGTTCGAGCCCTGGGTCGGGGTCTGTGCTGATAGCTCAGAGCCTGGAGCCTGCTTCGGATTCTGTGTCTCCCTCTCTCTCTGCCCCTCCCCCATTCCTGCTCTGTCTCTCTCTGTCAAAAATGAATACCCATTAAAAAAATTAAAAATAAATAAATAAAATTGACATCATGTTTGATGTTCATTAGAATTTATAGACCATCCTGGGGTCCACTGTCTTTAGATTTCCGTTTTTCAAATGTAATGGAATGTGTAATAATTTATTATTACCATTACAAATTATGGAGCAGTTCCTTGAGTTGAGAACTTTTGTTCAAGATTCTAAAGTCCTTCCTTCTTCTCAGCTACTCTGTTAACCTTTTATGTACAGATAAACTTTTATGTACACAGACCCATGTGCACATAAGCCAGTTCCTGTATGTGGAAAAACAACTCACCCCTGACCGTAAAAAGTGAGTGCACCTTAGTCTTCTTTTAATCCCATGTTCTTGAGTCTAGCACACCTTAGACTTTCAGTAGATGTTTCTTAAATGAATGTTAAGATCTTTTTTCATTTATAAAGAAAACATGCTTTTATAAGCTAAGTTTACAAATTTTCTGTTCCTGCTGTAGCCAGTTATCACACACTTAATGGCACTAACCCACATTTATTTTTTATAGTTCTATAGATCAAATATCTGACATTCACACTGGGCTAGAATCAAGGGGAGGTGGTTCTGCATGTCTGTCTTTAGGGTCTGGGTAAGATCCATTTTTGTGCCTTTCCTGGCTTATAGAAGCTGTCCAGTTTCCTTGGCTCGTGGCCCTTTCCCTCCACTTTCAAAGCTAACAAAGGCCAAGTCCGTCATAAATCACATTGCTCTGACCTCTCCCATCTTCACGTGTCCTACAACTGACTCTTCTGCCTCCCTTTTATAAGGATCCTGTGGTTACAGCGATGATAGTCCGGCATAATTTCCTGATCTCAGGGTCTGTAATCACATCTGCAGGGTTGCTGTTGCCATGTCTTGACAGCTGCTGGAGATCACCATGTGAACAGCCCAGGGTCTGTTATTCTGCCCAGTACATTGAGCTTATGCCAGCAGCTGAAGCCCCAGAGGTCGTTTCCTTGTTAAGTATATGGGGAAGATGCTTGTTGGTTAGCAAGTGTAAGTGCTTTAGCCAACCCTGTCTGAGGTTTTAGCTCAAAAAGATCCATTCTTTAGGTTTAGATTTCATTTCAAGTGTGTAGTCAGCAATTAGTTTATATAGCCCTGTATTTATGGCCTATCACTTAAGTTCCAGTAAATTCACAGTAAATTCATAACACACTAGTTCATCACACAGTGACAGAGGTCTATGTGGTCCGTGGCAATTTCCCTTGAACTGGACTTAGGAGAATTCTTCTCTCTGCTAACTTTGCAGCCCTGTGTGAATCATTTTTTGCCACTGCACTTCATTTGCTTATGTAGAAACGGCATATAACTAAGTCTCTTACTCATTTTCCAGAACCACTAAGATCTCAATGAAAAATGTCCTATGAATTCTCTTTCCTATATATAGTATTTCTCTAGGTTTTATTAAAGGACTCTTTTGTACTGAAATGTTTTATTTACTTTGATGTAAACGTACACCGTGGTGAATCTTAGCACATTACTGAAAATAACTCAACATTTTGTAAAACCACTGCTTAGTACTGCTTCACATGTTAAGCTTTCCAGTAAATGATACAAAACAGATTTTTTTTGCGTGGTTTCTTTGGGAAAAGTAATGTTAATCCAAGTATCTGTTGATGGTTACACATTTCTTTCTGTAGTTCTGTTACATAAATGTGAAACCTTGATGCCTCAGTAATTTTATTTTTAATTAAGAAATATCGAGGAAAGTGGTTTTCCAAGTAATTTTGTAAGCTACAGAAGCCCTTTTGCTACAGAATATTAAATGGAGCTGCCATATACAAAACAAATGTATGCGGAGCTGCTCTGGTTGGTTAAGGCCCCCATGAATACAACTTCCAGTGACTGCTAGGGGACCAGTGGGCCTCAATGAACAGTGGTTACATATTTGTAATGTATTTTGTAGGCTCTAAAGTATATAAGATAATATAGGTCAAGAAGCTGTGGGAACAGTAAATGTGTGGGCGTGTGTGTGTGTGTGTGTGAACAGGTTAAATAAATGAGTTCTCCACAAGTTTATTTTGTAAATGCTAATGCTAAGTCAATGTTTGTTCTCTGAGTTAACCTCCTATAAAACCATAACCCATGTGAATATTTATATTTAAAATTATTTTCTTGAAAGTTATAAATTCATAGACCATGTATTTATATATATCATTTATATCATAATATGCATACTATGTGTGTGTATATATAATTAAAAAAATAACTTCTGTGTAATTTGGAAAATTTATTTTCTGCATCTGTCCATCATGACCAGAGAAAACAGATGTTATAATGATATAGCCCTGGGTACTCAATATTTAATGTATATATGAGTACATGAAATATTTTTGTTAATCTTATCAGAGGAAATTTGGAAACTGTTTTTGGTCAGACTAGCATATTTAGTTTGTAGTAAGAAATCTTGAAGTTCTATTTTTTTCTCAAACTTTTTATTTTTTTATAGGTATGTCTATAATTTTACAGTAGAATTTATAATTTGGCTCATAAACATTGTCAGAAATGGTATGTGATACTCTTACCTATTGAAAAGATGTGTATCTTCTGCATCCGAATATTCTTAAATAAGTTAACTCTTAAATACTTAAAAAAGTACAAGACAAGTAATAGATATGAAACCTTTAAAGCCAAATGATTAGGAAAAGAGAGAATTGTACTATAATTCTTTGAAAAATATGGTATCAAATGAATAAGCCATCATTTTTATGTTCTGTTTTAGAGAAATAGGTTACTTAATGTTCTACATATGTGTGCACAATTTGGCTCATGTTGGTAACATCAAAATAAAGTAAGTGACTTGTGAGAAACAGGTGATTTTTTAAGAAGACAATTTACTTAAGAAAACCAAAATGTTTTAAACATTTTTATTCAATCCTAAAAGACTTTGTAAATTTTCATTCATTGCAAAAGGCTTATTAAACTCAACTTTAAATTTAATTCACATCATTAAGGGCATTTATTATATTAGGTCTATAGTTCTGCATCCGCTTTTTGGATTCCTTTTTTCATTTATCACTGCCAGAATATAAGCTACATTTCTATTTGTATTGGGCCCTTGAGAGGTTATATAGCTAATGGAAAAGCCTACATAGGAGTCCAAGGTCTGCCTCTTCCAAAATTCATTGCCATAAGGAAAGCTGGTTAGCCTCAGGGAATTACTTAGACTTTCTCAATTTAATTTACTAGGCTGTAAAATGGTCTAGTCTGAAAAACAGGGGAGTTACAAGAATTAAATGACATAAGGCATGTGAGAGTTTACGGTGTAGGGCATGATGTATGTTAAGTGACCAATGAGTGCTTTGCTTCTCTTGCTCTTTTAGCTAGAAATTAATTTTCAGACTGACAGCTTCTAAATTTATATCTCCTGCTTGGACCCCTCTTTTGAAATCCAGACTCCCATATGCAGCTGCAATAAATGACCTCTTGACTCAGATATCTAACACACATCTCAAACTCCATGTGTCCCAAAGGGAACCTCCAAACGTTGCCTTCAAACCCAATCCAGATGTAGTCTTCCTAATCTCAGCTGTTGGCAACTGCAGCCTTCTAGGTGTTTCATTGGAGATCTTGGGGGCAACCTGGATTTCTGTCATTCTCTTATCCATCACACCCAATCTACCAGCGTGTCTAGTTAGTTCTACCTTCTGAATAGTCCAGAATCTGAGTACTTCTCTCCATCTCGCTTTTACAGCTGCCGTAGAGCTTATATCTTGCCTAGCCTGAGTGCTACCAAAACCTCTCAGCAGTTCTCTCTGCTTCCTTACTTAACTGTCAGTTCCCAGCAGAGCAACCTGGGTGACTTGAGAATACAGGTTGGTTAATGATACTCCTCTGCTTGAAACCATCCATGACTCACCTTGTCAGAGTAAAAGTCAAGGACTTTATAACCCCTACAGGGACCTCTGTAATTGAGCTCCTTTATCTTTGCCATTATCTTATGTCTTATTACCTTTCTCTTCACTTACCCTGCTTCGGCTACACTTACCTGTACTATTCTTTGTGCATGCCAGTGTACTCAGTGATAGTATTTGCATTGGCTATTCTCTCAGCTTGGAACACTTTCTTCTTGAATATCCTTCTAGCTCATTTCCTCTGTGCCTGTGTCTTCCAGTCTTAAATCTGATACTGGCTTCCCATTGTGGTTTAGCCAGACAACTCCCCCTCCCCCACTTCAAGATGAAGCCCCGCCCCCTGTAGTACCAGTCCTTACTTATTATCTTACTCTTCCTTCAAGAGCACTTGTCATCTAATACATGGTAGAATTTGTTACTTTCATTATTTACTCTCTGTCTCCTTCTCTAGAATTTAAGCTCCATAGTGATGGAGCAACTTTTGTGGCTGTTGTTTTGTTTATTGATACTGCCGAAGCATCTAAAACAGTGTTTGGTACATAATAGGGGCTCAATAAATATTGACAGAATGAATTAGGTAAACAATTAGAAAAATGCATCCCTAGAATTTTTTTGTTTTGTTTTGTTTTTTACATTTCATCCTTTACTATTTATTTAAAAGGAACCCATTTAGAATAACAGAACAGCAAATTTGCAGTTTGGAAACAACTGGGAAGCAAACACAGATTAAGCAGTTAAGATATGGTAATGACTTTGGATTTGGGCTACCTGGGATTGACTCCTGTCTTTGCCACATAAAATTTCATTGGGATCATCAACTTTCTGATTATTTCATCAACGTGAATACTTTAAAATAGCCATCGAGTTGGTAACAAAAATAAAGAAGAAAAATCTTGCATTTTTTTCAGTTTTTTACCCCAGCACTAGTTTTTCTTAAGCATCCAAATCTGTAAATGATGACATTTGTTTTATTTTTTGATGAGTCCATCCTTTTGAAATAAAGAATTGTATCTCCAAATCAAACAAAATCTCATCGTCATTTATCTAGCTACATCTTCTAATAATACCCAGCATTTTCCACTCATTTCATGTTAGTACACATGCATTCAGTCACCAGATCTTAAACTGCCCTTCTTATGTTGGATTTGTGACATTGTGCGTCATCAAGAGCTGTTCTCAAAAACACAGATTCAATTACATCTAACAAACAGGCCAAATATCTAATCTGCCACCATTAAAACTATATTAACCTGCTTTTATCCAGTTGGGGCTTGAATAACAGAGCAAGACCACATCTGTGTCCACAGCTGCTTTCTTTTAGGCCAGAGCTGTAGCATAATATTCTGGACAAGGGCCTTTTGAAGAGTCTGTACACAAAGCATACTCTTCGCTATCAGGGAAAGCCCGTCTTCAGGGTTTGGGGTCTCTACTTTACCATCTGTTTCCCCATTTACAGAGTGTACACTTTATCTTTTTGCATTACCTTCTGTTTCTCTCATTAATACTTCTTTTCCAGAAGTAGTCTATCATTTATGTCTTAGTGTGAACTATTTATTCTGGAAGTGTTTGCTTTTATAGCTTAATTTTCAACTAAATAGCCTTTTTTTTTTTTTTTCATTAAAAAAATGGGTGTGAAGAAGTTGGTAGGAAAAGTATTTTGAGAGGGCTTTTTTAGCACTATAATAGTCCCAGCAGGTATTTCAGCCTGCTTCATTACTTTATAATGTCTCATCCTGAACTGATGATTTTGTCTCCTGATTATTTTATTAATAGATGGTATTTAACGTTTTCCTTGTATTGTTAAATGTCTTTTGTTCTTTTTAGTGCGGCTTTGAAAATCCAGAAATAAATAGAAAAAAAATCATACACACTTTTACTCTTTTCTAGAAACCATTGCTATAATGCTAGTGTTAATTCACATTTACTAGAATTGGGAGAAATATTTGGATTAGTAATTGAATAGGTGAAAAAAGAATAGTTCATCTACTTAATTCATTTTTTTTTTTTTTGGTTTTTACTTAGGAAGCTGAACATTTTGTTAGCCATTTGTATTTTTTCTCTCATGAATTATCTTCTCATTAACATTTTAATAATAATTACTTATTTTGTGTGATAAGACATTTCAAGTGTGTTGCTTGCCTTATACATTTATTTATATTTCAAATGCATTTTTAAAATCATTTTGTATTTAGACATTATCTTTCTATTTAAAAATTTTCTACACTCACAAAGTTAAAAAAAAAAAAAAAAAGGAGACACCTGGGTGGCTCAGTCGGTTAAGCTTTTCCAACTTCGGCTTGCGTCATCATCTCATGGTTTGTGAGTTCGAGACCGTGGGCCCTGTGCTGACCACTCAGAGCCTGGAGTCTGCTTCAGATTCTGTGTCTCCCTCTCTCTCTGCCTCTCCCCTGCTTGCACTCTGTCTCTCTGCCTCAAAAATAAACAAACATTAAAAAAAATTAAACAAAATAAAACTTCTGCATTCAGACAGCAACAGATTTAATCAGCATTTTCTTCTAAACTTTTTGGTTTAAGTGATTTGAAGTGTAGCACTTGAATTCTTTGAAATTCACTTATATGAATGGTAGTTTACATGTAAATAAGCAAATTGTGTGTATTTTCTAAGTTGCTACATAAATTTGTCAGCAAGTTTAGTTGAATAATGTATGTGATTCTTCTGTTGGTTTATCATATGTTAGATCACTCAAATGGTAGAGGAGAATTCACTGGAACTAGCTAATTAGGTAGAAGTTATATTTCATTCGTGGTAGAAGCCAGGTAACAGTGGGTAGAGAGGTAGATGGGAGTTGAGGACATGGAAAATTTTATTTAGATTACATTTCCAAGGTGCTGGGGCATGAAGAGAAATAGAAAAAGAGAAAAATAGCTAGAAAGTGTTTTAGAGATAAAAATCTACATTTGTAAGAAGAAGGGAGGGCCTTGAGTGTTTGCTGAGGAGAAAGAAAGTGGAAATGGAGAGGTTTGTAGATGCAGACGATTCAGGCAAATTAGTGGTGGGATTAGGTACCTGGAGAGGCAGGGAGAGGGAAGCTAACTCTTACATGGGTCTGTTAACACCAGCTGAAGGCAGACTGTTTTCTGCTGAGTGGGAAGTAGACCATACAGATGTGTATGGTGCATGTATCTTTGTAGGAAGGAGAGCCTGAGGTTGAGCCAGGTTTCTTGACATCTGCAAAACAAGAAGGAAAGTATGGTCTGTAAGTGAAGAGGAAGGTAATAGATGTCATTTATGTCTGGATTTCTTCAGACTTCTATTCAGCAAATGCTGAATGTTGCCATATGTCAAGTCCTGTGTGAAGACCACGAAAGGTGACAGAAATGAAGTGTACAGTGAAGTCTATCAAATCACTCCAGTCATGAGTCGACCAGAAAGTCACACAGGGAAGAGGACTGTATGACTTCTGCACTGCAACATCCAGAGTACCGTCTGTTCCAAAATGAAGTCTCCTTAAAGGGGTGTGTTCAGTTTGGGGAGAGGTGTATTTTCAGTTTGGTCAATGACATAAAAATAAAAAAGGCTTAATATAGATGCAAAGATAAATATGGAAATATTTATTATCATGTATATAATTTAGGGTTAGTATACACACAAATACTTCCTTGCTGTGTCTGCTGAGAGGGCCTAGAAGCACAACACCCCGTTAGCACTGAGCATCTCCAGCTGAGACTGGTTTCTGATACCATCCCCAATAAAGGCATGGGGGTTCTTTGGAGAAATGGTTTATTTGAGGACTGAGGTAAAGAATATACAATACAAGCCTGGAGTACCTTTTAGTGCCAGTAAGTTAAGAAGTGCTTGCATATACAGTCATCCCTACACACATATACACAGTGATAGGTAGGGTATGTCAGTTGGACCTAGGAGTCAAGTGAAAGAACGCTGATGGCCAAAGCTGGAACAGTCTGAGAAACAACACGTAACATAGTGTTGGATTACAACCTAACGTTTAAGGTAAATATTCATGAGTCCATACTGATCTAAATGATTGACTAAATAGGCTGAATAGACAAATCTCCCAGTGCGAAAGGAGTCCAAATAATTTATGTAAATACTTCTCTTGCAAGGATGTAGAATATAACTCCCCACTCCTTAAGTGTGGGCTGCAATAAGTGATTCCTTCCAAAGAGTGTAGCATGGGAAGTGGAGAACAGATTAACTTTACACCTTATGGAACTGCCTTAGTCAGGTGATCAAGGTTAATTTAACCTCAAAAGCAATGTCAGGTTGATAGTATATACCCATAATATGATGTGGTGAGAATACATTTACCTATGTGATCTTCTTCCTCAAAACCTTTAACTCCAGTGTAATCATGAGGTAAACATCAGGCAATTGAGAGATATTCCACAAATACATTCCTAGTTCCCAAATTGTCACAGTCATCAAAAACAAAGTCAGAAAAACTGCCATAGCTGAAAAGAGTCTAAGGAGGTATAACAACTAAATGTACAGTGATTTCCTGGATCGGATTCTGGAGTAGAAAAAAAGACATTAAAAAACAAGTAAGTATATCTGAATAATATATTGGCTGTAGTTATTAGTAATATATCAATATTGGTTCATTAATTTAGTGAATATACCATACTACATGAAGTGTTAATGGCAAAGTGTGTTTGTGGGAGAGGTGGGGGTCACATCTGACTCTGTGCCATCTTTACAACTTTTCTGTATATCCAAAACTATTCCAAAATAAGAATTTTATTAACCTTTTTTTTTTTTTTAAAGCCACACTACAAACCATATACTCTTCGGTAATTATGAAGCTATTCTTATATCAAAAGCTAAAGACAAATCCTATTAGTGCTAACTTGATTTATTGAGTAATCCCTTTGTAAACACCGCAGTGTGCTGATAAGAGTGTAGTCTAGTGTTTCTTTCTTATCTTTCAGCAGAGGAAACAGATGAAATAGTCCATACTTGACAAC
This sequence comes from Panthera pardus, assembly GCF_024362965.1. NCBI lineage: Eukaryota > Metazoa > Chordata > Mammalia > Carnivora > Felidae > Panthera > Panthera pardus. Next base: position 87,893,835 of record NW_026526991.1, on the reverse strand, counting down.
AGTCACTTTAGGGTTTAGGGAATTTCATCTTCCAGAAAGGTTCAATGAGTTTATTTTTAATTACAGAATGCATTCTGCCGAAGAGTGTAGCACATTTTAAGCTAAACAAAATGACCATCCGAGAACTTCTGCGTGGGTTAAGCCTACATTTACCAGAATATTGCTTGGTAAATTTCAACTCCAGCACAGTAAGCAGTGACCTGACACCCTGAGACTGATGACAGATTTGAAAGTGCCAGGTTCCAAGGAAACAGTTGACTTGGTGCAAAGCATATTATTTATCATCATTTTGGGAGCATCTGTCATGATACAAATACATTCATTTATTAATATAGCATTATTCATAGTAGGAGGCACCAGATTCTTCTTATTCATTCTTTGCCCTTCGGGCTTCTTTTGAATAAATATGTTTTGTTCTTTTTGCAGCATTAATTACGTAGAGTGATTTCCACCTCACCAAAGGATGTTGTTGAAGGCCTGTTCCTCTCTCCCCTATTAATTTCTCCTTTAAAATGATAGATGCTCTTGGACAGTGATTCTTGATCTTTCGTGTTTTGCATCATACCACCTAATGTATTAAAAAAAAACCTGTGTCCCACTGTCATAAAATCAAACCGTGTTTATAGTCATCCATTGTAAATATATTTTCATTTATATTTAAAGCATAAATTGATACAATTTTAGCAGCAAACTATGTTAACCCTGTATGTTAGAAATATTTGAAGGAGGTGAGATGGCAAAAAATAGGTGATTTGGTGAAATATTTTAATGTCTACCAACCAACATGAATAAGAATTACAGTCAATTATGTGATCAGAAAGGATTGGCAAAAGAAAGTGTAAATTGTGAGGATTGAGAGAAAATCTGAGTAATATTTATGAAATTCTTTGTATCTCACTATACTACTGTGAATGTTATTGGGGAAGATTCTAGGATGCCATTTCTTGTTCCTTGTGCCAATTTACTAGTTGTTTCCAGGAGTTATTTGGTAATGGCAACAGAAGAGACTACGCTGACAACATTTTACATATTAAGTGATAGGTACTTATAATAATTTTTTTCTTTTTAAAAATTTTTTTAATGTTTATTTATTTTTGAAATAGTGTGAGTGGGGCAGGTGCAGCGAGAGGGAGACACAGAATCCAAAGCAGGCTTCAGACTCTAGGCTGTTGGCACAGAGCCTTGAAATTATGAACCTTGAGATCATGTCCTGAGCTGAAGTTGGACGCTTAACCAATTGAGCCATCCAGGACCCCTGTAATTTTTCTGTCTGATTTTTGATGCAAAATTTCTAGGCAGTAGTCTAAAAGAGATATAACCATACGATCTTTGCCTTGTTTAAATGTATTTTCGTGCTTAAATATTTAGTTGAGCTGAACTCGAACATGTGTACCAGATGTTGAAAATTTGTAATAGGCTTTTTTCTTTTTTAGTAAGGTTTATATCCCACCATCTAGAGCCCATATATCTAAACAAGACTTCCAGCCTGCTGGCCACTTCATGCACATTTGTTTGATTAGCATGATACAGTAGATCAGTGTGACATTCTACAGGATATCCAGACCATTCAGGACATTGCAGATTATGTTATGACAGAGGGACAGACAGTTAACATGCCCCAAGGGCAAAACTGTAAATGTATACATTTATACATTACAGGTGAATGCAAATTGTTTCTGATTCTCTTCTCTGATAGGTATACGAAAACTCATATGTTAAACCAAAGCCCTATGTCATGTATCTTAGGTCATAGGAATCAGAGATATAACATTTGGTGTGGGCACTGCTAGTTCATGGACAATTGGGGCTTTGCTTGTAGTTTGCTGTCATCTTCAGGATGCTTCTGGTTAGTGGAAGAGCCAGACTGTTGAATTAAATGGAGACAAAATGAGAACCATACTGTAGATCTTAAGGGGGACACTATTTTATGTCCTGGAGGATGTTTTGAATTGTGACCTCAAGGAACTTGCAGCTCTATAAGAGGCACCATACCCAAGAAAGTAATGGTAGATTTTTTTTTTTAGGACAATAATAAAAGTGAATACATGGTATTTGAACAGTTGTGGCCTCGGAATAGAGGAGGGCCTAGAAAACTGTTTAAGGAAGTGAAATTGGTAATGCTTTGAACTGAACTGTGTTTTTAAAAAGGGAGCTAGAAAGGGAAGAGGGGAGGAGCAAGAAGATAGGGCAGAAAGAGCAAGAAGCAAGAAATAATGATGGTGCAGGGAAACTGCATTCTGTGGTTGGTTGCTGAGGCATCAGTTGTGGGGCTCCTATGACAGGAAGTGAGACTGCAGAAGAAAACAAGGCCAGATTGTAGAGGGTCTTCATCATCATGTTCAGGATCTTTTATCCCATCACAGAGAACCAGATCATGCCAAAGTCAAGGTTGTATTTCTAATATAATGGATCATTCTGGCTCACTCCCCAGTGAGGACCACAACTTTGGGGTGAAAAGTTTGGAGACAGGTAAAGCTGTTGGAACTTAATTGACAAACCCATGGAACTGATGGTGTGAGTGGACTACTGCTAGAGTAGGGTGGAAATAGAGTTACTGAGTCCAAATGAGGTGACTGGTGTTGGAGCTTCAGAAAGGACCCAACTTGTAGACCTAGAGATTAGATGGTTGAGGGATGTGCAAGAAGCAGTACATTTGGGAAAGTTCGACAGGAATGATTAGGGGGATTGAGGATAGGGTGCATTTACTTTGAACTTTAGCTTCAGGTTATAAGGCACATTTGGATAGAGACATCCAACAACAAATCTGAAGCTCAGAATGGCGGATGGGGATCTTCTGGCTTTAGAAAATAATTATTAGAAATGTTGAAGATAACATCAACTTTCTTAGAAGAGTTTTGGAGATTTTCTTTAGCCCTTCTTTGTGTGAGGTCACTTGCTCTGGTCCACTGACTGAGTTGGTAAAAATATTCAAAGAGTTGATTTTTGTAGTTTAATTTCTATCAACTTGAAACCTAGAAAGAAAATCTGAAATAATGCTTGACTTTTTTGTCTAGTAATTGTATAGCTAAAATAAAATATCAAATAGTCACGATGTATACACTTTTGTTATTTATTCCCATTAAAACATAATTATGGACTCTAGAGACCATTTTTCATATGTTAAAATGTAATTTTTACACAGGTAGAATCATGGTTCATAGAAACACAAAATGAACATAATTCAAATATTTAATTAATGAGGGAACCACTAAGATGTTAAACCCCTCTCTATGAGACAAAATTAGTTTGCATTTTCATGAGGAGGAGTCATTTGAATTGCTGCAAACAGAAAATGCATTGCTACCAGTGTTCTCTGACTTAAGGATTATCCCTAAAATTGTAAAATAGTCTAGCCAAAAGCAATCAGAGAAAGCATAAAAATGCATTCTTATTTTTAATCCCTAGAAGAATCATTAGAAATCCCTAACATTCCATTGAAAAGACACTCAGTAATCTTTTTTGTATTAAGGGCCTAATACACTGTCTGATGCATAGTAAATACCCAGGAAATGATTGTTGACCATAATTATAATATACCTATACCACTCACATATTAAATGTGCTTCAGAATGCATGGCCTCAGAATTTCTGTCCAATTTTTATGAACCCAAGTGTTACTATTTTTACATATATGAAAAATTAAACCTCAAATGTCTTCGGTTGATAACAAATCAGTTATTCCAGCATATGAGATTCTCACGTTATTTTTAATGAGGTTTCTTTAAACTTTTTGAATTGTCTTTACTGTGATTAATTTAATAGTGAAGATGTTTATGAAATCAAATTTTTTATTCTCAATGTTGTCACTTTTGCTTTATGCAATTAAGCTTAACTAATTAAAAAAATCACCAAGGCAAATTACATCAAGATAAATTTTATTCAAAAAAATTTAGCTAAGGGGCGCCTGGGTAGCTCAGTCGGTTAAGCGTCCAACTTCTGCTCAGGTCATGATCTCGCGGTCCGTGAGTTCGAGCCCCGCGTCAGGCTCTGTGCTGACCGCTCAGAGCCTGGAGCCTGTTTCAGATTCTGTGCCTCCCTCTCTCTGACCCTCCCCTGTTCATGCTCTGTCTCTCTCTGTCTCAAAAATAAATAAACGTTAAAAAAAAATTTTTTTTTTAAATTTAGCTAAAAGGAGAATGTGTTTTATTATGCAAAGCTAAAAGCTATAGCTAGGATGAGGAACTCTTTTCTCCTAATTCAAATTACAGAATTTCAAAGCAGGAAGATCATCTTGTCTCGCTCCTCTCTTTATAGATGGGAAACAGAGCCACAGAGAGAGCACATGATCTGCTCAGTGTCTCAGAGGCACTTAGTAAATGGCAAAGGTGTGAGCTTAACTACAGCAGTGACAGGAGTTCCTTTTTCTTTTTCATACTTTCTAATGCAGCACTAGGAAATGAGACGTAATTTTGAAAGTTGTTCAGTGTCTTTCAGAGCATCAGGTGTTATTTACTGTTCTTGTTTTCGTTGATGTATCCATCCATCCATTCAAAAGGTTTAATTTACTAGCTAAAGTAATCCAAGAATAAAACAGGATGACCAAAACAAGACATGGCCCCACTTCTTGGCCAATTGACAGAGGAAGGAGTTGAAGGCTGGGTTTTACAGTGGCTCTTTGAACAGTAGGCAGAGAAGGGTGAACTTTCAGAGTATTTTTGGATGGCTTGGTTTTACAAATATTGTGTGACTACAAGAGCTTATACGTGGAATGCTTTTCTCAGTTGTATAATAGGTACCACAGTGACATAAATAAGCTTTTTTACTGATTTTCTACTGTGTTTTTATAGCTCTCTCATGCAGCAAATTGTGTATTGGTTATGCCCTAATTGTACTGATATCCTTGGGGAAAATATGTTTTCTGTGTATGTGTGTATACATATATATGTGTATATGTATGTTATATTTATAAATATAGCATAGTATCTTATGTGTAGTATAATTATATATAATCAATATATGTTATCTATGTGATTAATATCAAATATAATTATGTTATAATTATACATAGCATTTATATATCACATTACTATATTATTAATGTAATCAATATTTATTTATAAATTATTAAATTAAATTAATTAAATAATTAAATTATTTAATTTTATAAATATTTATATGAATATTATATATTTATTATATAAATATTTAATATGTATTTAATATATAATATATAATACAATAATATAATATATATTTATAATTATATATAATATATCTTATATATAATATATAATTATGTATTATATGATTATATTATATAATATTTATATAAATATTATATATAATTTATTATTTATGTATATTATATATGATATATATTTATATAAATATTTATTAGATATTTATTATTTATATATATTTATTATATATAACATATATATAATAAATTTATATTAAATTAAATTTAATTTATAAATTTATTTAATAAATAAATTAAATTAAAATAAATTAATAATATAAATTATTATATTTAATTATATAATTAATTATATTGCCATTATCTGAACTATCAGGCCCTGCTCTCTTCCAGCCCAGTAATACTGTCAGGATATATAGTGCAGGGTCCTTTACCTTTGTCCCTGCCACTGTGACAATGGTTGTCAAACTGGAATGTGCATACCAATCTCTTGCTCACTTGTCAGATGTGGAGTTCCAGGCCCCAACCTTAGGATTATTACTTAATAAACCTGGATCCTAGGAAGTGGCCCACAGGCATCTGTATTTAGCAACACTTTCCTGATAGAAGAGCTTCTAATGTGGATGGTCCAAGACCATATTTTGAGCTCTGACTCTGTGATGTTCTTTTCTGAAGACAGGCAGGAGTTTCTCTCTCCCTCCTTGGCATGGACAATGCCTATACACTATTTGAGCATATAAATATTTGTCTTCCTAAGAATTGGTAGATGGAAGTAAGTTTGCTCCACAAGAGGGTAAATTGCAGGCAGAATTCATCAGTTTTCAGATCTCATAAAGGACTGGCTGTTCATTCATTAAACGGCTTATAAAAGAGCAATCTTCTCAATATTCAAATGTACTAAGGGCACAGACATTTTTATGAATAAACACTAAGAATCAGTTCATTTATATAGGACACTTTTTGAAAGCTTTCTAATCCTTGTTATGAGCATGAACTTTTAGAGAGTTCAGACTTAAAATTTGCAAGGGTGTTTACCACTGGAAAAAAAGCAATCCTTTTGGGAGATGATCTTGAAGTATTACCACCGTTAGCTCTTTGCTTATTCCTATGAGAATAACTGACTTAAAAAAAAAAAAAAAAGAAGTAGAGAGCATGGATAGAGACTGCTTTTTAAAATTTAAGCACCTATTTTTTCATCAAGAAAAATCTATTATTGGATTGGACTATTTCCATATTTGTAAACTAAATTTAATAGATGTTTCAGACCTGAAGAGTCTTCTCCATCTTCCTCCTTCCCTTTTGCATGTAGAGGACCATGGTGACCAATTCTTTTTGGTAACAGACAGCCAATAACCCACTTAACAATAGATTACATGAACAGAAGGGCATAGCCAGATTAAAAAACAAACAAACAAACAAACAAACACATTTTCATGGTCATTCTCTAGATGCAGCACAGTTCAGTGGAACTTTCTGTGGTGATTAAGATGTTTTATGTGTCTGTTGTTTAGTCTGGAAGCCACTAACTACATGTGGCTACCAAACACATTAAAAATGGAGCTAGTGCAACTGAGGAACTGAATTTTTAATTTAACTTCAATTAATGTAAATTGCCACATGTAGGAAGTAGCTACTGTATTGCACTGTGTCACTCTAGAAGAAAGTATAATGTACAGTTTTTCATAACTGTAGTAGTAGTAAATGAGTTCTTTATGAAGCTAGAAAGCATTGTAGCCTATTAAGGTGGCTTTTAATGGAGCAGTCCTTTGACTTTCTCAGACTTATGGGTGTGGTTATTATCTCCCTCCTTGCTTTTATTTTGTTTGTTTCGTTGTTTTTTTTTTTGTAATGTTTATTTTTGAGAGAGAGAGAGAGAAAGAGAAAGAGAGTGAGCATAAGCAAGGGAGGGGCAGAGAGAGAGAGAGAGGGAGACACAGAATCTGAAGCAGGCTCCAGGCTCTGAGCTGTTAGTGAAGAGCCAAATGCCGGGCTCAAACTCATGAACTGTGAGATCACAACCTGAGCTGAAGTTGGATGTCCAACCTACTGAGCCACCTGGGCACTCTTCCCTGCTCTATTTTGAAAGTCCTTCCTTAAAGCAAATAGATGTTCTAGAGTGAGTCAGGAGATCGTTACACAGCGCCTGGAGGGACCATGTCATGAATGGCTTTCCTTGGGATGATGCTCGCAGCATCCTGGCCACCCTATAAAGCTGCACCACTGCTCAAGGGGATTCTTACTCCTTTTTATATCTAATGTGTTTAGCATGCAGTCAGTTCATGATAAATCTTTGTCAGGTAAAATAGCAATGTATATCCCAATTTTAAATATCCACCATGATGAAGCATACTGATTTTACTATGTAAAAATCATCTTTAACTGTGCTAATAGAACCCATTGTATGAATTTTCCCTTCAGATCTACATTTATTGATTTGTCCTACATGTTTAGAGTACTTACTTTATAGCAAGTATTACTTTAAGTATTTTGGAGTTTGGAGATAATTTTTAAAAAGATTTTTGTTTATTTTCAGAGAGTGAGTGGGGGGGGGCAGAGAGAGAGGGAGACAGAGAATCTGAAACAGGCTCTGTACTGTCCGTGCAGAGCCCAACATGGGGCTCGATCCCATGAACCATGAGATCATGACCTAGGCTGACATCAAGAGTCAGACACTTAATTGATTCAGCGACCCAGGCACCCCTGGAATTCAAAGATAATTTAGATACAGTATGTGCCTTTATGAATCCACTACTGATTAGTGAAGATGGGAATTAAATGTGCTGCATCATAAAATCGAAACTAATAGTTATTGTATATGTGTGGCATAGTTTTGAACAGCCAAGGAAAAAGTGATTTTCGTCTGGCTGAGAGCAAAATGGAGGGGATGAGGGCAGAGAAGTCTGCACAGAAGAAATGACTTTTGGGGCAGGCTTTGAAAGAATAGCGGGGGCAACCGTAGGGATGAGTAAGGAAGATAAGGACTGCTGTGGTCCAGGCACTTTGCTAAGAACTTGAGAAATGGTATCTCACTTCAGTTCTCTCAGTGCTCCTCCGAGGTAAGTGTCCTTATCCTTATTTTAGTGACAATGCAGCTAAGACTCAGAGTTTAAGAAACTTGTCCAAGGTAACCTCGTTATTCAGGGAGGGCGCCAAGCTTTGAACCTAGGTCTGTCCAACACCAGAGCCCATTCATTGTACCAGAAATCATGAGTGTCAGCAATGACCAACCCAGCATGTTTGGAGCAACTGAGTAGTATGGGATCACTGAAACACAGGATACAAAGAGGAGTAACTGAAGAGGCAGGAAAAACCACTAGTGCTCTGGTAAGTACGTTGGAATTTTTTTCTGTAAGTTATTTGGAGTCTTGGATGGGTTAGTTTTAGATTAGGCAATGACATCATGGTTCCTAAGGAAATTCAGGAGCTAAAATCAACAGCAGACTTGGCTAATTGTTTGACTTGAAGTTCTTTTTTTTTTTTTGAACTGGCTTTATTATTTCCTGAATGCACAGTTGCTGGGAAGTGGTTGAGTTCTACTCTGGCGTGTTGGCTCTCAGCCAACAGAGAAGTAAAAATTCACCGTGAACAGTCGGCCAAGAGACACATGTGGATATTTAAGAAATAATTATAATTGCTCTTCACATGTCTGCCAATGGAATGGAAAGCTTTTGCTCTATTGTGTTTTTTGATTGTTGGTTTGTTTTAATGTGTGTTTTCAAAAACATAAAGTAACAGGACAACAGATATCTGACGGAGTTGCCAAATCATTTCTAGGCTTTGGCCCAGGGTTTGATCATCCCTCTGCTGTTTCCTGGCTTCCTATGCTCAGAAGCACCCGCCATCAGCTCTCAGCCCTGTGGCAAAAATGAGGAATGGGGTCAGAGTCAGGCAAGCAGAAACCAGAGCCAGGAGTTGCTCTGGGAAGTTTGAGCATATGTTTTGTGCAGTGAGGAGTTCTCTGCTTTGTACTTGGCAACCCACATGAGACTCAAGCTAAAAAAGGGGGCTGATGATCTGAGATTGAGAGAGAGAAACCAGACAGGAGACCTTGAATCATGGCATGGCCCTTTCCCCACCTGTCTGATGGAGCATTCTTCATGTTGACCCACAGCTTAGACTAAAGCATTGCCCCTGTTCCTCATGCAGATGAAAACACACTTTGTTCTTAGTGTAGGGATATGTTTTTCCTTTCCTTTCTGTTATACTCCTTCTCCTTCTGCTTCAAATACATTCCTTGCCCAACTCCTGGCTGTCTCTCTAGGACCTTCCCTTTTTTCTTTGGCTTATAAACATCAGATTAACCTGCAGGTGTCTAGAAACAGGCTGGCTGGACAGGAAGGAAACAGGCAGACCTAGTTTTTAAATCTGTACACAGCTTTTGGAGCCAGGAACTGCTGTACAGTCTAGCTGCTTTGGGATAAGAATTTAAATTAGTAAAGAGGAGTGATGATGTAATAGGGAAATTAAAAAATATATATGAAATAGGGAAATTAAAAAAAAAAACCCATAGATGATAGGAATGCAATCAGATATTTTAGTTAAGCATTTTGAGAAATAAGTTTAAATAGATTAAGTATTCAGTTGTGAACATTGAAAACGTATCACTGTCTTGACTGTCAGTGCATTTAATAATGATTGGTAATACCCAGATTTCCAATTTGATGAGTAGCCCATTTAAAAATGATATACACATGTATTTATACTACACTTTGTTTTAAGAATGTTTTGGTATAAATTATTTAGGATCTGAAGCCCATGGACATGTCTCTTACATTAAATCAAGTTTATTCCAAAATGAATCATTCATTTATTCACCGCAGTTCATTGAGCATCATCCATGTGTGATAGGCCAGGTGCTCTCCCATGTGCTGGGGATACGGTGGTGATCTCTTTCATGATGTTTTGTGGCTCCATTCATAATTTTATATTCTTTTAACTTGTCTTGTTCTTCCAACATGAATATACAGTTTTCAGAGCTCTTATATTTGGAAGGCTGAAAGGGCTCAGGCTTTGAAAGTGTCTTGTTTTCATTGCTTTTGCCTTGTTTTAATAAGCTATATAAAACTTGTGAATTAATATGTTTTTAAATAATTTTTTAATGTTTATTTTTGAGAGAGAGAGAGTGAGAACACAAGTGGAGGAGGGGCACATAGAGAGGGAGACAGAATGTGAAGCAGGCTCCAGGCTCTGAGGTGTCAGGACAGAGCCCGACGCGGGGCTTGAACTCTCAAACCCTGAGATCATGACCTGAGCTGAAGTCAGACACTTAATCAACTGAGCCACTCAGGCGCCCCATGAATTAATAAGTTTCTTAAGGGACTCATGGGTGGCTCAGTTGGTTAATCATCCGACTCGATTTTGGCTCAGGTCATGATCTTGCAGTTTGTGAGTTTGAGTCCTGTATCTGGCTCTTCACTGACAGTGTGGAGCCTGCTTGGAATTTGCTCTCCCCCCTCTCTCTCTGCTCCTTTCCTGCTCTCACCCTCTCTCAAAATAAATAAATAAATAAACATTAAACAAATAAGTTTTTTTTAAACATTTGTTTATTTTTGAGAGAGAGAGAGAGAGAGACAAAGCATGAGCAAGGGAGGGACAAAGAGAGAGGGAGACACAGAATCCGAAGCAGGCTCCAGGCTCTGAGCTGTCAGCACAGAGTTGGACTCAGATCTCAAACTCATGAACTGTGAGATCATGAGCTGAACCCAAGTCGGACGCTTAGCTGCCTGAGCCACCCAGGTGCCCCAAAGCTTAGTGTCTTAAGGACAGGTGGTGTGTATCTTATGGGATCAGACTCCTGGTTCCCTCAAGTGTTTGTTGCAGGCTCCCCTTGAAACTTGGGAACCATGCATACAGCATACAAAACTGTTTAGGAGAAGAGAATGTCCCCTTTCCTTTGTCTCAGTTGCCATCTTCAATCTTTTTTCTCCCTTTTTCCATTTCCTGGATATTCACCAGGTAACTTCTTTGGTCCAGACAGCTAAGAAAAATTAGTTTTCGTTTGTTTTTTTTCCCTAAGTTAATAGTACCTAGATCATTTTAGAAATTGGGTACTCTACCACGCTGACAGAGGTTTTTCTTAACATTGAATTACATTGTTGATTTTTTGCATTCTAGAACTTGATGTTTTCTGATATGATCATTTAAATGCACTGAGTTATTGATCAAAGCAACAATGGAATTTTATAATTTCCAACTGGGCCTATGATTCTTGGAGTTTCCTTCAGAAAAGAATACCTCTACAGTGGAGGAGCGTATTACTTAAAATGAAAAGTATCTTTAAAATCTGAATTATGAAAGAAAATAATCAATAAATGATTCGCTTCATAGGAAAGTTCTTTGACCTTATCTAAGGTTTCAGACCTCTTTAGTGGAGAATCAAGTCTTGAATCTGGGTCTTCTAGGGGCCGGCTCACTTGTGGAATTGCGCACCACAGCTTCGGGGGAGTACCTTAGAAAGGGTGGGGGGGGATCTATAGGAAATATACTCAGTAGAATGAATCTTGATCAGCACAGGTTTATTTATTCATTCATTCATTCATTCTCATTTTTTTTAATGTTTGTTTGTTTTTGAGAGAGAGAGAGCACAAGCAGGGGAGGGGCAGAAAGAGAGGGAGACACAGAATCTGAAGCAGGTTCCAGACTCTGAGCTGTCAGCACAGAGCCCAATGCAGAGCTCGAACTCATGAACCACAAGATCATGACCTGAGCTGCGGTTGGACGTGTAATTGACTGAGCCACCCAGGCACCCCAGCACTCCTGATTTAACACATTCTTGTACTACTTGCAGTGTTTAGATTTGAGTAACAAGTTTTCTTGGCAATTGTGGCTTCACTCAAATCTGTACAGCTGTAAATTTCTAAAGCTCTAAGGTATTTTAATGATGTTCTAATTTTCTTGTTTTTAAGTGAGGAAACCATGGCCTTGAGTGGTTATTACTTGCCAAAGCTTATTTCTTAGAAGAATGGGAGATCTTCAAGTACCTTTCAGAATGTGACTGAAAATTACCCAAATCATGACATGTGTTCACTAAAAGATGATAAACTTCTCTGTCTAAATTTCAAACCCAGTCAGGATGCCACTTGGGCCAACTTCTAAAGTTTTTAGAATAGCTGCTTTCTTTAAATTTTTAAATTGTGAAATACATCATTAAAAAGAGCATATGTACCATATATTTTAATGTATTTTGTTATTTTAAATCTATATTGTTTTAACTATATATCCAAAACTATAAATACACATATAGTTAAAATAATAAGAAAAACGGGGCACCCGTGTGGCTCAGTCACTTAAGTGTCCAACTCTTGGTTTCGGCTCAAGTCATGATCTCATGAACCGTGAGATCCAGCCCCGTACAGGGCTCTGTGCTGAAAGCGTGGAGCCTGCTTGGGATTCTCTCACTCCCTCTCTCTTTCTGCCCCTCCCCTGCTCGCTCGCTCTCTCTCTCTTTCTCTCTCTCTCTGTCTCAAAATAAATAGTAAACGTTAAAAAAAATATAAAATAAGAGTTAATGAAATATAAAACAGACACAAAGGTACCAGTCACTGAGTATAAGAAATAAACCTTCCAGAATCTTGAAGGGTCCCTATGGATTCCTGATCTAGCTCCTCCCCTTCCTTGTCCTCAGAATAATCTCTGTGCAGTGCAGTCTAGTGGCTAGGAGTGTGAAGCTATGTAGCTGCTCTACACCTCTTGGCAAGATACTAACCTCTCTGTGGCTTAGTTTTCTCATCTTACTGTCTAAAGGGAATGATAATATACTTCACAGGGTTGTTGGGAGGGCTAAATAAGTTCAGCTATGTAGCACGCTTAGAAAAGTATATTGTGTTGCAAACATTATTTGTTTACTGTTTGGTTATCATCATGTTGAATTTTATATCTGAGAGACTTTTCATGCTGTCAACCAGATGGAATATAAAGGTCTACAAGCTGGTTTTAAGAGGGATAATTTTATTATTCCCTTTTCAAATCTTTCAGAGTGGAAACATCCTGATTTCTCTTGGGCCTTTTAGATTTCATCTGTTTCACTTTATAAGTGTGTATTTTCAAAATACTGTCCTAAGAAGCTTCCATTGAAACATCATGAAAGTTTATTTAAGCAAAGACCTTTTTATGTTAGAATCATTATTTGAAAAGATAATACCAGTTGCTGGCCAAACAATTTTGTTTTAACAGGGGGTACCTGGGTGGCTCAGTCGGTTAAAGCATCCAACTCAGGCCATGATCTCACAGTTTGTGGGATCAACCCCACATCAGTCTTTATGCTGACAGCGCAGAGCCTGCTTGGAATTCTCTATCTGTCCCTGCCTCTTCCCCCATTTGTGCATGCTCTCTCTCTTTCTTTCAAAACCAAATTAATTAATTTAAAAAAAAGATTTAGTTTTAACAGGATCTTGCTATTCTGTTGTGTAACAGTGCTGGTTGCATTAAGATACAGTGAAGGGTGATCTTAAAAATTGACAGACTTTACAGAACACTATTTTGGGTCTTTTTGGGTTTGGTCCCTCTGCTGAGTTTACTAAAGAGTACCTCTAAAAGTATGAGAGAATAAATGTTTAAAAGAGTGACAAGGGGATAATTGGCAAAATAAGACTGTAAAACAAGAAGATGAGTTTCTAAAAATTGCTATCTTATCAGTATGGAGAGCCAAAGAAAAATTTCCCACTTGGAGGTTTTTGCTTTTTCTCTTAGTATTTATAAATACGGTTGAAAATCAACAGTACATTTTCCAAGTAAAAGAAAATACCTTTCTGCTCTAGGACTTTGTTTTGAAGTTGACAATATAAAAGTCACCAGTAAGGTATTTGGAAACTCTTGACGTCACTGTTCCTTTTCCTCTCAATTCATGCAAAGATTATTGTCTGAGCTCTTTGTTTTACCATGAACGTCATATTTGATGACATCCCTTTATTGCCTTTACACATTGGTTTAGGCACTCCATAAAATTTCTTATCCCTATTCAGTTGGTGTTCTTTTCCCCCAGTAAAATTACTTTTTTCCTTGGTGACATAATTCTCAAGTTGACTTCTAGTCAGCAACTCTGTAGGCACTTGTCTCTTGGTTTTTAGATTCTGTAATGCAATAGGCTAGCAATATTTCCTTTTTATTGGGATTGCATTGTATCTTTGTTTAGAAACTCATTTACATGTGTTTACATTTTAAAAATGTATCTGGGATCTAAAGATTCACTTAGAAATTCGCTTTCCTATCAGATTTGCAAAAGAAAAAAAATGTTGCAATGAAACCATGTCAACATAGGAAAAGAAAATACTGTGAGCATGCATAACATGTCTTCTATATCTCTATGCATCTGGCAGCAGAGATCTGTGTTTCATGAATGATCTACAGATCTGCTTAATGAGTTCATAACCAAGCATGTGGTACTTGGAGTAGTGGAGATGATAGGAAAAGCTGTCATTCATTTGCTTCTGAAAACATTTAATGGCAGTCTTAAACTTATTTTTTTTTTACTTGTGGAATCTCACTTTATAGCAACATGAGTTTATATTGATCATATTTGTAATTGATGACGTACCAATGTCCCTCGGTGAAATAAATTATGAACCTAGGAAGATTTTCATGTGTCCATCAGGAAATATTTTTTTCTTTGTATTTTTTAGCATGAGGAATACAGCAGCAGAAGCATAATAAAATAGCTACCAAACATCTGAAAAGATAAATACATTTCCCCTTTCTAAATGAGATAGTCAAGAGAGAGTTAGTTAAACATTTCTAATCTTACATTTGATGATAATGTTTATACAACCTAGTAGTTGCTCCCTTTCCTCTCTTTTGCTTCCCTAATAATAACAGCACTGCTTCTGGCATTAAATGAGTACAAAATAAATAGAAAGGCCATGAGCTTGATGCGCTGTTTCCTTTCTTTTTCCTTGATCCTCCTCGCCTCCCAACCTACATTTCTTGGCATCTTTCCACTCTCTGTTTGTTAGAACTCCGACTCTGACGTAAAGAACTCACAGCGAGTGACCCCCGTGGCAAACCTGTAAAACATTATACAACATGAATAAGAACTTTCTTATTAGATCTGCAGCTGGCTGGGTGCAGACATATGGCAGCAAGAATGTTTTGGAAGAAAGGCATTGCTTGACAAAGAACCCAGTCTCTTGAATAAAGGTTTACACTGGCACTTCTGGATGTTTACAATACCTGATGCCAGGGGCAAGACTCCACACCGCCCCCCCCCCCCCATTACATTGTTATTTTACTGTTTAAACCTCATGGTTTCATATGTTGAGGTGGCTAAAATGTAGAAGCAGACGTTTTATGTGTGTCTGTATAACTTTAAAAAAAAAAAAAAAAAAACCACAGAACTTTCTCAGGCTCTTCCTGCCCAGCTGGGAGTGCTCCTTTCTCTGAGGCCCAGCCTGTGATGGAAAGTGAGGGAGTTTCTCCTCTGCTGAGAAGACCCATGTTTTCTGACTGGGATTAAAACGACCATCAAAGGGTCACCTGGCTGGCTTAGTTGGTAGAGGATGTGACTCTTGATCTCAGGGTTGTGAGTTAGAACTCCACGTTGGGTGTAGAGATTACTTAAAAAAAATAATAATAACGACAAAACAACTATCAAAGGGTGCATAGGCTTTGAATGCCTGACAACATCCACCGTTTCTTCTGGTCACTGTTGTTGACAGTAGTTATTTTCAGTTGCTAAAAAATTAGGTGGGGAACGATTTGTAACCTAGGAAGTTGTCACACTGGTTTTCATTTGACTTGCGATTTCTCAGTCTTTTCCTTGCTGCCCTACTGCCATTTCTCTGATGCCAGCTGCTAGAATTGCAAAGAACGTGGTCATGTTTTGTGATCTGCACTAGCACACTGGCATTGAATAATATAGTGAGAAATTTCCTGATGGTGGCAGATGTGCTGTTGCCTCAGGAGGGATGATGACACTTTGAATTACAGTTACAGGAACAGGAACAGACAGGTTACATCTAGTGGCTAGCCAAGGTAAATGAATGAAAGCTTCTGCTTCTACTAAGATTATTGATCTCCTTTTATTACTGATTCTTTGTAACCTTGATGATATTTAAAATGCTCAAAATCTTAGATGTGGTCATTAGCTTCCTTCCCCTTATTGCACCTGTGATAATTTAGTGATAAGCTAAGCAAGGCATGCTCACTATATATCCTTGAGAGTATTTTCTAATTATCCCCATGTGATAGCTGAGAAAACTGAGGCAGGGAGCCACCCCCATGAGCTTCCCAGAGCACACATCATAACAGAGGCAGAATGAGCTGGGAGTCTAACACTGAGCAAGTAGGTGCTTGTTGGTGCTTCTGACTTAGCATATGTTAAGAAGTATATATTTACAGAAGCAACATGGTGTATGCAGAGAATGGACTCTAGTCTGGGAAGATTGAAGAACACTAGGAAAGGTGTTAATAAGAATAATGTTAGAAATGCTCTGAGCTGTAAGGATGATTTTTTCCCTTATTTTTAGGTTTTCATGTTAAAAATTCTTTGGCAAGACATCTTGTCTTACTTTGTTGATTTCATCTACATAGTAAGAATGCAGGCCTAAAAACTGCCCTAGATTTGGAAAAGTCCTATCTGTAAAGGTTTTGGAGATCATCTAATCCAGGAGTCCTCAATCTCTAAATCAAATCTGCCAGATGAACCCTATGGTCAGTCATTATAAACATAACTGATCCTACTCTAGAAAAACTCAGGTTTTTCTAGAAAGTGCAGAAAGCATGGCTCTTGCCAGGATCTTGCATTCAGCAGGTGCTATCAGCACTCATGAAGTATACATTTTTATTTCGAGAAAATGAAAATTGCTTTATTCCTTCAATGGTTGAGAGCCCCATTAGGTAGCCTCCCTTAGTAATTTTCTATGTGTGAAAACTAAGACCCATATGTTATGGGTTGAATTGTGTCTCCCAAAAAAGGTGTTAACATCCTAACCCCCAGCACCACAGAATGTACCCTCACTTGGAAATAGGGTCTTTTACAGGGGTAATCAAGTTAAAATAAGGTCTTTAGGTGAGCTCTAATCCAGTATGGCTGATGTCTTTAGTGGAAAATTGGGAATTTGGACACAGACAGGCACACACAGAGGAAAGATAGCTGTAAAGACAGAGGATTGGAACAATGCATCTATAAGCCAAGGAACATGAAAAGTTGCTAGGAAACCAACAGAACTAGGAAGAGGCAAGGAAGGATTTTTCCCCCTATTGGTTTCAGAGGAAGGGTAGCTCTGCTGACACCTTGATTTCAGACTTCTGGCCATCAGAACTCTGAGATAACACATTTCTGTTGTTCTGAGCCAGTCAGTTTTTGGTACCTTGTTGCGGTGGCCCTAGCAAACCAATGCATCATGGGTATTACTGGTCATAGTCTCATAGGGAATTAATTAGTAAGGTGATCAAGTCTGCAGCCCAGTCTGTCTGAGTTCTGAGTGCTCAGTGCCTGCCTCTAGAAATAAATGATTTCATTTCATTCCTGTAAAGGAATTACAAATTAACAAATTGTTATAAGGGACTGTCACTTTACTGTTACCCATTTGAAGTTATCTGTGTCCATGAATTACTTGATTTAGAAGTTCCTGAAATCTAATATATATTTTCAGGTTCAGATTTCATTTATTAAAATTGAAGAATCGAATTTGAGGAGGTAAAATTTCTTCAGCCGTTTCTTTCACGTCTCACAGTTGATCAGTGAAATCTGGAGAAAACCGTAATTACTCTTCCTTTTCCTTTACTTCGTGTGAACACTGAAACCATAGTTAATAAAATGTGTCAGATTCCATAGTAGTCAAGGAATTAGGGTCAGCTAAAGTCGACCCTACTATATCTAATGGGCACACCCTTCTCTAGAAAGTAGAAATAAGACTCAGAGTATGTATTTCATAAGATAAATCCAATGTGAGCACCAAGTAATAGATTCAAATATAATTTTTCAAGGCTTGAATATGAGTTCACAAATCAGTATTAATGACTGTAAAATACATTTTGTTAAGAATTAGCCTCATGGCAAAATCACATTGAAAACCCCACCCTTTCTTTTCAAATTAAAATTAATTAGTAAATTAGAAGTGTGAATGCCTTACCAAGCTCAACAAATTAAAAAATGGTACATGGATCCAACAAATCCTTCCTCCCCTGGGCCTTGTCATCTGTGTACATTAATTGGAATAATGCTTTGTTCATTCTGTAGAAAGTGAGTGTGTTTTTAAATACCTCACTTAATGTAAATTCTGACTGGGTTTAATTAAAACATTATAGTAAATCAGAATTGGGATCCTGAGCATGAAAAAGGATTTATTGTTGTCTGGTTCAGAGTTCAGCCAGGAAAAGCACTCTCATGATAATCTAGAGGTTTAATCCTTTGAAATGTCACCCCAGACTGAAGTTCCCAGAGGCTAATGGGGTTTTCCTTATCAGGACATATTTCTGATCCCCATGCAACTCTCCTCTTAGCTTTATCCTGTTAGACCGGTTTCTATTTATTTTGACATTCCAAAACAAAATCGTTCCATTATTCTACCAACCTCTGCAAAAGCAGTGCTCCTTATGTTAAAAAACAAAAAACCCAAAAACCTTATCTATATGAACACATTTCCC
This sequence comes from Panthera pardus, assembly GCF_024362965.1. Classification (NCBI taxonomy): domain Eukaryota; kingdom Metazoa; phylum Chordata; class Mammalia; order Carnivora; family Felidae; genus Panthera; species Panthera pardus. The sequence continues at coordinate 87,875,117 of NW_026526991.1, read as the reverse complement.
ATATTCTTGCAGGATACTTTACAACACATTATAAACAATTATTTTTTTTATTCTTTCATTGTAGGGCAAAATAGTGTTCATTTGATGTGAAGAGTAATCTCTAAGATAATTCTGTATTTCTGATGCTTGACCACATGTTACATTTATAAAATGCATAGTCAATAGTTTTAGGAATAGCTTCACAAATTTAAATAGATTTGTCCTACTCACAATCATTACATCACATAAGAGATGAGGGCAAAGGATAAAGGCCTTCAGAAAGCACTTTTTTGTCTGTTCTGTCATTTGCTCCCTTGTAAAATCCCTGTGAGATGGTTAAGACAAGTAGTGTCTCCACTGACTTAGAAACTGAAGCTTCAAGAGGTCAAATATATTTCTCAAGTTTGCTTACATAGTAGAGGTTAAACCATAATGTGACATTTGCTCTGTTGTGGAAAAAAATTACTCTATAACAATGTATATGAACAGTGAATAGTGTACCCTTATAAGGGAATTTTTTTTCAGTTAAGATATTGGATTATTATTAAATAAATGATAACACTGTTTTTCATAAGAGTAGTACTTTCTAAAATACCTAAGGAATTAATTGAATACTCCGACTATTATAAGGTTTGTTTTACTCAGAAAATTCTGAGTGATCGTTAAATTGTTTCTTCTATGTCTTAGGCTTTTTTTTTTTTTTTTTACTTTTTTTTTTTTAACATTCATTTTTGAGACACAGAGACAGGGTGCATATGGAGGAGGGGCAGAGAGAGAGGGAGAGGCAGAATCTGAAGCATGGTCCAGGCTCTGAGCTGTCAGCACAGAACCTGATGCAGGACTTGAACTCAAAAACCGCGAGATCATGACCTGAGCCGAAGTCTGACACTTAACTGACTAAGCCACCCAGGTGCCCCTCTGTGTCTTTGGCTTCTGTTTTTTATTTAGTGTTAGCATCTGTGAAATAAGAGGTTAAGAAAAAAATTGTCTTGGGTCCTGTGCTCAAGTCTGGTATATCTGTGTCCTCTGCTTGCTAAATGGACAGTTATTCCCTTAAAGTTTCAGTGTCTTCCCGCAGAGTACAAGTAACAGCAAGATAGGAAGCAAATACATTGGAAGCCTCAAGGAATTTTGTTTTTAATTAGTTCATGCTTATTTGCTAGCATATGCTCTGAACACAATTTAATTATACATCTGGAGTCATATTGAACAAAGCTATATAAAAGTAATGATAAAAGCTATAAATAAAAGTCATGATAGATGCATGGGACAAAAAAGGGTAAACTTTGGTAAAATCTGTAATAAGGAATATGAAGATCTGGATGCTTGGCATTTGTCACACATTTATTTAACACAGAGCAGTTAGTTGGTACACTGTATAGATATTTGAAAATTTGAATATTTGAAAATTTATTTTGGAAATTGTTTTCAATAGCCATAATCAGCAGCATTTATTAAGAACTAACAGTGTTGTTTGGGTATAAAATGAACTAAGCCAGAGTCTCTAATCTTGAGTTTACAAATTAAGATTGACAACATTGATATGGTTAGACATAACAGGCAGATGACTAGCATTTAATGTGAACATTCGTGATACTGACATCACACAAACATTTGGGTTGAGGTATCAGGTTCCCATGTGACAGTTTCTTGTGAAGGCTTATTCAAATCAATCTGTAAGAATGTATTAAGGGTCTCATGCTGTATTGACATGAGAGAAACATAACACAACTAAGGTATTAACTAGATATCAGAACTCAAGCTATACTGTTGTTTTCTCTGGATCATTGCCCTTTGTCCATGTTCTATTGTTATGTTAATATTGCAGCACTTAAGTAATTAACTATTAGTTCTGGAACATCTTCTAGTGAAGACACAGTGTTAGGCTCAGCAGTTGGCAAATGTGCCTGACATTAAGGAATTTGCATTTTTTAAGCTAGAGGTCTGTGGTACAGTATGAGAGGTACACAGATTGTAATACTTTATTACATTTACATTTAGAGTGTCTAGCCACTCTAGACATTTAGATACATTTTGGGGCTCATGGATCCTTTAAAACTGCTCAAGCTACAGTTGATTTAAATTGCCTATTTAAAGGGAAAAAAGAGTATAAGATTCTCCCCCACCTTTCTTCTGAGTTGTCAATTCTCTATCTCTTTTTGTTGGGTTCTAATTTATTAGCTTTTAATTTTCTTTGGTTAATTAAACCTGTTGATACAGTTAACAACCTCAGATGAAAACATTATGAGAGCATGAATATTTTATGGCCTTAATCTTTGAATGTGAGAGGAGAAGATGCTCATGTTTCAATTCAAATGTATCTTGAATTGATTAGACATTTCCTTATGAGAATAAGGGAATGAGTATGAACTTTAGTTTCAAAATGTTGTATCCATTCCATGTTTAGTAGGGGTCTTATTTTAAGGGATCTTGCCATCATTCTCCTTCCCAAAAGTTGCCCTATTGTTCAAACAACTATAACTATGTTTATAGACTTGTCTTTCTAAAGCGCAAATATGTTCATATAATTTTTACTTGAAAGTGTTTAATGTTTCCTTTGCTTTAAACATTTAACGTTTTTTTAAACATTTTTTAACATTTTTTAACGTTTATTTATTTTTTTTTAATTTTTTTTAATGTTTCTTTATTTTTGAGACAGAGAGAGACAGAGCATGAATGGGGGAGGGTCCGAGAGAGGGAGACACAGAATCGGAAGCAGGCTCCAGGCTCTGAGCTGTCAGCACAGAGCCCAATGTGGGGCTCAAACTCACAAACTGTGAAATCATGACCTGAGCCGAAGTCGGACACTTAACTGTCCAGGCCCTCCTCCTTTTGCTTCTAAAATATATTATGAAACCTTTAACTTAATGTACAAGGATCTTTGTATCTTGACCCCAACTTACTTAGAATTCTCCCTCATCCCGGGCAATCTCCTATGCACTCTTTAAAAACCAATTTAAACATCACATCCTATCTTTTGTTCAGCCCTCATTGTTACCTCCTACCTCTCAGGGAAGAATTCATTGCTTCCATATCTGTGATTAATTCATGATATGTGAGGAGTACAACGTTGAGGATAAGAGCTGGTGTTTCAAAGGCAGACCTTGCTGTGTATGCATTCTGGCTGTGGGACCTTTGACAGATTCCACATAATAAAGAGCTCTCTGTATGTCCCAGTTATATCATTTATAAGAGAGGGGAAATGATATTACTCTAGAGGGATTATTTGGAGGATTTTTGAAATAATGCATAGAAAATACTTAAGGCATGCCTGGCACACAGTAAGGACTCAACCACACCAGTGGGAAAAACAAATGTGTGCTTACATTTTATTTTAATCGCTTATGTTTCTTTCTCCTTTATTAAAATGAGATGGCCAGAATCCCATCTGTCTTTGTTGTACACAAAGTATCCAACAGCCCTTGGTATAGAATATTGGCTTATATGGTTATTGATATTAATATATATGGAAGGTCACATAGTGGTCAAAACATTAATTATTTGGAGAAGAATCATCAGATCATTACAATGCTTTAAATTACCCATATTAATGTTGTAGTAGGCACTCAAATATTTTGAGAAGGGTTTTGTTCACAGAGAAAAGGAAAATGAAAGCTACTGTGTGAACCACAGTTTAAAATAACAAACCCAAAACTGTCAGATATTGTATCTCCAGTGCAGAATTACTCCTGGAGCCAATTTAGAAATAAAAACAATGTAAGTGCGTATAAAATCTCCCTTTGGTTCAAACTCTGCAGGTAGAGCCGGTATAAGTGGAAAGTTTCCTAAATATTTTCAGAGTACCTAGTAATAGGAATAGCAGTCACCATGCATATACTTATCATTTTCTAATAGGAATAAGCCATGCTTATATTTACTTTTTAATACAGCTAAAATATCTTGCACATAAGGAAGTTAATTATAATTCTCTGTTCCACAATATTTTTAGCAGCATACATCAAATTTAAATAGGAATGATTAATGCTCATAATTTTTCCTTAAGCACTTCTGTAGTGTGGAATGTATATGCTTATTAGAAAAAAAAGTTTTAATTGATACATAATTCACATACCATAAAAGTTACCTATTTAAAGTATATAATTCATTGGTTTTTATATTTTCATGGAGTTGTGCAACCATCACCACTGTCTAATTCTGGAATATTTCTATCATCCCCCCAAAGAAATCCTATATCCATCGATAGTCACTTTGCCATTTCTGCTTCTATCCCTGCCACCTCCCTACCATTTGTCTTTTTTGTTTTTTTGTTTTTTTGATTTTTTTTTTTAAGTGGTGATAGTTATTTTCAAGATCCAAGTGTCTGGCAACAAAGAGAACTGAGATGTTCACAGGTTACATCTGTGTTTAATTCATGAAGTTGCATATATGTGTCATAGCTTGATACATGTGTCAGATACATAATCAAACTACCAATCTTATAGTTAGCATGTTATGATGATTTTTCTTTGGAGTAAATCCAAAGTCAGTTAATGTGTGTGTATCTGTTTCTCTTCCATTTCCAAGGCCTTTCCTGGTATGTATTGATTGCCTTTCATTGTGCTACTCTTCCATGAGAGAGAGGGAGAGAGATTGCATTTGTACATGTTTGCTCAAATAGAACTCAATAATGACATTTTCATGGCTTCAGGATGTTGGGGCAGAAGCAATTATCTTTCTCTCATGGTCATTTGTATCAGATGATAATTGTTTCATCTCCAGAATGCTATATCCCTTCCAGGCAGGAAGGTGGGAAGGCAGAAGGGCAAAAGAGACATGCCAGCCACGTTTCCTCTTTTAAAGAATTTTCCTGGAAGCTTCACACAGTGACTTCTTCTTATATCTTAGTGGCCCAGACTGTCCCATGCCTGCCTGATTTGTAAGGGCGGGGAGGTCAGGAAATGTAGTTTTTAAGCTGGGCACGTTGCCATCTTTATGAAAATTGGGGTCCTGTGAAGAAGGAAAAAGAATAGAAAGTTTATGATATGAGCAACTAGAGGTCTTTGGTCACATAAGACAAGCAACAAAAGAGAAGATTCTGAGTTGGAATGAAGAGACAAATCATCTTTACTATTAGGTGTTCTTTTTTCCTCTTGGTTGATTGTTTTTATTTTTTATTCTATTTTTATTTGGGTACAGTTGGCACACAATGTTACAGTAGTTTCAGGGGTACTTACGTACTTCTGTCTGTACCTCTGAGCTTATAGAAACTTGGTATGCCTACATTTCCATCAAGAAGTGCTACAGAATCTTAAAGTTAAAATAATAGGCATTTTATTCTTTAACATTTGAAAACTTATGTATTTCACACAAGATGTGTTTTTGTAGCAAGAGAACTCTAGGGACAATGAAATTGAAGACAAAGGATTCACAGCTATAGAAGTTTTGATTCAACTTCTCATTATTTAAATTTCTGTCTAGTTAACTTCTCTTATTAAATTTTCTTTGGGACACACCAATCAGTCATTCTTTAAACAATATTTATTGAGTACCGTAACTGGTACCAGGCACAGTGTACATAGAAAATAGGACCAAAAGTTTGTGCTAACTTCAAACTCACTTTCCAGAATGGGAGACCAACAATACACAAGTAATGAAATAAATAGACAAGTTAATTTCATATTGCAATAAGTATAGGAAACAAACAGTGATGTTGAAGAGTAATGGGGGAAGGTGAGGGCAAGGCTGGCCTCTTTTCTTTACTCCCTAACCCCAGTGTCTTGTATCAAGCCTGGCCAAGAGTAGGTGCTCAATCTGTATTGGTTGATGTTGGATGGATGGATGGCTGGCTGGCTGGCTGGCTGGCTGGCTGGCTGGCTGGCTGGAGGAAGGGATGGATAGATGAAATGGGAAAATTCATTCCAGGCCTGATCAATAATATTCAAACCTTGAGTTTGTAGCAGGGAGTTCAAATTTAATTCTAAAGTAAGTGAAAAGCCAGTTGCATGGTTTTATATGGGTTCTCTCATCTATAAAACTTACGTGAAGTTGGTAATATTCTTATCTCTATTTTACAAATGAGGAAACTAAACACAGCAATGATAAAATAACTTACCCAGATTGATGAGACTAGGAAGAGTGAAATAGGGATTTGTTTTCAGGAAATTTGACTCGGGAGTCTACCCTTCCAAGGATACTGTCTTGGGCACATCACACACACCCTGTAGCCAGAAACAGCATGAGAGGAGTCATTCCCTCATGACCGCTTCCAGAAATGAAGAAATGTGGGCTAACAGGAAAATTGCCCTAATATTCCCATAAATGACCATAATTTTCCATTTTCAGATGTAATTTTCTGATCATTTGGAATCCCACAATTCTAATTCTTAAATTTCTTAACAAAGGGTGAAAAACCAAAAAGTTTTCTATGGCAGTTTCATTAAAGAGGTTTGGCTGTGACGTGGCATTGGTGAACAAATATTTTGTCAAATTCCATCCCTCTCCCTATTTCTATATCGCAATTTCAATTGAAACATGTTTCTTGGTAAAATATTCAGTACTCCCAATTATAGTTGGAAGCAAAGAAAATGTGTTTAATAAAAAATATATATATTGTATACTTTATTTAAGATGGTCCTTTCTCCTCCCAAAAATATCCAGAAAAATTTCAATGTATACAAATAATCTACGAAGCAGGAATCCCATTCTTTGTACATTATTAATTCACATTGACAAGGTCAGTAATAAATTGATATATCAATCAGGACTCGCCTTCTACAACCCAGAATAGCCATCATTAGTTAGCTATGTATCTATTTCCTTGTGTTTCTGCGCTTCAAATTAACTTTTTTAGTTGTTCCTCTTTTTTATATTTGACCTTTAATACAGGCTCTAGCGTATAGTAATGCTTAAAAAGAAAGAAAGAAATAAAAAGGCAAGAAGTCTCTCTGCTCTAGCAGTAAGAACAGAGAAGAACATAATTCTTTTTGCACTTGTAATTCTACCGACCTCATCAAATACAAAGAATTTATTAAGTTCCTAATTCAAAGTTCATAAATTTTGAAATTCAGAGAGTTCATGAAATACAAAGAACTTTAGATCTTACTATACTACTTTTTTCCTCCTCCTTCCCTTTTTCTTGCCACGATATCTTATATTCTAATTTATTTTCCTTGGTCCCCAGTGACCCAAATAATATATCCCCAAAGGGAATACATTTCCAAGAAAAGTTTTTTTTTTTGTTTGCTTAATGAAAAGAACACTGGTTGCAATATAAACAAACACATGAAATTACTCTCAACATATCAAATGGCTCTTGGAGCCATGAAGAAGAATGGAGGGGCTAGGTCAAATTTGGGGAGGTGGTTATATATTCTGCCTTAAACTTGAGCTAAGAGAATATCTTCTGGCCTTATAATAAATTATTTCCAATAACATTTAAGAATCTGAGGACAAAATTCACGTTTTGTTAAAACTTACTAATTGTAGAAAGTAGAAGTAAAGTAATTTTGGCAATACCAAGTTCAGAGGAAAAAGAAGAAACCCAAGGGACGTGTAATGGAGTTGGCATATATTGTTCTCCCATGTAAGTGAATCTGCCCTTTTCTCACCGACCCCAAAATGAAGCTGTTTGACAAGAAGGAAGTAGTCTGGAAAATGTTGGGAATTATGTCATTTTGCTGAAGTTTCTTTGGCGCTAATGAGAAACATAGCTTACAACTGAATAAGGCTTTTAAAAATTTACAAAAACATTTTTGGGCCAATGTTGAGAGGAAATTTTAAAAAATTAATTCAGTATTTTATGTCATTTTATGAGACTTAAAATGAGTTCAGTTTTTTTAAGTCACATGAATTACTGAGATTTATTTGAAAAAGTCATGCTATGGACTTTTAAGACCCTTTCTGAGAAAGATGGTTAAAGTGGAGAATTTTCCTCTGATTTAGTTAGTTTTGTTGATACATAACAGCTTAAAAACAGAGTAGTAATATATCTGTATTTTTGTGGGTTCACAAGTGTTAAACTATTTGGGGATAAAAGTAATTTTCCCACTTCTCAGCACACAGTGTTAATTTTAATGCTTTTACATTAAAGAAACTATTTTTGTTTATACCACATACAATGCATAAGAATGTTTGATTTAGAAAAAGGAAAAAAAATCCTTAAAACTATCCAAATGCAAGACCTCTTGAATCTTGAGTTAAAGCTTTTGTCATGACTGAGGCTATTTCTGATTTTATTATTTTCCCTGGGATTTCCAAATTTTTCTTGTAAGTAAAGATCAGTTTTATAGATTAGTTTCATGAATTTGCCCTCTTGGGTTTGACTGGGTTTTAATAATTTTTCTGGGGAAAATACTCTTGAAGGAGCCCTTTCAGGAGACATTGTATAAATGCAATATGAATGTAGATAGGGAAACTGAGAAATATTGGCATGATCTAGTCTAAAAATAACAGGTGAAAAGCTGGAAATAATAAATGAGACCCCCATTTTTAAAGATTTCTACTCAGTTATAGAAATTGGCAGAAATCACATAAGAGGTAGTTTAACAAACTGTAAAATACAGATTTATAATCACATTCAAGGCTGCTCACAGATTTGGGTTTCACTTGAAGTAAACTTGATAGAGTTAAATGACTTTAAGCCGTAATGCCTCTTTACTATTTCACAAGAAAAATGTATTTCTTTTGTTGCTTAGAACTTAGAAGCTTTTTTACTGTGATTGTTTTACATGGATTTTGTTTTGTTTTGTTTTGTTTTCGCTTGTTGTTTTAGGGCTAATTAACTGTCACTTGCATGGGAAATTTGGTTGTATTTCCAACTAGTAGATCATACAGCTGAAGGTGCAAGTCTTTTTGATATTGAAGAAACATAGCATAGCCTTTACCTAACTGATCTTTTCAAGTGTTTGTTCTTTGTGATTCTCAGCTTTTTGCTACTCTTTATGTGTCAGGAAGAGTAAGCCATCCTAGTTGTCATTACTGCATGCGTCACCAAGGGGTCCTAGTAATGTTAGAGGTTGGGTTTTCCAATTGATACACAGAAAGTAAATCTGACCTGATGCAGTACACTCAGTAGACTCCATTGTCATGTACATCTCTTATGTTACTGTGAGTAATGATGCTTGAGTTTTATTTTACTTATGAATTTGATCAAATTTTATAAACTGTGTGGTGGCATGGGTCAAGGAATGGGTTTCTCCCATTCTAGTTTAATAGAAAGTAACCGTATATATCATCAGATTTATACTTTTTAAAAAGAATCAGAATACAGTAACACCTAAATAATATTATATAATTACTAATGGTGACAGAAGTAACAACTAAGGTTTGATGAGTGATACTTATTACACACCTGGTACTGTACTAAGCCTTCTTTATGTAATGACTCATTTAACAATCCCCTAACCCACATGAGTTAAATGCTATTGTTATCTGAATTCTAATGGTACAGAAATTGAGGCACAGAAACATTCATTAAATTTTCCAAGATCATGTGTCTTGTAAGTATCATGTCAGATTGTGATTTAAACTAATCAGCCTCCCAGAACCCATGTGCTTAACCAATGTGCTATACTTGATTAACAGTTCAGAAGGTACTTCAAGATTCTGTGGTGACTCTGGGTTGGCAATATCAGTATTTGTTATGTTTACATAGAGCATGGGGCTAGATATATTGTGGGCACCCAGTAAATATTTGTATGAATAAATATGTGAATGTAGCAATGAATAATGTGTATTAAAGAGACACATTAGTAGAATTTAGTATAACTTAACTTCTGACATGTAATTTACTATATACATTTTGAGGTAATTCTATAGCCCACATTTAAAAATATAATTAACTTGTAGGATTTACATAGGATTTTCTGAGACATTAATGTTTCTCTTATTCCACAGTTTTTAAAGGAGGTGGAGACTAGAGAGTGGAAAATGGATTTTAGAGAAATAAATCTATCACATTAACTATCATCATTATTAATTCCATGAAGACAAATCAACTCCCACATCTTTTTCTTTTTTCTTACCAATATACTTCATTGCCCAGGATGGGATATTTGGTTTGGCTCAGTAATTCCTTATTGTTAAAAGTAATACAGTAGGAAAGAATTACGTGATCATACATGATTCTATAAATTGTATGAAAATAATGTATATGAAAAGCATTTAGAAAACTGTAAAAAATAGTTTCTCAGAATGTATTCCAAATAAAATTATTACTCCCTTTTGAAAGAAAAGTATTCTGTGATCAAATTCTACTGGAAATGTTTAGTTGAATTGTGTTTCTTTAAGACTTCTTCAAACTTTAACAATGCTAATATATATTGCGACTAAGTAGAATTATATTTTGCAGAATTTCACAAGCTTATTTAACTTTACTGCTATTTCTTTGTGAAATGTTGCACTGTTTAAGCACAAGACCGATGTGATTGCATTATTCATAGTAGTACCAAAAATGCAAATTAGCAGTAAAAGTGTCAACAATTTATGTAATCAAGATAGTACAGATGTCATATGTAAATATGTAAAAATAATGGAAGCGTTAGTTTCATCAGTGACCACATATAGGTTTAGAGTAATGATTGTCATTGGGATAACAGAGACAGAAATAGAATTATGGAAACACTCTAAATCAGAGTGTGTGAATATCATCATAATTGTCAGAAATAGATCTATGATTTACAGTAGAGAGGATGGGATTTCAAACTCCAGAATTTTTGAATTTCTTTCTACTTGAAGTCTTTTCATTTCTCATGTTTATGAAATTTATACTTGGTTGGCATGTTAAGAGTCAGGATCAGGGATGTATTCTGTGTAGAGTGGATGGAATTTAGGTAGTTATCAGTAACTGTGAAAACAAAGATATTCCTTTAATTTCAGTCATTCAGTTCTTTACTATTTCCAGGGTCTCAGTGCTAAGGAGAGTTAGTTCTAAAGAATCTTTGTTCCCCCTACTAATTTGTCTAAAGATTCAAGATGGGGAGAATAGGAGGAAGCTAAATTATTCTGGAAAAAAAACCCAACATATTTAGAGCCTGAGAAAGATCCTTGAGGCATGAAAGGCTAGGACCTGTAAGTTGAAAAAGACTCACTTCCCTTGTCCTGCCTCAAAAGTAAAGGGCAAGAGGTGTGACAGCTGCCCTCCTCCCACCCCACCCCCAAATGCTTTTCGATGCCTTTGGAGTATCTGATGAATATTTTTGTGGCTTTTTGCAGTATTCAGTGTAATGTAACCATGTTCTGTTTCCCCCTAAAATCTTTGATAGTATCTCCATCACTTGATAATGCCTTTGCAGAGTGAGATGGACTTGGGGTATGGGTGATGTGATAAAGTGGTGGTGGTGAAGGTAGGCTATGGGTAAGAACCAAGGCCACTGATCAAACCTATCTGGTTTACCCAAAGGTGTCTGATGGAGTCTCCCGGTTTGTAAATTCAATTATAAAGGAGGGTAAATCTTGTCAGGGTCACCTGCGTTAGGCCTTTCTATGCCCCAAACCCCAGGGAAGAACCCTGCAGGGCTGGGTGACAGTGTGTGGGAGCCTCAGGGATTCTGTCAACATCTTTGTCCTAAGGCCCAAATCAAATATAGATTTCAGTGTCCCTCTTCTGCAGAGCACAATGTCCTCTTGAACTTCTTACTCCATTGATAGCAAGAGGTGAAGGAAAGAAACAAAGGATTATGAGCAGTTCCCCTCAAAGGACTAGACAGGAACTGAGCTTGGCTAGACTGTCTGTCAAAGAGCTTCCCAGGCCAAGGCACTGCCATCTAGTAGACCCTGTGGTCAGGGGAGTGAGCGGTCCAGGTCTACCTTCCCACATGGAATCCTGAAGAGAGAAAACTTAAGTAGTAAAGAGATTATAAAAAGAGTATGCAAAGGGGAAGAATCCAAAGGGAAGTGCTAAGTGTAAAGAGAAGCTTTAATTTGTTTATCAAACGGAAAGTTTCATGCCTCTCACAGTAAGTAGAGTTAAAAGGCAGCCTGCTGTGTCTTTTATGACTCTTGAAAAAAATGTGTAAAGGGACACCAGATTTGTGCTATGTGCTATGGCTAATCTAAGGGTGCCTTTGTGGAGTGTGGGATCTATTGCATAAAATTGGGGAAGAGGGGGAATCCCTGGTCTGTTATTGCTGAAGAGAATGTACTTGGCAATTTTTAATTAGTGGATCGAAAGATTAACTTTTGGGCAATTTCATACCAGAGGAAGGGAGTAAATACCAAATATATACCTATGGTTAAAAAAGATCAGCTCTTTTTAAAATTTTAGCTTAAGGATAATCTGCTATTTCCCAAATGAACCACTTCTCCCATCTCGAGATCGCGGTCGTTGCATCTCCTATTTCCTCTGTCTGGCACGCCCACCCCCCAGATATCTGTGTGTACAGCTCTCACTTGATACAGTTCTCTCCTAAAAAGCCACTTTTTCATAAAGGATTTCCCTGATCTACTTATATGAAATTAGCTCTGTTCCCAGGCCCTCTCTGCCTTGAGCCGCTGATTCTCCTTCCTTTATTCCAAGCTTCTGTGTAGCTTTATCATCTCCTGCTATCTTCTGTTTATTCATTTATGTTCTGTCTCCTTTCACTAGAATTGTAAGAGCCAGGTGAGTAGAGATACATCTTGGTTTGTTCACATCTAGGTTGTGCCTAGAACAGTTCCTTGAACACAATAGGCATATAATAAATATGCATTAAAAATTTAATGAATAAATGATGCAATGAAAAGGAGGTTTATATAGCAACTTTGGCATCCTCCTATGCACCATCTATGGTAGATATAAGTATACATAGTGTGTGTATATATATATATATATATATATATATACACACACACACACACTATAATATATATTATATATAATATAATTATATATATTATATAATACGGCATATATATGTTATTTTATGTGTTTTTAAAAATATGCTTTAGTAATTTTTGACAAGTGAAGTAGAGGAATGGTTTCTAGAGAGGAAGGCCAGGATAACAATGGGATTGTCTCTCTGTGTTACCTTTTTTTTTTTTTTTTCTTATGTAAAGCCTCTTACCTCCTTAGGTATGTGCAAAGAATTATTTTTTTCACACCTAGTGGGCCTCATGCAGCTTTCATCTCTTCGCAGTAATAGCGATGGTGAACTTTTTCCTCCCATGGAGCCCCTAAAAAGGTATTCTTTTTTATATTAACAAACAAAAAATAATGCAATATAGCTCAGGGAAAAATCTAGAAACAAGAAAGGAAAATATTTTACCTACAGAAGCATACTTTCAACTGTCTGCATTTCTCATGCTATTATTAAAAATACCTCTGCTTGGATAGAACCATTTTGTTTCCATGCTGACTTCTCCTTTGCTTTCTCCTGTGAACTTTTTAAATTCAGTGTTTGGCAGCAGTTTTGTTTTCCTTGGAACTAAGTACTGTGTAACATACTGTTAGCTGAAGGCTGTGATGTAGAAATGTATTATTAAAAATAAAAGAGAGAGAAAAGAATTTATTCCATAAGGATGAAAATGACTCAGTGTCAAGGAAGTTAGGATTTTTGAAATGCTCTAAATAATAGATTGTGTTTCTTTTAAAGGAAGTATACTTTGTTTCCTAGAAATAAATATAAGGATCTGCATTTTCCTATCTTGATTAGTGGGACCTGGAAAAGAAGAGAGATAACTCTTGTTTTGTTTTTTTTTTTGAGAATTCCTTCATCAGATAGAAAGATTTTTGTTTAGCATTTGTGGGTATAACTTTGGTGACCTATATATCCCCAAACCTTCTTATTAAAATGCCTTTACCCAGAGGGGTAATCATATTTCAGTAGTTAAGGTATTTTTTAAAGGTGAGAGGCAAACATTCTTTTTTCTTCCTGAATTAAGCAGCCATGCATTCTTGACCAGCTAGAATACATTTGAAAACCTTTTTTTTTTCATTTTTCTAGTCAGTCTCAGTATGTGTCTCTAGTTCTCTCTTACATTTCTAGAAACTGTACATAACTAATCATAAAATCCTAAGCATTCTTTCTCCAGAAAGAGTATCATATCATGTTAATGAAGTGTCTCTTTCCCCAGAGTTATCTAGGTATCATGCTGCTCTTCATTTTTCTTGAAAGTTTAGTCCAGATGAATTAAAGTGCAAAAAGAAAAAGGTAATTCCACAGTTTCTACTTCTGTTCCTTATGGTCCATGACCGATTTCTGTCTTTCATCTAAGCCCATGAAAATGTCAAATGACTACTGTTGTCATCTGCAACTTAATACTAATCCTACCTGTTTGATTCGAAAGATGTTTTGACTTTCTCATCAGTATTGGTTTGCACTTAATTCTGAAATTCACTGACTTCCCTGTTCAAGATCTCCTTTTCACTGTTTATTATAACCAAGATTTTTGGTTTGTCCTAATTTAGTCATGAGAGGGAAGCTAATGAGATGTCTATATACTTCCTAAAGCATTTAGTCCTATGGTACAGCATTAACAGGAATACTTACCTGTGGGCAAATGCTTCATTTTAATGTAAATAGTCTGTAATAATAAATAAGTCAGGCCGTTTATCACACTATGGATGGTTTTTTGAAAAGGGATAGTGAAAACATTGTGGTTATTTTAGTCTTTTGTCCTGTCTAAGGGCAGTGCTGTTACGATAGTAAAATAAATTCTTTGTGCAAATAAGCTGAAAATGCATGTGCTATCATGTGCTTATCCTCACTCCCTACCTCACCCCTACCTGTGCCAGGTATGATGTAATCACAGGGAGAGCAGAGCCCTGACACCCTGTACAGCACCCCCACTACTTCTTTCTCTGCCTTTAAAAACAAATTACAGAGAATATTATAACAAAACCCATACATTCGACACTGAAACAATTAATGTTACATTTTGACTCAGATTATTTTAATTAAAAACAAAGTCTTTGTATGATTTCTTCAAGTCCAAAGGGGGAAAAAATCTTGTTGAAGTTTCTTTGACTCTCTTTCTGTCAGATAGAGAATATTACAGTATCTTCTTTATCATTTCAGAGTTTATTGCTTTTTTCATTTTATTGCATAGCATGTAGATTTCTTTAATTTTTCATTATTTTGAAAAAAAGTAGTGATAGTATCATTTAAAAATACATTTTGAGGGGCGCCTGGGTGGCGCAGTCGGTTAAGCGTCCGACTTCAGCCAGGTCACGATCTCGCGGCCCGTGAGTTCGAGCCCCGCGTCAGGCTCTGGGCTGATGGCTCGGAGCCTGGAGCCTGTTTCCGATTCTGTGTCTCCCTCTCTCTCTGCCCCTCCCCCGTTCATGCTCTGTCTCTCTCTGTCCCAAAAATAAATAAAAAACGTTGAAAAAAAAATTTAAAAAAAAAAAAATACATTTTGAAATACTAACAAATGGCTGGTCCACTCAGACTTTTAAATATAATAATATATAAAATAAATATGTAATAGTAGAATAAAATAGAATGCCTTTACCCTAAATCAAAAGGTCAGATTTAGAGAGTGAACTTTTGGAGGTTTATAAGCTCTGGCTTATTATTATCAAGTTTATCTTCTTGTTCTGTGCTAAGGGATGACCCAAGTGACTCTGTATTTTGAAAGTTTTTGTTCAGTGTATTATGTATTATAACTTGTGTTTGTGGTTTACTTACCTCTTTTTATTGTGACGCTCATGATAGAATTTATTAAATTATCCCGTTAAAGTCATTAGCAAGAGAATAATGGCATAACAGTTTTTATAAAATACTATTTTCAGAAAATTTAGGTAGTACTCAAGTTATCATCTCTTTAAAGTTGCCAAAGCAAGTATCTCCTCTTTCTATTATTTTTTTTCTTCCTATTATTGACAAAAGTCAATAATAATAGTTTAATAATAATAGGTCAATAAGGCAGGTGATGAAATGTGTCAGGAATGGGTTTTGATAGTTCTGGTGAACAACTAATTAAATGTTGATTTATATGTTTCTAAATCAGACTATTTATTTCACTAGTTGATTAGTATTTAACTTTTTTTATAATCAACTTTATATAAGTATTAATATTTACTAGCAGATGTAATGCCATTAAATCCAGAAATTAAAAAAAATTAAAGCATTAAAGAAATGTCCGCTAAGTGTAAACATTCAAGTTATATGATGATTACCTGGGCTAATTTACCCCAAACTGTGTGCTAGCCAAATTATAATTAAATCATTTCACTAATTCCAAGGCATACAATAACTGACCTTCTTATTAAAAATGAGTAATTTAAAATTACTTTGTTATATTTTTCACTTATTAAAACTTGAGCATTTTGCATGTAATTTTTAAAAGGGCCCTGAAGGCCACATTGTAAATGCAATATTATATTCTTTTGTATACTCTAATTTAGTGGATAGTTCCCCTGTGGTTGGATGACACAGTGATTGACACATTATAATTACTGGATTTTTACATTTTTATTTTCTAATTCAAAGGGTATGAATTTTTAAGAGTATGCAATATCTATTGATATATATAGTGTATACATGTCTGTATTTACAAGTATGTAAATATATACATATGTGTGTATCTGTGCACTACATACTAGCAATATATAGGCATACTAAGCTCCCAGAATATTATCAGTTTGCTAATTTAATAAGCAAGCGTCATTTCTTGCTTTTGTTTATATTGAAATTTTTTCACTTCAAATAAAGTTATTTCCAGTATTGATTATTGATAATTGTTTTGTGAACTATCTTTTCCTGTAATTATTTTGTTAAGTTGCGTTACTTTAAAATTTGTAGAAAATTAGTGTACTGAAGATACTTTTTTTTTTTTTACCTGCCATTTAAAGCAAATATTTTGCCAGTGTGACATTTGTACACGGATATTTGAGGATTTTATGTAGTTGAATCGTAATCCTGTGTGTGTGTGTGCGTGTGTGTGTGTGTTTTGATTCTCTGTGTATGTGTGTGTTTTGTTTAGTTTGGAAAATCTTTTCACATTTCAAGGTAGTTTAAATATTTGCCTGGACTTTATTTTATTTTATGCTTTTTATCTTTTTAAATTTGTCTTTTTATCTATCTAGAATTAATATTTGTGTATAAGGTTCAGCTCTAATTTTTTTCCAAAGAATCTATTTCTCTTTTTCATTTGTTGACTAATTCATCAAATACTCATTGATATTTATGTTTTCTTTTTCATATTTTGTTGCCATATGTACTTGAGTTCATGTCACAAGTGTCCACTACATCTCATTCATTTATATTTTGAGTCTTAAATCACTAGCTCATAATTAGGGTTAAATTTTAGAATATATTTTAATATCCCCTAGGGTATTACTATCTCTTCTAATATTTTCTCATTCTTACCAATGTTTATTCAGATAAAATTTACCTAGTTGTTTTTTTTTCAGTTTCCTAAACAAATATGGATCACTTTTCACTGAAATTAGGTTAAACCTGTAAATTTGTGTGGGTAGAACTGAACGCTTAATAATTTTATACAATTCAGTCTTTTTAATCAGGAGCACTGTATGACCATCAGAAAAGTTTTAACGTTTTCTGTTTATTGTTATCACACACATCTTGCTAATGTTCAAAACTATAATATTTTTTTGTTGCTATTGTGTTGTGAACAGATTTCTTTATTTTTTTTCAATATATGAAGTTTATTGTCAAATTGGTTTCCATACAACACCCAGTGCTTATCCCAAAAGGTGCCCTCCTCAATACCCATCACCCACCCTCCCCTCCCTCCCACCCCCCATCAACCCTCAGTTTGTTCTCAGTTTTTGAACAGATTTCTTTATATCCACTAAGAAATCATTGCTGTTGTTTAGAAAATCTAATAATGTATATGCATGTGTTGAAGGGTCTGTCCTGTTGGTGTGCTAGTTTATTAGTGATGGGGAATTCTTCCATTGGGACACACGAATAGAAAGTGTACTGGACAGATGAATGGAGTTTTATTCCTTTCAGTCAACATCTTCTGTTTTCTTAGTATTCTTCTAGTTGAATGTTATTTTCAATAAATAAATACAATGCTTTGCAAGTAGAGTAGATCAGGGCCATTACAACTATGGGACAAACTTGATAATGTCTTATAGTGTCTCTTTTGATGTAAATCTACATTTTGTGACCTTGGGGGCATATTTCACATTAAATCATTTCACTCTTTAGAATTCCCATGTTTTGTGATATTATCAAAACAGAATTAAGAATGATTGAAATATTTTTGCCTTCTCATTTTTGTCATTCATGACAGTAAATTAAGCTATACTAATGATTTATTTAGCGTATTTTCTTAATAAATTAGAAACCTAATGGCTTACAAACTTAAAAAGCTTAACCTGGGTTAACATCTCTCTAGGACATTCTGACAAAAGAACCATAAAGCTATGTATTAGCAGACTCTTTCTATCAGACAGTAATATTAAAATATCTTCAAAACAACTACCATTTGGAATCTTAGCTATCAAAGAAATTATTATGACTAGGTATATTTATTCATGATAGCTATTTAATACATTACTATTAAAACTTAGATTTCAAAAACTTGATCTTTAGAAGAAGGAGTACACATTTTTTGCCACATAAAATAAGCATCATTGAATTTATGGTAATTATTATATTATATTACAGCTCGTGGGGCATTCAGAATGGGACCACAAGCGAGGGCCAAGAGGATCACAGGTAAGTTTGTTTTCCTTGCCTTTTTTTTTTTTTTGCATTTTGTTTCTTAACGTTTTGAGCCATGAGTCTTCTAAAACTCAAGAAATAACAAGTAGAAAGAGGAAGAGGCAAATAATCATGCCATTTGTTTTTATTTAAGTTAGTTGTGATTAAAGTCTGGTTTGAAATCCCAAAGGCAGATGCCTGCGTATTCTTCCTGAGAGCTTTCTGGTATCCCAGATTGGTTGTGTTTACATGAATGTAGATTTTATATTCATCTTGTCTCTGCACAATACATTTTGATCAGCAACCCACTCTCTTGCTTTTATTCACTTCCTTTGATAATTTTTCAGTGTATTTTCTTTCTTTCTCTATCTTCCTGTTTTTGGTTAAATATTTTGAAACATAATCAAAGTAAACCCTGAACTAATTACAGATTTTGTCTCTAAATTAACTGTCTTCGTCTTAGGGAAATAGAAAGATGAAAGGACCTATTATTTTTGAAAAGAAACAAATTCTGAACCTTTCTATATTACCAGATTGTTTTCATTGTCTTACTTTATGTCTTAGGCAAGGGGAAAAGCTTCCATGACGCATTTATGCTTTTTAATGACCTAATTAGACAATGTGGATTTGTTTTGGTTCCATAATTACTTTGCCTGACAGAATAAGGACTGAGTTTTATACTAAGAAAATTCTCTCTCCTCCTAGGGTGTTTGTGAAGAAATATGAAAATCATTTATCTCCTAGTAGCCTGTGTGTTTACCTGTCTGTAGACATGCCAAATAAAAATTAAGTGGGTGGAACATTTTTACCTTTCCTGCTCACACTTTATATTTGTCACTAAAAAAATATGGCTGAAAGAAAGTTGAATATGTAGCACTGCATATGAAAGTCTGTTGTGAACTGTGAGATTCTCCGGAGTGTTTTATGAAGCTGATGCAGACCGGCACGGTCATCAAGTTGGCATGGTAGCTATCTAATTTAGGTCATGGGAAAATAAAACCCAGTCAATCAGTTGTTTTTCGTTGAGATTTTAATAGCTGTGGTTTTATTGTTGTCCATTATCAACTTGATTAGTAAATAATATAAGCCAGGCCAATTAAGTCGGTTATCCCACAGAATTTATGCCCTGCTTTCCTTCACTCTTATTTCCTCTTCTCCATTCTCTGTCAGCACTCCATCTGTATACATCTGTAATGTTTTAAATCAGAATTTGCTGCAAGATTGGTAATGAAATGACGACTGTGTGGTAAATGCTTTGTGAATCCAAACCAGTTAAAAAGTAAAGATGAGCACAAGTAAGAAATTCAACAATTCTGATAATTGCCACCAAAAACATTTTGATATTCAAAACATGCCAAGTAACTTCATGCTGACATGCCCCTTCAAAGGGATGTAGTGTTATATTATGTTTGTTTAAAATTTGTGTTATTTACTCATCATATGACCAATTTGGGTTTTTTAAGGTTTTATTTAAATTACAGTTAATTAACCTACAGTATAATATTAGTTTCAGGTGTACTATATAGTGATTCAGCACTTCCATAGAACACCTGGTTCTCTTCACAAGGGCACTCCTTAATCCACATTACCTATTTAGCCCATCCCCCTACCCACCTCCCCACTGGTAACCATCAGTTTGTTCTGTATAGTTAAGAGTCTCTTTTTTTGCCTCTATTTTTTTTCCTTTTGCTTGTTTCTTAAATTCCACATATGAATGAAATCATACAGTGTTTGTCTTTCTCTGACTTATTTCATTTAGCATAATACTCTCTAGTTCCATCCATATCATTCATTGACTGATAAATGGATAAAGAAAATGTGACACACACACACACACACACACACACACACACACACAATGGAATATTACTCAACCATAAAAAGAATGAAATCTTGCTATTTGGAACCCATATAACCTATTTGGATAGAATATATCTTCAAGTTTGAATTGGTCACTCTGTTATAAATTAGAAAAAAAATGTCATAAAGGCACAATATTGCTTGTGTTAAATATAAACGTAAAGAACTCACAGTGAAAAACTTTTAAATTCTAGATACTGCATGTAGCTAGAAAACTTCAAAATTCCATATACACAAATATTTTTATAGATAAAGTTTGATCATATTTGAAAGCCCGAGATGGTTCTCAAAAGCAAAGACATTGGAACATTCTTGCATGAACTACCATTATCAGCATCAAGGCAGTCTTAGACCTTTCAACTAGCTAAATAAGTATTCTAAACAAGTGTTCCTTTGTCTCCCTTTGATTCTTCAACACAGCTAAAAATTGCTAAGGTAGAAAGAAAAATACACATCCAAAACTGAAAACAGTAACTACAACAAAAAACATTATTCTTTGGAAATTTCAGATAACAAGTATTAGGTAATAATTTCTTACCTAATATTGATTGCCCACTGGGGGGGAAAAAGATACTGTATTTATGTTTTATATCATTGATCCCTTATCTTGCTATTATTTTCTGGGGTGATATGTCAAAAGCCTTTTAACCATTTCAAAGGAATTTCAGACAGTCTTCATCTGAATAAAGATTTCTTAATAATTTACTAATACTCAAATCCCATCTCAGTTTAGTTTAATTGGAGACACTTAGTAAGTTTTTAAGTATTTATAATGTATACACACTGTGGCAGATCTAAGTCTGAGGAAAAACTGAGTTGACAAGGTTACTGTGTTCCAAGAGCTCACAAGTTATATTTGGAAGCAGAACAATATTTGAATATATAATTTTCATATAAGGCAGTCTGGTAAGTGTAAAATTAAATATATAAACAAAACATGATAGGAGTTGAAGTGGGACAGAGTATTTATCCCTAGTAAAACTACTTCTTGGAGCTGATATTGGAGGTGAGCCTTCAATGCTGGATAAGATCTTAGAAGTACAAAGGGAGGAGAAGGAAAAGCTTGAGTAAGAGTCTGAACTGGCAGCGTATAGGACATGTTTGGATATATGTGAATTTTCTTTATAACTTCTTTGTAAACATTTATTGGTTAAGGGCTGTTGCAGGAACTACAGCAAAGGAATGATTCAGAGAATGTCACGCATTATTGATTAAACGTGAGGAGGAAGTAAGGAGGGTCAAGATGTTGAAATCCAGTACTTGAGGAACTAGCACCATTCACATAGCCCAGTTTACAGAGAAGACGATGAGTTTGATGTTTGTGATGTTACGTGAGAACATTTCCACAAGGATATTTCCACAAGGAAATATCAGACAACTACTTCAGATACCATTCTGATGCTCTGTAGCCAGATTAGAGCTCTGTAATCAATTGAGAATGCTAATCCTACATGTGATAATTGAACTACATCAGACATAGATCCTAGAGGAAGAATATTAAAAGGGAAAAATGAAAGAAAGACTGATTCTTGGGGAAGGCTAGTTGGAAGGGCTGGGATGAGCCTGGGGAGAAAATTAAAGCATGCCTATGTTCCCACTAGGAGACCATTTGAAGGAGAAATGATGCAGAATCGAAAGCAGCATACTATGAAGTTACACTAGGAAGAAAGTTGAGACAACAAACAAAGGTTCACAGAAACAAAACAAAAACATAGGAAATACCTTTCAATATAGTGATTAGCAGGACATTAGTGAGCTTTGAGAATGCCATTTTGATCGAGAAGGGATGGAAAGCAGAATACAGAAATTAAATGACTAGTATAAGATAGAATGTTCTCTTGGAGTTTTGTTTTAGAAGAGAGATGGCAGCAGAAGTGAGTGTAATTTCTTTTTATGCCACAGTGAGATGTGTGTCTAAACAGTTATTAATGGCAAAGAAAAAAGAATCTGTGTAGAGAGGAAAATAGTGAAAATTCTTGACACTGGCCTGTTTAAGGACTGGAAAAATGGTGTGGTTCAGGGAAAGGAATGTACGTTCTTCCAAAGTGGCCCTTTTGGCACCTGTTGATGTGCTGCCATCAGTCCCCTCACCAAACCCCACCATTCACCCTTTAGTCAGAAAACTGACCATGTTCTCAAAGGAACTATTGGGTAGATTCACCAAAAAGCACACATGAAGAAGTTTTGGAAAGAAAGTAGAGGCATCTATACCAGAGCAAGGTATAAGAAAAAGAGACAGATAGTACAAAGTAAAAGAAATACTGTGAGCCTAATGATTTCAGTTTTCTTGGTAGACAAAGGGTGCAAGAAGTTGATGATTAATAGTGGAACATCTTGAACGGTAGAAAAATAGATGGAATATATTTATTTTGGGTATCTAAGAAAAGGGGACTGGCTTGATGTTTGAGTATCAAGAAGTGCCTAGTAAAAGCAGAGGCATTTTCTGTGAGTGGGTAGCCTGTAAGACAAATTTTCACCCCTTTTGTGTTGATTTACAACACCACCAATATATGTCAGGCACTTTCTTTAGCCTTTAAGGGGTCAAAACTGAACAACTTTTGTCTTCAAGAAGCACACAGTTTTACCTAAAGTCAGCCTTAGCTAGAGGATAAAAAATAATCAGCTAGTGGTTTCTTTTAATATTTTTATTTATTTTTGAGAGAGAGAGTGGGAGGGGGAAGGAGGGAGGGAGAAAGGGAGAGATAGCACAAGTGTGCAAGGGAGGGGCAGAGAGAGAGAGGGAGACACAGAATCTGAAGCAGGCTCCAGGCTCAGAGCTGTCAGCGTAGAGCCCAATGTGGGCTGAAACTCGTGAACCCTAAGATCCTGACCTGAGTAGAAGACAGATGCTTAACCAATGAGCCACCCAGGTGCCCCTCAGCAAGTGTTGAGAGGATTAGTCATTATCAAGATAGAGTTAAGCTTATCTTGGATTTCCCCCCATGTGTTTATTACTAAGTAAAAGATTTTCTCAAATTTGATGTGATTCTCCAAAATTGTATCATGTGTGCACTATTACAGATAATAAGGGGTACCCTTCAAATATTTATCATATGGAAAAATGTATATCTTGTTTCAAGTAAACTGCACCACTTAATTGCATATGACTTTTCAGAGTCAATAATAATTTAATTCAAATTGATTTATTGCAGTAATTTTGTGACATAATTTATGAACTCAGAGCTTTCTGACTGTCTCTTCTTCCTCTTCCTCCCCTTCCCCCCCCTCCCCCCCTTCCCCCTCTCCCTTTTCTTCCTCTCCATCCCCTTACTCTTCTTCCCCTTCCTCTTCTTCTCCCTCTTTTTTCTCCCCATCCTCCCTTTCTTCTGTCTTCTCCCTTCTCCTTTTCCCTGCCCTGCCCCCCATCTTCTTCCTTCTTCCCCTCCTCCTTTTCCTTCTCCACCATGTTTTTAAAGTATATATTCCCAAATAGTAGATCATCCAAATTAGGGAATATGCTAAAAGATTAACTTCCAACAGCATGCAGAACTCTTTCCTCTGGCAGCATTCCCAGTAATACCAAATGAAGTCAGGGATGAAATTCTCAGAAGGCAATTAGTTTTTTTATTTTTCTTTAAATTCTTGAAGAAAAGTTTTCCAGTGGGAAGTGAAGAAGGGCAATAGAAAATCACTCTCCTTTGAAAAGGTTAAAAATGTGAGGAGTGGATTCCAAGGAGTCTTGTGGGAAAAGATTACTTCAATTTGTGAGCTTGCTAAGATTTTAATATACTAGGAACCAGCAGGCTCTTCTTTACCAATAGTTAGAGACTAGCAAGTTCTTTAGTTGTTTAGTAAATTAGTGATGACTGACAGAGTACCAGTCAGGATTCATCAAATAGACTTAAGACCACTTATTGAAGAAACAACTTTTTGTGTGATTTATGTAATTCTGTAGACAATGAAATTCTGGTTTGTATGTCCCTAAATAAGTGAAGTAATGTGTATATAATAGAAGAGCACAGCTAAGTATTCTGATGGGGAAAAATAAGTTATCAGATACACTAAGCTATTGGTATGCTTAAAAATGAAACAAAGATGGATATGTAACGTATCAATATTTATGGGATGCAGCAAAAGCAGTTTTAAGAGGAAAGTTCATAGAGTCTACCTCAAGAAATAAGAGAAGTCTCAAACAATCTAACTTTCTACCTCAAGGAACTAAGAAAGAAGAAATGAAGGCCAAGGATAGTAGAAAGAAGGAAATTATAGAGATTAGAGAAGAAATAGATGATGTAGAGACTAAAAAGAAAGTTAAATTAAAAGCTGTTCTTTGAAAAGATAAAAATTGATTAACCTTTCGTTGGACTCACCAAGAAAAAAGAGAACACTCAAAATCAGAGATGGAAGAGGAGATGTTATAACTGATACCAAAGAAATACAAAGGATCATAAGAGGATCAGTCTCTTATAAGACTAATGTGAACAGTTGTATTCCAGTAAATTGGACGACCCAAACGGAATGGATAAATTTCTGTAAACATACAACCTGCCAAGGCTGAATCATGATGAAATAAAAAATCTGAACAAACCAATGACTAGCAGGGAGATTGAGTCAGTAATCAAAAAGTTCCAACAATCAAAAGTCTGGGACCGGATGGTTTCACTGGTGAATTCTACCAAATATTCAAAGAAGAATTAATAACATTCCTTCTCACACTCTTTTAAAAAATAAAAGAGGAGAAACTCTTTCAAACATACTTAATCTGATACCAAAATCAGACAAGGATGACTCACAAAAAGAAAACTACAAGGCAATATATCTAATGAACATAGATGTGAAAATTCTTAACGCAATATTAGAAAATCAAAATCAACAATACATTAAAAGGATCATACACTGTAATTAAGTGGGATTTGTTTCAGGGATGCAAAGATGGTCCAACATTCACAAATCAGTCAATGTGATATATACCACATTAACAAGGTGAAGGATGAAAATGATATAGTAATCTTGGTATATGTAGATAAAGTGACAGAATTCAGCATCCATTTATGATTAAAAACTCCCAACTTCCTTCCCACGGAAGGAATGTATCTTAACGTATTAAAGGCCATATATGAAAAGCCCATAGCTAATATCATATTCAACAGTGAAAAGCTGAAGATATTTCTTGTAGGATCAGGAATAGATATTCACTCTTACCACTTTTATTCAATATAGTATTGGGAATCTTAGCCAGAGTGATGAGGCAAAATAAAAGAAAAAACAACAACAACAACAAAAAACTACTGAAGGCATCTAAATTGAAAAGAAGAACTAAAATTGCCTCTATTTGCAGATGTCTTGATATTATATATAGAAAACCTTGAAGACTCCATTAAAAAACTGTTAGAACTAATAAGTGGCTTCAATAAAGTTGCAGGATATGAAATCAACACCCAAAAATCTGTTAAGTTTCATTACACTAATAATGAACTATCAGAAATAGAAATTAAGAAAACAATCCCATTTATAATTGCATCAAAAAGGACAAAATACCTAAGAATCAATTTAATGAAGCAAAAGACCAGTCTATTGAAAGCTATAGGGCATTAATGAAAGAAGTTAAAGACATAAGTAAATGGAACGATATTCTGTGCTCATGAATTCAAAGAATTAATATTGTTAAAATTTTCATACTTCCCAAAGCAATCTAAGATTCAGTGTAATCCATATCAGGATTCCAATGGCATTTTCACAGAAATAGAATAATCCTAAAATTTTCATGGAACAACACACACGCACACACACACCAACTAAAGAGCCAAAGCAATCTTGAGAAAGGACAAAGTTTGAGGCATCATACTCCCTGATTTCAAACTGTATTACAAAGCTATTACAATTAAAACAATATGATTTTGGCATAAAAACAGACACATGGGTCAGTGAAGCAGAATGGAGAGCCCAAAAATAAACCTACACACATATGGTCAATTTATGACAAAAGAGCCAACAATATACAGTGGGTAAAGTATTATTAAATTATTAAAGCCTCTCTTTAATAAATGGTATTTGGGAAATTGGACAGCCATATGCAAAAGAATGATGCTGGGTTACTATCTTACACCATACACAAAAGACAACTTTAAATGGTTTGAAGATATGAATATGAGACCTGAAACCATAAAACTCCTAGGCAAAAACATAGGTAGTACGCACCTTGACATTGGTATTGGCAATATATATTTTTTTAATCTGACACCCAAAGCAAAAGCAACAAACGAAAAATTAACATCAAACTGAAAAGCTTCTAAGCACCAACAAAATGAAAAGGCAAACCACCGACTAAGAGAAAATCATCGTTAGGTCTTATGTCTGACAAAGAGCTAATATCCAAAACATACATAGAACTCTTACAACTCAATAGGGAAAACATAATTTGATTAAAAAATAGGTAGAGTATCTGACTAGACATGTTTCCAGAGAAGTATACAGATGGCCAACAGGGATGTGAAAAGATACTCAACATCATTAATCATAAGGGAAATACAAATCAAAACCACATGATTTATCACCTCACGCCTGTCAAAATGATTATTACCAAAAAGATAAGAAATAACAGTGTTGGTGGGCATGTGGAGTAAGGAGAACTCTTGTCCATTGTCGATAGGAATGTAAATTGATGCACCACTGTGGAGAACAGGCTTCCTCTAAAAATTAAAAATAAAACTACCATATAATTCAGCAGTTCCACCTCTGGGTATTTTTCTAAAGAAACTGAAACACCAATTTGAAAAGTACCTGCATGCCACCTTCATTGTAATGCTGTTTACAATAGACAAGACATGGAAACAACCTAAGTGTCCATTGATAAGTGAATGGATAAATAAATTATTATATGTATTATATACACATACCCCCACACATCAGTGGAATATTATTAAGCCAGAGAGAAGAACGGAATCTTGGGATTTGAGACAATGTGGATGGACCTCCACGGCATTATCTAAGTGAAATAAGTTAGAGAAAGATAATGCTATATGGTGTCTCTTCAATGTGGAGTCCGAAAAAAAATTATTACACACAGAGAATGGGCTGTTGGTTGCAAGAGGTAGGGAGTAGGAGATAGAAATGGGTGAAGTGTTTTTGGTTTAAACAAACTGAATAAAAATTTTAAAAATATTAAAAGTAAGTAAATAAATTATCTGTGTCTTATTTAGTAGCATGGCTTTAAGTGTCTATCACATACAAGAAACTCCAAACTATGAAACTTCTAGAATAAGAAGCATATATGTAGATAAATTAGCTTTTGCAGTAATATTTTAAGTCTTAAGGATGGATTTTGATGGCAAGTTATCATACTTGAGTATCCTGTCCACTCAGGTGTTCAAGAGAATGATACTTGACAGCTACTCAAATTGATAAACCTAAGCATTTGCATCCTAAGGATCTAATTCAGGGCAAAGCAATTCTTTTCTATATTAAGTAATTTGCTTTTGTTATGAGAGTAATTTAAATGCTGTCCAGGTTTACCTGGAATAATGCCATATAAATTTATTAAAGTTAATTTCATTTAATACATTTAGAAAGACAACCATCCAGATTTTTCAGGAATTTATTCCAAGGGATTAATGTGAGCAGATTGGGAATCCATGATTACATTGCCCAAACTCCTGATGTGTTACCAAGGAATAATTCATATCCTAGATGAAGCTAGCTGCCAGTGTTAACTTTTTCTGCAAACACAGTGTTTTTCGCTTGTACTTCCTTCTCATTTTTTACTTTACCATGTATTAATCTAATAATTATTATCATTTTTTGGCATCTCTCCAAGGGAATATTTTTATTGTTGTTGTGTTGTAAAATTTGTTTGAATTTTGTTTATATGGGCCAAAATGCCAAGTATTTGCCTGGGCCCTACATGTTTTAGGAATGGCCTTGTCGTCTCATACAATAGAGGCAGGAAAGGACCTGATTGTTTAATACTTATTGAATAACCCTCTTATCTTGGAGGCTGTGGACATCATTTACATGACATGTACCTTATACTTGTTTTTGTTAAATCAGAACTTTTTGGTACATCTAAAAATCAAAACTGCCCATTAAATCCTCCTCTGAGTATTTTAAATTTTACCCATTAGTCAGATCTAAATTTTTGGATAATCTCTCCCCCATATTTTGTGAAATTGCTTTTATCTGGTGTTATTTTACTGTTATGTCTTTAATTTACGTTGACACACTTTATAAGGTACAGTCTTAAAAATTTGTCCTGATGCTAACATCCAAAGAGGGCACATAGACATTTCTTTTTATCTTAGTTCAGAGAAAGGGAAATGGTGTTTCTCTTTAACAACTGAACCCAGTGGTTTATTACTTCTCCAGCATCTCTGGTCTCTCCCCAGTAGAGGCCAGTAGCAAACTCCCTAGTAGAGGCCACCCACAGTTCATATGATAATGAAAAATGTGTCCAGACATGGTCAAGTGCCCCCTGGGAGGCAAAATTGCCTCAGGTTGAGAACCACTGAGATTACAGCATAATCTCTTTGCTATACATATAAAAGATAATAAATAAATATTTACTAATGAATGTTGATATTTCATATAGGAATATGGGAAAATACTTTTTAGGTGTAGCTTTTGAGCTTTCAGGTTCCATCTTTAAGTCTACTAAGCAATTTTAAAGAGCATATTCATTTTGTTATGAGGTAGTTACTCACAGTAGAATCATTCCTAGAAAACTAGGAGGAGAAAATGCACTGTTTCCACGCGTAAGCATCCAAGTGATTCAGAAGAACAACCTTAAAGAGAACATGGCTGTGTCTGTGCAGTGGTTGCACAGAATGTGTTTCTGATGAATTGATGGATGGCCTTGAGTGAATCACTCTTCATCAAGGTCCCTGGTCTCTAAAAAGGCATTGATCGATGAACAGGAATTAAACAAGTCCACAGAAATAAAAGGGGAAATTGCCACTGGCATTTATGCTCTCCTCCCTCCATGTTTATAGATTAGTAGAAATGTTGTTCAGTAATTATTGAATGACCCTCTTGTTTGGGGACTGTGGACAACATTCACGTGGCATGTATACTGCCTTATGCCTGTTTTTGCCCAATCAGAGGCTTGTGGTCCATTATATGAAACACAACAAAGAAATGAAATAAGCAGCTGGAGATGACACACGTTTATCTGCAGGAGCTATAAATAACTTAAGCAATAGTCAAATGTAATAAGTGTATAAAAGTATACTTCGAAGAAAATAAAAACAATGATAATTCTTTTCATTTGTTAGAATAACAGAAGAAAGATAGACTATCTGGAGAACTGTTAGTTTTGTCTTGGAATTGAAATGCCTGACAGAGGGAAGTAATTTTTACTGCAGGCTGGATGATTTTATGCAATCTCTGGCATAGAGTAAGATCTCGTTCTTCATTCATTATGGAACGTGCTCTACAAGGAAAGCTTTGGGGGTTGACGTTTTAAATTTTTACTCATAGATAAAGCTGATGAAAAAAGATGGAGTTGAACATCGTTAGATTTTCATGGGAGACAAAAATCCAAGGCTAGGATATATTGACTTGAACAAACCGTCCTGTAGAGCAATAGGTGAAGGTGAGGTGAAGTGAAGGTCATATGAGAATTAGAAAGCCAGTTAACTCTAAGGGGTGAATAAAGGCAACAGAAATAAGAAGTGACTGCAAGAAAGAAAAATAACTGATCTTTTAAAGTGAATATGGACATCTGTTTTGGTATACTAACAAAAACAAAAACAAAACAAGACAAAACCCAAGATGCAGGTTTTTAAGCATCTTCTTTGTACAATTGGTAGACATTTGGAGACAGTGAATGTTATTATTTAATTTCTTAATGCAAATCTAGGTTATATGCAAAAATATACATTTCTAATACATAACAATCTTATGGAATTTTTCTTTGCTTCTTTTGTAGGGGATGAACTAAAAACTTATTTAAGAGATTTCCCCACATGATTTTATATTGTCATCAAAGCTACTGATTTTTTTTTATAACATTTTACATTGGAGAAGGAGGTTGCTTGGCAGTTGTGTTCTCAATTTAAGTGATTGTCCCATTTTGCGTAGAGTAAAGCCATTGTGTAAAATTAAGTAAATCTAAGGAACGGGGGCTAATAATTACAAAGTAAAATCCTGGCGCAACATTAGAGATATTAGCGAACTGAAATTTCTCAAAATTCACAAAACTCAAGCTTCTTGTCAAGTTTGATTTTCCAGATCATAGGGAGGGTTTTTGTTTATTTGTTTTTGTTTTGTTTTTGTGGTGATGCGTTATGCAATGACCCATTCCCAGCAAACTCTTAGTTTTACTAGTTAAAGCTTGTTCTCACTGGCAATGTGCAGGTTATCAAACTTGAATCAAAATAGTTTGGTTGCTGAATTATCTGGCTGTATGGTTAAATACTTCTGGGTGACAGTACGCACTTGGATCTCTACAACTATTTCCATTTTAGAATTTTGTAACCATGTTGTTTTCTTTTCAAATCGTTTTAACCCCAAGTGTACAGAAAGTTGTTTACACACCATCGGTGATACGCACTTACATGAGCAATTAAAAAAAAGTTTAGGAGAAAAACTCTCAGAAGGAGATTATGGGTGAGACCAACAGATGGAATGCAAATTTCAAAAGTTAAACCAACGTGATCATTCAGGAAGATAAAGAAGTGCAAACAGATGTAAAAGCTCTAGTTCTCCAAGGATTGAAAGCAAAGGAATGGAAAGAAGTTGTCTATCAAAAATGATACAAAAGATACCCAAGGGAAAAAGGATTAGTCAATAGAGGAAATATTATTTCATGAAGCGAAATAAGGACATGACATTGCAGCCATGTTGAGAAGGTTAACATGCATAAAACATTGCATAAAAGCCCTTTGATCCTGGGCATCATGATTTGGGGCAGCGGTAGGGGGTGGGGTTTGCATGCCTTAAACCCATTTTTACTAGTCAGGATTACTGTGACTCACTGCCATAACTTGTTGACATTTCTCTGGTACTTCAAGAATGTGTCAGTGTGATACATACTTGTGTTTTTAGGCCTCTTACAGTTTTTTCAAAAATATTCCAATGCACCAAGTCAATTTGTGAAAACTAATCCCAGTGTAATTTTGTTTCCATTTTGATGTAGAAATACAGCATGACTTTACATAAGTTTTGGCAAATACTGTACTATCATCCCAGCAGTCAGTTTTATTTTATGCTGATTATGGTAACTCCATACCCCAAACAGTAGATTTTTAATGAATATTTCCAAAATAAATGGAAGCATGTTGAAATTTAATAACTTACAGTTTAATTTAGTAAGTTTTGTTGAACCAGTGTGTTCTGAAGAAATTTCTATTAATCCACCATAAAATATAGCATCTCCCTAGGATTTATTGAAATAATTTCTAAAGCATAAAATAATAGGGCCAAAAAGCCTTTTGTTTTATTTATGCTATTCCTTTGCCTTCCAATTTCTCTCTTTCAAAGCTTACAGGTCAGTTGAGATTCCCTCCTTTTAATATCTTTGATGCCATATTGTAGGATGGTATTTGATTACTTGAACTGTAAACTGCCATTATGATCTGAGGAAAAGTTGTATTGATATTAATGTAGGAGAAGATAGAATTTAAATATATACTTTTCCATATCGGAGCATGTGTTCCTCTCATTCTCCAGACCCCTGTGGCTTCTCCCTCCCTTCCTCCTCCCCGCTTTGTTCTCATGACATGGACTTTTTGAGTGCAGGAGTGGTCCTGTCTCATGCAGCGCAGAGATCTAAAATTTACATAAGGACTTGAATAGAAACTTGTGACACATGATATGACCAGGCTTTTCATTATTTTTTGCTATTTATTTGGCTTAAAACCAGTGGAACAAACTGAACTTGGCATTGCTATTTCTGTTCAAAAAGAAGAAAAATATATAATTTTACTATTTCTTATGTTTTCGTCTTGGCACTGCAGCTTTTGTTTATGGAAAAAGATAGGAGAGGAAAGTGCATTATTTTAACTTCACATGATAAATAATCATACCAAACTAAAATTCCCTTAAAAAGCATTTGTTATTTTTTTTAATTACCATTATTGCAATGCACACTGCCACTAAGTCAGTGCAAGCTTGAGAAATAATATTAATATTTTGTTTAACATTATAGGTTCAAATGCATCACTAAGATTATATTAATGTATTTCATTAGAATTCAACTAGTTTCTGTGCCTGTGCATGAAAAGGAAACCTTCCATTTTATTATGGATGTTATTTCCTCTTCATAAATCCTTACAGAATTTATGGAAAAGCATTTTGATTACTCTTTTTTTTTTTAAGAGAGAGAGGAGGGAGAGTGCATGCTTGTACCCACCTGCAAGCAGGGGAGGGGCAGAGAGAGAGGGGGAGAGATTTACTTTTGATAAAAATGATTTACCTTTGGTAAAAATGATAACTCACACTTTATTGTTAAACTTACTTGTAAATGTTTTATGGATGTAGCTACTTGGAAATATTAACTATTTTTATCTGAAGTAAATTTATACCAAATAATAAAGAAAAATGGGAATATAAGTAATGTCTGACTTACAAATGTTTCAAAGAGGTTCTGTTTTCATCATTTTATGCACTGATGGTCATGAAAATTTGAATTGGGAGATGCAGTAGGGGAAATAAACAATTTTCCCGGATTGAACAGCATATTATCCATATTAAGTGCATACATAGCATATAGGAGATGCTATGTTACACTGAATATCAAATAGTTGAAGACTTTCTCCCTTTTTTTATATTATATTTCAAACATGCAGCAAAGTACAGTGAACAATGTACAAAACCGTATGCTTACTACTTAGACTTAATAAATATTAACATTATGCTACATTTGAATTTTTTATTAATTGATGATTGCTTAGAAATACTTATTAAACTTTTTTATAACATGTACACTTTTCTCATTAAGAGATATATATTTAGTTAAATTTATTTCACTATACTTGACAATGGGAATGCATAGAATGTGGAAAAAAATAGTATGGAAAAGAATTAGAGAATATGGAAAGGAATGTGGAAAAAATGAGTTTTTCAAGGAGATAAGCAAGATGCAGGGTTTTTTTTGTATGTAAGCAGTACATTAATAAATATGTATACAAGTAATATCTATTTTAACACCATTTGGAATAAGCTGGTGGTGTATGACCAATATTTAAATAAATACATATCCAGAAACAGGATTAACATAAATGTGTGAGATAGTCATAAGCATGCCCTGTATTAAAATAATCTCTTTGGAGATATTAAGAAAAGAATATAAGAAATTTTATTAACATTAAATATTCTCTTCTAATAACATTAAATATTCTCTTCTAATTCTCTAAAGCTAATAACAATTAGCTTTGTTAACTAGACCTAAATTTCTTTTAAATCATATTTTAGAAAATCATCCCTGTATGGGTCATCAGATCAACTTCTTACAATCAACTGTATGTAAAATTGGAAATGGATGTTACTATCTATCCCTGTAATGTTTTCTAAAAGTGTTACTTGCTATACATTGCACATAAATATTTAATGGTTATTTTAACAGCTTAAAAGACAAAGATGTTTGATATATTTTTATTTTAAAAGTGTAATTATTTATGTAGCAGTTAGAGTTACCAATAGTGTATTCATCTCTTCAAAACCTTACAAGGGTTGTCACATTTGCATACACAGTGAATAGTTTTTGCAGAGCAGATTCAAAAAATAAAATAAGAATTGTAAAAATCCTTAAGATACCACCCTATTTAACATTTTTATTGATGACTAGTTTGGACAAAAAATGCACACTTATATTTTTTGTTAAACATAGGATATGAAGCTTATATGTGAATAACAGAGTATATTTTCATTAAACTCCAGCTAAAATACTAAACCAAAAAAGATTAAATTGAAGAGGAGGAGACAAAATTTTGCACTTAAGTTTTCAATAAATTTCTAGTATGAAGGTGCCTGCATATTTTTATAAACAAGTGAAGAAATAGAAAAAAGGCTTAAAGGTCCGGGTTAACTTCAAGCCCAAATCATGGCTTTTTCTAACAGCATGTGCAACCTTGGGCTCTGTTAGCAGTGGTTAGCAATGGCATGCAGAGAAGGAGTCATCTAATAAAATCTGCACTGGCGATATGAAACCTGCAGTGTTGCATTCAATTCACATTCCCAGATTTCACGAAGGGTGTTGAAAAGTGGATCCATTTACACAGAAGATCACCATGTGTAGACAGTATGGGAGAAAGAGTGCTTTCTTGAGTCATCAGAAGTAGTAGGATGTTGAAGGGGAGTGCAAATTCTTTTTTTCTCTTTGAAGTCCTATAAGATGCTATTTGAACAAATGGATAGAACCCAAGAGCAGTCAAATTTTGATTGGATATGAGGAGGACATTTCTGGCTATTCAAATTGACCTAGAAATAAAATAATAGTGTCCCTGACTATGAAGTTGTTTAAATGATTGTTATGTAGAATGGTTTCTATTAGAGCAGATGATCTAACCTAATAAGAGTGTGTCTCCTGATTGTTTCTGAACAGTGATTAATAGTCAAGATACTAAAATCTTAACCTCCTAAGTTAGTGTGACTCAGAGAAGAGTCCTGTTATTATGCTTTTCATTTGATGGAAATTTCCAAATCTGGGGAAACCATAGGTTTTAAACTCAGATATAGACCATATTCTTTATAGAGTATAATTGTCGGTTTCCCTTGGGGAGTGGCTTTAAAGCCATCGTTTACATGGATTAGCAATATATATCCATTCAGTATCACCTAGGGAGTTTATCAGAGACTGATTGACAAGGTTTTAGATGGAGCTAAGCAACTTTCCTTTTAAGAAGTTTCCCAGGTGATGTGAAGAGTACCCATACATTCTACCATTGACTTAAAGGAGTTGTATTGGATGCTGAATGGATTTCAGTGCCTAAGCTAATCTTTTTCTCACTCCTGTCTGAAATTCTGAAGTTAGAGCTATATTTCTTTACTACTCATTGGTGTTGATTTGTAAATTGTGAAAGCTTACATTTTGTATTGATATCAGTCATTTATTCATTAGTATGAATGAAGCATAATGAGAATGTTTGATGAGGGAGCATAGAAGGGCAAAGAAACAAAGGTACTCAATACTGGAGTTGAAAGTCAGGGAAACAATGCTGACAACTGATACTGGTTTCTCTTCCCCCAACTTAAGGTGCCAGGACAAGAAATTGAACAACTCCAACAACTCCATGTGTAATCTACATGATTGATGCACATCCCCCTCCCCCGAGTTGTGCAGTGTACAACATGAACAACTGCACATGTTTAAAGGGCCCTTAATGCCCTTTAAACCTCTTTCTACACACACAACAAAATGTTTGTTCTAAAACCTAAACATGACTGTGTCCCTCCAGTTAACTCTGTGGAAAAGGACATAAGGCCCGTTATTGACTCGTAGCTTTCTACTGACATCTTCACTCCCCAGAATAGATCAGATTTCCTGTTCCTTGGATGGCATTGTGTTATTTCACTCTCCATGCTTTGTAAATGTCTTTTCTCTGCCTGTAATAAATGCTCCCCCACCTTTTATTGTCTTCTTAAATCCTTCTTCAGTGCAGTGAAACATTGAGTACCAATGCTTCATTTAAGCATTAACCATTCTCCCATAACACATTTTTATCCATCATGGATTTGACATTTGGGGTGAAAAGTGTGAAATCTGAGCATACAGAATTTTCATTTAATTATACTTCATGAGTTGGTTCTGGTGTGGCCCTGCTTTGATTTGAAGCATACCTGGAGTTTCAATCAATATTCAGGAAAAGCAAATTTTAAAGAACTGAGTATTGTTTTAACAGTTTCTGAACATTAAAAAATACCTTATTACTGATCATGCACGGTGACAATATTTACCAAATTGTAGAGCTCCTACTTGTGGAAAGTCTGAATAAAATTTTATCCTGTAAGGATTTTCAATAGTTGGATCAATTAGAGAAGACGAATTGAAAAACTTTTAAAAACAAGGAATCCAGAAAGTAAGAGAAATCACATCTATAATAAACTTGTTCAGCTTATTTCTTAAGTAATCTACTAGGTTAATTTTAGTGTTAATTTTTTAACAAATATATAACCTGGAACCAAAAAAACTTCACAGCCAAAGTTCTAGAATGTTTAAACTGCTACAAAACTACCTTAGAATGTTAAACAGAATTTTTATTAGCTTACAATTCTTCAGTAACATCCCAAATAGAACCCCAATCTCTCTACCCAAAAGTAAAAGATTAAAGTGTTGTGACACTTGATAATCTTTACCCAGTACCAAATCTACACTTAAAGCTTGATAATATATTTTCTTCTGCTTGTTTTCCTATTTTCTTTGTGAATTAATTGCATACTTAGAATTTTTAAAGGTCTAATTTAAAATTCATGGAAGAACGTAAAAATACATAATACCCTGTCACCATAGCAGGAAGTAATAAACATCTGTTGAAAGAATCACTATTTGAGCAGACAAGGCATTTATATATAAGATATGCTAGTGATTTAGTGTTTCTGTGGCTGCTAAACTCTGATGTAGTCAAGCATATATTTCATACTTAGAAGTTATCTTTGTAAGATGTATGAAATACAAAATCAGAAATGTCAATATATAATGTCCTCCCCCCTCCCCCATATTGGTTGGTACCTATCAGTCATTACTAGCCAAAATGGTGATCCTGCGTTTCTGACCTTATTAAACTTTCCAAACTTGGGTTTTGGTTTATCTTGGACTAACATGCTAAAGTAGAGATTCTGCATGCCTTTTCTTTTCATTGACTTTGATGGTACTTTTTTTTTTCCTTATAGTAATTTCTCATTGCTTCCTGTAACAAAAGATAAATGATTTGAAGTAAAATATTAAAAACATATCTTGAGTTAACTTCAGGAAAAAGAAGCTAACATTCAGTGGATAGGTTTTTGTTTTGTTTTGCCAGATACTGTGTGAGGCACTTCATTCACATAATTTATTTTAATAAATAATTCTGGAAGGCCAAAATTAAATTACTTTTTCAGCTGAGGTTTTTTTGAGCATCCCCTGTGTA
This sequence comes from Panthera pardus, assembly GCF_024362965.1. Classification (NCBI taxonomy): domain Eukaryota; kingdom Metazoa; phylum Chordata; class Mammalia; order Carnivora; family Felidae; genus Panthera; species Panthera pardus. The sequence goes on along the minus strand of NW_026526991.1, from coordinate 87,837,745 downwards.
TGGTTTTAGTGCTAGTAATGAGGCAGTTTCATGGAAACAGGGCAGACAAATTTTGCCCCTTAAGAAGTTCATATTCAAGAGTTCTGGATAACATTACACATTCACAAATGAAGAGAAAGACTTAAACAGTCTATAGGACTAGCCAAACATCACAGAGCTAGAAAGGGGTAAGGTTGTGTTTAAATCCACGTCTGGCTCTAGAGTGCCGCTTCTTTAAAAAAAAAAAAAAATTAGCATTCATTTTTGAGAGACAGAGTGTGAGTCGGGGAGGGGCAGAGAAAGAGGGAGACACAGAATCTGAAGCAGGCTCCAGGCTGTGAGCTGTCAGCACAGAGCCCGATGCGGGGCTGGAACTCACAGACCGCGTGATCATGACCTGAGCTGAAGCCTGACGCTCAACCGCCTGAGCCACCCAGACACCCCCTAGAGTGCTGTTTCTGACTCCACTGCGCTATATTACCTTTCACCAAGATATATTTGGTATCTGATTTATGAGACCATCAAAACACTTTACCAGATAAGGTAAAAATTCAATTTTTTATACCACTGCTAATTACCATCTGTTAAAATAAACTCACTGTTATTGAATGAAACCTTAATTTTAATTAGAAACAAAGCCCCATCTCGCGATAGAGGTTATAAATTTAGAGTCTCAGAAATTTAAATAACTGCAGGGTTAATCTCTGAACACCAGGTTTTCCGAACAGCCTTATAAATGTGCAGGAAATAAACATTTCGGAATTACTTTTCTGACAAAAAAAAAGGTGGTTTCAGGCAACACACATATACCACTGCATTTTCTGCTGCCAAGCCTGCCTTCCATAAATTAGATTTATTATGTACAGTGCATGAGGAAGTTCTCCTCCAAACCTGTGCAGCTCTCACACCCTCCCACTTGACCACGTATGCAGCAGGACTGTTAAAGAGGTTAGTTTATTTATGATGGAGTAGAAATTACCTCTAAATATGAACTTTGGAAGACCTCTGAAAGTGCTGCAACCTTTCATTTTCCCACTGAGGTAAAATTTACTGTACTTCATCGTCTTAAAGCTGCACATCTGTCAAAGCAAACGGTTGTAATTAAATTTCCTTGGAATTTTATGGAACTACAAATTTTTGGGTAGAGTCCTGCCGAATTCCACACTAACTGAAATGAAAAGTAGTTTCGTGTGGTGGTTTGGAGAATGCTCTTTGAAGTAATAAAGATCCCAACTCCACCATGGAGCACATATATCATCTTAATACGACACTTAACTGCTGGAAGTCATAATTTTCTCATCTGGAAAATGAGATAATATCTACTTTGTAGGGTTATTCTGTGGATACGGTACATTGTAAAGCATTAAATCAAAAAGAGTGTCTAGAATAGAGTAGACATGCTCATTTAAATGGTAGCTTGAAACACCTCAGCATCCATCCTCTGCCACCACGACCGTCACCAACCGTCCTTTATCTGTTTCTGTTCAAGAACTATGTGTATGTTCCCTCAGAACATATACTACTCATTTACCCCAGTGCCACAGAGAACCACCTTACACGGACACATTTGTCAAAATGTCCTGCATACGTCAATTAAGCATTTTCTTGTGTTTCTTTCCCAAAGACAGCAAGATCTCTCAAAGAGAGATTATGCTACCTTGTGAACTACTCCACTGAAAGACGATTAGCTTGAGCTCACCATTACGCAGATTTCTTTGTTCTACGAGAAATGGTATTGTAACTGAGCTCCAAAGTGGAGATATCTTCCTTCCAAGTGTCTGTAAATGTCATTTAACATATTATTTATTGAGGTACCTCTGATTACATAGGTAAGATAAATTACCTGTCTCATTGGGAATGCCCACTTCTCGAGTAATTTATGAAGATGAATTGTAACATCATCCATAATCATTTTCAATGAGGATATTAATTTTTATGTTCTCTATTTTGCAAAACAAGTTGTCCTCATTAAACTTGGATTTTAACTTTTTAAATTAATACTTTTGTTTACTTGGAATGTGAAGCAAAACGTAAATTTACAAAAAGTAAATTTCAGCTTCCTTAATAGTTACCTAACCATTTCATTAGAGCTAATATATTATTTAAGATTAAGCTACAAAATTAAGCTGTAGAAAAATGATTCAAAGCAGGAGAAGAAAATAGAGCTTTGATGAAATCAACAATGACAAAAAAATAGAATTTAATCTAGCCATAGAAAGAATTTTTTTTAACCATAGAAAGAATTTTCAATAGCCTGTGAGTTGATTTTAATGTGTACTTTGGGTTTCACCTAATTAAGTAACTTTAAAAATCACCTGATGCTGTTCACTGGTAATTTTTTTGTGTTTGGGAATTTTATCTATATAAAATTAAGTAATTTAAGGTATAACATGTTAATCTCTACGATTGGGATCATCCATAGGCTTCCATCCATGTAGAAAGAATTCTTTCTCTGCTTCATTCTGAGTTATATCGTGTTACATGATTCTGTTAAAATTAGCAGTTGATGCAATTTTCACTAAAGAGGCTGTTTCTTTCACCCCCCTTTTTTTAACCCCCAAATACTTGATTGGACGTGACAGAAAAGATTTAATTTCAAATTGTAATCTGACAGTTTCATTTAGTTTCTTAAACACAGTATGATTGAAAAGATCTTTTCCAAATGTACAGCTAACCTCAGATGCATAGAACTAATAGAAATTACATCAACATTTGCATATTCACAAATCAAAGAATTTATACCTAGAAACTATTGCCACATCTTAATTTGAACTTTTTACAATACTAAACTATCTCATAAGTGAATGTTACTGAAAGAATTGCTTTATTTTACATTACTGGTCTTTATGTTTCCTAAATGTGGTTTGGGAATAAAATATTACCTTATTCTGAAGCTGGAATTTGAGAACAAAATTTGCCTCAAATATAGATTGAATTGTGAGCAGTATTTCATGTGTTATAATTTTTATGTTGTCCACTGAATGTTAGAGTAGCAGGAAGTGGCAAAATTGACAAAAATAAAGATGTGAACATATTTGAAATAGAGTACTATATGCAAACTAATTAAAAACAGGGATGAGTAGCTCGGCAGAAGCATTAAGGTATCCTAAAAACAGGAAACAAGGATTGCCTTGGTCTTACATACCGTGAAAGGACTAAATCCTCTACTAGCAGTAGACAGAACTGAGGAACAACTCTTTGAGCATTAAGCAGTCCATTGCCAGTGGGAATAAGATTAGACAGTCTTTATTTTAAATATATTCAATTTATGGAAATTTACAAAAATAAAATTTGTCTTGTAGAGAACAATTTTCTTGTCAGTCACCTAAAGACCTTCCTTGATAATGAAAATATTATATATTTTTTCTTAGTTACGTGCTATTATAGGCACAGGTGGACTTTCTTATTTTTCAAATGGAGTATGTCCACTTGTGAGAATACAAGATTCAGTGACCCAGAAAGAGTAACATGGAATTACACAAAGGAATAAAAGAAAAGGGTAAATTGATAAATGTTGAATGAATGTATGCTTTCCAGTTTCTACTTTTAGATCTTTACGTTTCAGAGCCACTGGTAAGTTTACAGTTAGTTATTTGTAATCTTTGTTAGGCTTATCTTTTGCATTTTCATTATGACACACAACTGTACCATGTTGCCGTAAGTGTTCATTCAGAAAATATTCTTTGAGTATATATTTTGTGTTAAGTGCTATAAATGCAAGAATAAGCATGATTCTTGCATACCTGAAAAAAAAAAAAGCTACACATCATTCATCAATTCATTAAATAATTCGTTGAACATTATGACTCTTCTGTGTGGGCAGACACTGCATTAGGCATTAGAAATAGGAACACAAAAATGAAATCGCCATGTTCTTAGAATGGATGAAAGTGTGTTTGGTACTGTGTTGGCAGCATGCTTTGAGAATGATAGAGACTATAAGAAAAATGTAAATACATTCGATATTCAGGTCATGCCTGATAGAAATGAGGGGCATTTGAGACTCTTGAGAGTTGATTCAAAATTAGACAAGGGAAGGGTTATGGAGGACTTCCCATGCAAAGGCAAGTTGTATAAAAGCTTAACAGAATTTTAATTCCGTAAAACAGAGCGAAGAGTGCTGGTTGGGAAGCAGGTTGAGACTGACAGAGGTCACATCTTGCTGGTCCTTGTACTTTTTTTTCATTCAAGTGTAATTAACATACAATGTTGTGTTAGTTTCAGGTGTAGAATATAGTAATTCAGCAATTCCATATATCACTCACTACTCATCATGATAAATGTACTCAATCTCCTTTACCTATTTCACCCATCCCCCTCCTACTCCTCTGGTAACCATCTGTTTCTTCTCCACAGTTTAGAGTCTACTTTTTTGTTTGTTTTTTGTTTTCTTTTTAGTTTGTCTCTTTTTTTTTAAAGCTTATTTATTTATTTATTTATTTATTTTTTTGGCGGGGGGGGAGAGAGAGAGAGCAGAGGAGGGGCAGGAAGAGTGAGAGAGAGAGAGAGAGAGAGAGAGAGAGAGAGAGAGAGAGAGAGAGAGAGAGAGAACGAGAACCATAAGCAGGCTTCACACTGCCAATGAAGAGCCCAGTGAGGGGCTTGAGCTCGTGAACTGCTGAGATCATGACCTGAGCCAAAACCAAGAGATGCTTAATTGACTGAGCCATCCAGGTGCCCTTGTTTTGCTTCTTAAATTCCTCATATGAGTGAAATCATATGGTATTTGTCTTTCTCTGACTGACCTCACATAGCATTATACTCTAGATCTATCCCTGTTGTTGCAAATCATAGGATTTCATTCTTTTTCATGGCTGAATAATATTCCATTACACACACACACACACACACACAACTTTCATTCATCTATTGACGGACATCTGAACTATTTCCATAATTTGGCTATTATAAATGATGCTGCAATAAATATGGGGGTGCATGTGTTTTTTTTTTTTATTTTTACCCAGTCTTCCAGGTATAAAGTGATATCTGATTTTGATTTTAGTTTACATTTCCCTGATGATGAATGATGTTGGGCATCTTTTTATATGACTGCCAGCCATCTCTTTGTCTTCTTTAGAAAAATGTCTATTCAAGTTCTCTATCCATTTTTAATTAGATTGTTTGTGTTTTTTGGTATTAAGTTCTATACGTGTTTTGGATTCTAATCCCTTATTAATACATCATTTGCAAATATCTTTTCCCATTCAGATTTCCTTCTTGTTTAGTTGATGATTCCCCTCATTGTACAAAAGCTTTTTATTTTGGTGTAGTCCCAATGTTTAATTTTTCTTTTGTTCCCTTGCCAGAAAAGACAAAAAATGCTTCTTCGGCTAATGTCAGAGAGACTACCACCTATGTTTTCTTCTAGGGATGCTATGGTTTCAGGTCTCATATTTAGGTGTTTGATCTAGTTTGTGTGTAGTGTAAGAAAGAGGTCCAGTTTCATTCTTTTGCATGTACAGTGTTCTCAGCACCATTTGTTGAAGAGACTTTTTTTCCCATTGTATATTCTTGCCTCCTTTGTTATGGATTAATTGACCATATAAATATAGACTTACTTCTGGTCTCTCTATTCTGTTCCATTGATCTATGTATCTGTTTTTGTGCCACTATCATACTGTTTTGAACATTGTAGTTTTTAGTGTATCTTAAAATCTGGGATTGTGATAGCCCCAGTTTTATTCCTTTTCAAGCTTGCTTTGGCTATTCAGTCTTTTGTGGTTCCAAACAAATTTTAGGATTTTTTGTCTAGTTCTGTGAAAAAATGTTGTTGGCGTTTTGATAGAGATTGCATTCAATCTTTAGACTGCTTGGAGTAGTATGGACATTTTAACAATATTGTATTTTTAGATGATACTTTGCTAAGGCTTTTGAAGGACCCTGAATTGGGAACTAATATGATTAGATCTATAATTGAGGAAGATTATTCTGTTAGCAACATAGATAGGAGATGGATTGCTTAACACTTTTCAAAGTCATTCTGTAGCACTTGGATAATAGATGAGCTGAAAGCAAGAGATGTGAGGCAGGAGACAAGTTAGGACACTATAAGGATAAAAAAGATAAAAACAAGCTGGACAAGTGTGATTGTAGAGATTCAAAGGAAGGTTATGTCCTGTCATGTCATGTGTTGTGTCTTGTCCTCAGGCCTTCTTTTATGACCTCCTCTAAACTAGCTAGTCCCCTCACCATACATCTCTATTATTTACTACCACAGCCTTATGTTTCCTTTATACTATTTATTAAAATTTGTAATATTTTTATTTACTTATTTATCGTACTTATGAGTATAGCTGTAAATGGGGTGAACCCAGGCATGCTTTCTTCACATTTGTGTTCCCAGTGCCTGAGCAAAATATTTGGCACATAGTAGCTACTTGACAAATATTATATTTTTACATTTATATATTATATATTATATTTTATATTACATTAATAAAAAATAAATATGTGGGAAGAACAAGCAAAGGATATCTTTTATTTTTTTAAATTGAGGTAAGTAGGTAATGTGGTGTAATCATTGAGATAGGAAATGGAGGAGGAGAAGCAAATTTGGGGGGAAGGAGAATACAGATTAAGTTTTGAGCCCATACAGATAGTTTCACTTTAACGTGATCACCTTCTAAGAGGCAGTTGCACATATGATTGTGAAGTTCATGAGAAGGGGCCAGACTAGAGATGTAGATTTGGAAGTTTTTAAAGATTTGGAAATTTATGAACTAAGCCAGCTGCGGTTGCCCAAACAGAATGTGAAAGAATAAGGAGATGGCACCCTGCGACACAACACAGCCTCAGGAAATGCAGTAGCATTACTAACAGCATGAGAAGAGGAAAGTATTAAATCTTACCAGGATATCAAGCAGAAACCAGCATAAGGACTACCCACACTACCCAAAGATTACCCAAACAAAGAATCCTAGGAATGGTTTTCAATTCTGAAGAGTCAGCTGGAGCAAAGTTACAGGAGGAGGCATAAAAGCACAGTGCTTTGAGAGCCCAGTGAACAGGTCAGCATGGTGGAGTAGCACTCTAGCACATGTGACCCCTGTGGGTCAAGTGTGGTGGAGAAGATGGGTTAGGTAAGAACCACTGTGACACACTTTGTTTACCCTACTAAGGAGTTCAGAATGAAACCAGTACGTAATAATCACTGAAGGATTTTAAGGAAGGAAGGTCTGCTACATTAAGTCCCACCCCTCCTCCCACCATGTCATTGAATTCTGTATTTTTTGGATTGGTGCATGTTCACATTCATGTGTATTTTTGCATAACTTCCATGAGTCTGGGAATCAGAGTGTGAATTTGGATTCTAACTGGCTTAGTTAGCCCCTAACTAGTACCATGATTTTAGACCTTAAATAACTTCTTTATGTTCCAGCCTTCTTAATTAAAAAAAAAAAAATCATGAATTTGGCTGTGTTATCTGTAATGTCACCCATTGCTTTACAATTTTGTGGTTGTGGTATGTGCTTTGGAAATGGGATTTGATGTATCCTAAAAATGCCCAGTCATTTTATTTGCCAGAAATAAGGGGAAAAAATTCTTTGGTTCTTTTTATAATTATGGGAAAGCTAGTGAAAAATGTAAAGACTACTGAAGTAATAGTTTTCAGGAGATGGGACAAAAGTGGAGATGTGCAATTAGAAACGAGTAATAAATTTAGGTTTGAAAAATTCATCAGAGTGGGAGAGGAGCTGTTCTATGAGAATTGCACCCATTTCACTACTTGTTCCAGGGAGAAACTTTATTGGAGTCAGAAGAAGTTGGTAAAGATTATTTGTGAATTAGGTTTCACTTCCTCTGTGAGAGTTTCACACTATTCCGAAGGAGTACAAGGCCAAGGCAGCCTTCATAAATAAGCGGTATTTCTTATGATGTTTTTATTTTTAATTTAAGGATAGTATCAATCAGGGTGGAAAAGTACTGAAGCATTAAAGAGACCTCGACTCTCAAGACCATAAGGTTTATTTCATGCTCCATCATGTGTTGTCCATCATGCTTTGGCTTGGAGCTGTGTCCATATTGCCCTTCCTTTAAGACAAGGTGGTGGGGCAGCTGCCATCTAAGGCATTGCCAATCATTGGCGGGGGGTGGGGGGTGGGTAGGGAGGTTATTTCTTGAGCAATTAAGTACCACACTCTGAAAACACACATCAGTTCTCCCTATCACTCATTGGCCACAGCCAGTGGCATGGCTCCACCTAACCATGGAGGAAGCGGGCAGTTGTAATCCCTCCAATGTGTCCAGAAGAGAGGAAAGTTGGGAATATTTTACAAACACCACCTTGGTTCACCCTTCTAATTATTGCTGGATGAGAAAATTATTCTCCCCAGAGTTAAAAACAAATACACTTCTCTCCTTCTCAGGGGAGACAACCAAAAACTTTCATCCAGTGTCCATGTGATCTGTTCTTTCCTCATTAGGGAGTGTATTAGTTTGCTGAGGCTGATGTGACAAAGTGGCTTAACATGAGTGGCTTAAACAAAAGAAATTTATCATTTCACAGTTCTGGAGGCTAGAAATCTAAGATCAAGATGTTCATGGGGTTAGTTCCTTCTGAGCGCTGTGAGAGAGGACTTATTCCATGTCTGCATAGATTCTGGTGGTTTTCTGGGCATCTTTGTTGTTCCTCGACTTGAATAAGCATCACTCCAATCTTTGCTTTTATCTATACATAGCATTGACCTTGTGTATGTGTACGTCTCCAAATTCTCCCTTTTTATAAGACAGCAGTCCCATTGCATTAGGGTCACTCTAAAGACCTCATCTCCAAATAATGCCACACTCCAGCGTATGGGAGGTTCACATCTCAACTTATGAATTTGGGGGAACACAGTTTAACCCATAACAAGGAGTAATGGGCAGTAATTTCTGTATCAGATGTGGATGTGGCTCCTGTTGATCCTGAGACCTCTAAATGTAAAAGACAGCTTACCAGCCTTCTCACTCTCCCCCAACTAGTACACACACATCCAGACACACACTCACACAGTATGCACGGGTGGAAAATGGACAGAATCAGCACAGCAAACACTGTCACTTGGAAAGGGAGGAAAGGAAGTCACACAGCATCACTAATGTGAAACAGTTCCAAAGCCTTATTGGGAAACCCTTATCCTGGGATAGTATACATTTTTTCTTAGATCTTGGTTCTGCTCCCTGGAAGAAAGCCCCTTTCCATTGTTCCCTAGGTCCCTGGCTCTGACCTCAGAAGTTCTCCCTGATTATCCTCCAGGACCACTTGTAAACTGGGCATTGGGAAGCATGCCCTTCTTTGGAACTGAGCACCTTTATTTGAGTGTTGGGATCCAAAGGGTTGTGTTAAGTACTGAAAACTCATTCGTTTCCTGGTATAACCCTTTCAAAAATATAGCTCCTTTTTAAGCTGATTGCATTCAGCTTTGTATACTAATTACATCTACAGTTTGTTTCTGCATATATGTCTTAGATGTGCTATATCTTCCCATATGGTGTACGCTTCTTACTCCCACTTTAGATTCTTATAATATGAGACTATTAGACTTTGTTGGAAAACCCTACCAGATTTTGATAAGAAAAGTATCTTTCTTTAGTCTCTTTTTTCTGAGTTATTTTTATCCTACTGAAAGGATATATTGAGTGCTGTGACCTTAATTTAGTTTTGTTTTAAGACAACCTGGTCCATTCAGAGGTTTCAGCAATGGGATTGATGCCCATATTCGTATTAATCCTTACCAAGACTGAGTAGTTACAGGCATTTTTAGTTCAGTCTCCTCAGCTTGCTCTTTTGCCATGTGAGAATGGGAAGCAGTTGCCTCTTTTCTTTCTTACAAATGATAACACTTTTTTTCTGAGCTTATCTGTTTCTTGTCCTGCCTTATCAAATACAGCTCACAGTAACCAACACGTGCTACTCATATCCTGTTTTTCATTCTTTCTGCTAGAGCTACAAGTTCATTAGATCCATCATCTACCTTCAAAGATACTGAGAGCGACAGTGTTACCAAACATTCCTTCTCTGCATCACATAGACTGTCTCTTTCCAGATTCTGAGGGTAGGTTTCTCACCACCTGCCACCAGATCCCTAACCCATTGCCTCATATATTAGTGATTTTTTTTACAGCAACACTCCATTTTTGTTTGCCAGTTTCTGAATGGCTTTTTATTACCTTAGGTAATGTTTTGTTAAAATCAAAGCAAAGATCTTTGACTCAACCTATAGGTGTAGAGAAAGCAGTTGAAGAGCCAAGTACAATTAGAGTGAGTGAAGGCATCCTTGACAGGAAGAAAAACGCATGCTTAGAAGGTTGGCTTAGAGTTGAGTCGTTCATAAAAAATATTCTGAAAGCTTTAAGAAACACTATTTGGGATGGAGAAATGAGAGCAGGCATATTAGATCAAAATTTAATATAAAAACAAAATATAGCCAGTTAAAATTGTGTAGTGAGCACTACAGAGGTGTCCAATCAAATTAAATTCACTGTGCCCACATTATATTTATCATGTAATAAACCGTTGTGGGGGGAGGCCTCCTGCACCACTTTTAATGAGCTCATGACTTGGAGGTGGGGGATTCTGGGGAGGGAGGAGAGAGTTTTTGACTAATTCTTGGGGTTCAAAAACATGACTCCCTTGTTCAGAATTTAAAATTTGAATTAGAACCATGAGAACACATAAAAGTTAAGAAAACAGAACATAACATTTTAATGGTCTAATATTGACTATAGTGGGTGGAAGTCAAAGAGAAAAATCAGTGTGGACTGAAGTCTTCAGGGATAATTTCACAGAAGCTGTTGGCTTTAAAGAATGAATAAAAGATGATGGGGTGGAAATGAAGAAAAGGTCATTTCAAAATTCAACCCTTGTAACCATACTGGTAATAAAAATATTCTAAGGTCCAAAAGCATTTAGTCAATTTAGTGCTGTGATCCTAGCAGTCAATGAACCAGTGTACCTTTTGACGGGCAAGGGCCTTTTGATTCTTTTCTGTTTCTATTTCTATTGATCGTGGAGCTGGGAAAATGACTGCAAATTATTTTTTGCTCTTTATTTTTTGTGACACTGAGCGCAGTAGTGTGTGCTAAGTCAGAGGAATAAATGCACAGGCTAGTATTAAAATCGTGCTCCTCATACTCACATTGCTTTCCTGACACGCATGAAAATGTGCAAGCATTTCCTAAAAGTGACAGCTAATGGTATAAATTAACCTCCTGAATCTGGTTCTGTCATTTTCAAAAGTACTGTAGCGCGTGAAATATGAATAGTAAATGGGAAGAAGAATGGCATCCCCTCCTCCCGCTTTCAGAAGCAGATGGAAGGTTCCACTATCAAGAAAATTATAACCTCTCAGTTTGTTTATTACTGAGATTTTCAAACAACCTTCCTTTACAGTGAACTAATTTAGGCTTGGGGGGAAAAATAGAGGACAGTTCTGTTTAAATTTCCTTTTAAAACTGTGAAAGGCTTGCTGAATACTGAGCTTTATCACCGGCGGAATAAAGGCAAACTAGCAGTAGTTTATCACCATGGCAAACATATTCAATTCAATTTGAATAGCAGGTACACATTTAATGCCAGACGGAATGCTTACACTTTTAGGACTTCGAGGTAAAATTCTAGTTTTTGTTTTGTTTTACTAAAGAATCATTAAGCAACAGGTGACTAATATCGATAGAGGTCACCGTATGAGAAAGATACAAGGAATGGAGAACATGCTTCGTAGCTTAGAGCCAAATGTGTCTCCCACTCCTTCACCTGATACCTTCCCCCTCATGTTAGACTTCGCTGCTACACTAGTTAAATACACACATGCATAGACATTGCAAACAGCAACATGTTAGAGCTTGCAATATCTTTCTTTGGAATCGAGCATTTAGTATATTCATACATACTTGTTTCTAAATGTAAAATCTATAGAGAAATCATGAAATACCGGAATTTTAAAATTGGATAAAACTTCATTGACTAATAGGATTAAGAAGAGAAACACCTTTTAAAGACTTCATTTACATTGTAAAAATGTGGTTTTTCTTTGTATTATTTAGTTTGGTGGCTTTTTATTTTTCATACTCTTCACAAGTCTCTGTTCACTGATTCAGAAACTTCTAAAGACACATTTAAAAAAAAAAAAAAAAAAAGACATTGCCCTCCAAATTAAGACCTAGTGGAAATAGCCTTCTCTGTTTTGTTGCTTTAAAACTGGATATAAATGAAATTATTTTGATGGAAAGAATTCAAGTCATTTTGTAAATAATAGCAATATTGTTAATTTATATTTAAAATGGTTCAGAATACTGAAGTTGGAATATTATAGTGAAAAGCTATATACATTATACTGTAAATTATTAAACAGAATGATTTGTCACCATTGATCCATGGTACAAGTTAGAATCTGAAACAATAGTCATTACAAATGCACATATTGATGTTTATAACAATATGTTGGGGACTGTAGACTTTTTTTTGCATTTTTGTGTTTGCTCTTGTCTGTAAGTAGAAATATTTACTTTGATGTGATTCTTGTTTGCACTTGAAAACAAGTGCCGTGTTTTAGAGTGAAGTCATGGTGAAATATAGAAGTGAAAGAATAAAAGGAAGTACATTTAGAAATAATATTCTCCCACAGTCCTAATATGCAGAGGGGGAAAAAAGGACAATTTTAGTAATTACTAGAACTATTCTTAGGAAACTACTGCCTATGGAGCTCTTAAATTCTGCAGAACAGTTTTATAATTGCAGACCTAATCCCTGTTCTTTCCCTTTTTTCTCCCTCCCCCACTCATTGTCTGAAAACTGTTTTTTGTTTGTAAATATCCAAATTGTACCAAGTCAAGCCTCCACCAGACTGCTGGAATTACCTGCCCACTCCAAAAGAACTCAGATTCTGAAATATTCTCCTTACCCCCACCTTGCCTCATGCATGGTATAAATTCTTGAATATAGAAAATATTTTTTTTAATTTTTTTAATGTTTATTTATTTTTGAGACAGAGAGAGACAGAGCATGAACAGGGGAGGAGCAGAAAGAGAGGGAGACACAGAATCTGAAACAGACTCCAGGCTCTGAGCTGTCAGCACAGAGCCCGACGCGTGGCTCGAACTCACGGACCGTGAGATCATGACCTGAGTCGAAGTTGGACGCTTAACCGACCAAGCCACCCAGGCGCCCCTAGAAAATATTTTTTAATCTCCTATATTTTCTGTGCTTTCCGTAAATAAATAGTTGTGATTTAGGGAAGCACTAAGTATAGATAGATAATTTTTCCACTGATTTCTAGATTGCCCTCAAGGAGTTGCTTTATTTGCCTTACTATAATTCCTACAAGTCATTTCATCTAGAATGAGAGGTTGGTTAAGAATCTCTTTTAGTTGGGTTTCACTAAGGGGAACAGTATAGAGGATAATGGTGAAGAGAGCAAAGACTCTTCTCCAATTTCATGGAGTCAGAGACTGCCTGGAATCAACCCCTGCCCCTTACTTATTACATGTATGCCCTTGAGCAGGTTACTTTAACTCTACCAACTCCTCTGTAAAATATGTATAATGTTAGTACCTTCTTGCCAGGGTGATATGAGGACTAAATGGCAAAGTTATATCAAGTGTTAAATTAGTCGCAAGTATAAAATAAGCCCTTAGTAAGTGGTAATTTTTATTCAGTTTCCCACTAAGATATTTGTTCACTTTTTTTTCTTGATCAATGAAATTAAGAAACTACTAATGTTCCTACAAAAAAAACAGCTTTCATTTTTATAGTCTACAAATAGGAGAAAACACAGATGGAGTGAGATACGTATTAATTCTAGTATAATATAGAACAGGAGTGCCACTTAGTTTCTGTGGAGAGCTTTGGGTACAGAAGAGGTTTTTTTTTTTTCATTAAATTTTTTTAGTGTTTATTTATTTTTGAGAGACACAGAGCATGAGTGATGGGGGAACAGAGAGAGAGGGAGACACAGAATCTGAAGCAGGCTCCAGGCTCTGAGCTGTCAGCACAGAGCCTGATGTGGGGCCCGAACTCGTGAATGGCGAGATCATGACCTGAGCCAAAGTCACATGCTTAACCAGCTGTGCTACCTAGGCACCCCCAGAAGAGGTTTGATGAGGACAGAACAAGAGCTGATTGGCAAAGGCCAGTTTCAGCCCAGATTCAGAAACATCTTCTAATGACTACAGCCTTCCAGTTTAGAAAGACTGCTTTGTGAAGTGGTGAAGTCCTCGTTACTTTCAACAAAAAGGATCCCAAGAAAGACTGGGTGCTCTTGTTTAGCAGTCTCACAGATGCAGTGTCCGTTGTCAAAAGTATGACCCTCGATGCTCTCAATTTTTTTGTGAGGTAACCTACAAAATCAAACTCGGAAATACTAGGTCATTAGAGATTGACATTTGAGTGGGATGATATGTTATCAACTCAAAAATCAAATGTTAGTGTGATTGGTGAATTATAGACATTGGTCAGTTGCCCAGGAAACTGTATTAAGTAGTATATTACATGACTTGCAATCCCAAATTGTTGATCAAAGGGAGTGGACCATAAAATTACTGCCATAAGGAGCACCTGGGTGGTTCCGTCGGTTAAGTGTCTGACTCTTGGTTTTGGCTCAGGTCATGATCTCACCTTTCATGGGTTCGAGCCCCACATCGGGCTCTACACTCACAGTGCAGGGCCTGCTTGGGATTCTCTCTCCCTCTCTCTATGCCCCTCCCCTACTCACACTCTCTCAAAATTAACAAACATTAAAAAATTATTGCCATTTGAATGTGATGCCCTTAAGTTTCTTATCTCTCTAGAATGTTTCCATCTAGCTAAGGTTTAACAGCATCATTGCCCAATATCAGGACCTTCTACTTCACCTTGACAGGCTTTACACATACTGATTGTTCCATGGTAGCAACCAGTAATCCTGACTTGACATAGTAATGCCAGACACTGATTAAAATATCCTTTTTTTTTTTTTTTTTTTTTTTTTAGAAACTGATTATAAGACTGTTGTATAAGTTTTCTTGTCCTTTTTTACATTACAGTCCTAGGAGTAACTCCCCAAAGCACTATTATGAATATGAGATGTTTTATGTCTTACGTTGACTCAAACTCAGGCTAGGTCTTAGACAAGACAAAGCTTGTTCTGTCTAATGGATCTGTCTCAAGTGTGCCATTAAAATTTTGAGTATCTTCTTTTTTCTGGTGATTTTTATCTTTTGTGTCCTTGCTTCTCTTCCTCTGAAAACGTGTTAACTGTTTTCTGGACAGTTTTAGAGTCTGTTCTCTTGATTTCTCTATTTTATTAGAAGAAAAATAGTTTCCACTTAAAGACAGTTATGATTAGGTAAGGCACTCAGCAGATTCTTTGCTTCTCTGATTTATTTAATACTTTCTAGAAGGGATGTTAGATATTTTTGCTGATTATTAAACATTTTAAGGTACAAATCTAATAATTCCTTGTTCTTATTCTCTCTTCATTTACCAAACTGATATTTTCCCTTGCCTGATTCTGCCAGGGCCTTCTGAGTTTTTTATTTTCCATTCTTAACCCAATACACAGAGCTCATAAAAAACAGTAGTTATCAAGTGACTGGTGTTTTTTAAAAACTTGCTTAGTTTATACGTTGAGTGAAGATGTTGCCTCTAAATCAGCAGCTGCTAATGACCTTTTGTTCCAGGAAGCTGTGAGAAATCCAGATGGAGTCCTGGAGCTGAAGCATAGTTTAGGCTTCGCCCCAAGTTGGTATTTTCCAAATGTACCTTGTTGAGTTTTATCTTAGGCCCTAATGGATTTATTCTTAGACTTTGCAAGATTCACCTCAACTTCAATAACAGGGTATTCATTCCCTTGCCTTCTCTTTCCCATTCCCCCTTCTGCCTTAAAGTAACACAACACAAGGTATTAAATATCTTGTAAAGCTACAGGATCAGCATACCTGCCTTCCATCCTGCCACCACCTTTTGCCAGTTGATGGGCCTTTTGGTAGTTTACAGAATCTCTCTGAATCAGATTCTTCTTGTGTAAATGGTAATAACAATTCCCACTTATCAGGTTTTTGTTTTGTTATTAAAATGGATAATGTGTGAAAATACCTAGCATGTTACTAGGCACATAATAAATCTGCAGTAAGTCCTAGCTGGTTTTCTCTAGCTATAAAAAAGTTGTCTTTTGAATTCTTTTTTTTTTTTTCTTTGCTGCACTTGTTCTGCCTTCTTTCCTTTCTTTCATTACTTCCATAGCCATCCCTTGAACACTTAATACCTTGCTAGGCACTGAAGACGCAAAGATGAATAATACTCTCCCTACAGTGGAGAGAGTTCACAGTGTCATGCAAAAATGGACATGCACCATCAAGTGTTGAAATTAACTTGAGGATGTGTGCACAGGTCATTTTCAAAAACAACTTCTGGAAAAGGGTCAGCAGAGGCCTTCTGGAGGACAGGAATTGCTAAACTAAAGCTTAAAAGATGAGCAGAAAGACTTGAGAAGATACGTCTTCTGTGTAGAGGAAACAACATAATCCAGAAGCCTGCAACAGCCTGCTCAGAAGAACAAACCAGAAATATTTTATAGAAAGAAAAAGAGTGGCAAGAGTCGAGTTGAAAATGAGAGGGAGAGTAAGAGCTCATTCACACAAGGCCTCATTTTGGATATGCCATGTTCCCTTTTAGAGTTAGTGGGTGAAGACTTTCAAATTCTACATCCCTCCCATTATTTCTTCTCCCTGCACCCCGACCACCATGCGTACATCACTCACTTTGCTCTTTCTACTATTGGAACTGTATCCTATTCCTCCAGTGAGTTGAAACAGGGTAGAAAGTTTAATACATAAGAGGGAACTCTTGAAAAAAAAGTCAGCCCAGAGCACACATAGTCCTATCTGTACTTCATAATCACTCACCTAACTTAGAGGATGAATGTATTTTCATCAGAAGTTATAACTGGAAAATAAGGATATTAAAAGTTCTTTTCAATATTAGATGTTTAAAATTTTTTAAAAAGTAAAAAAGCAAAACTTTTAGGAAAGGTGAAGAACGAGGTCCATAGCAATGTCTCTAAGCAATACCAAGATGGTTAATCTTAATTAATAGACTTATCCTTAATATATAAAATTATTTTTTCAAAATTGTTTACCTTTGATAAAGGTCTGCCTAGGTAAGTGAAATGTGCCAGGGTTTGGATAAAATTATCTGAGTCAAATGTGTATGCTTTTACCTTGAGAAATAATGTGTTGGGAGCCTAAAAAGGAGCTGATTAATTGGCTTTTAATGAGACCAGTTTACTCTTTATGGTTGATAGTACTTGCCCATTTCCAGGAACAGACTGGGTATTGTGAGTATTCAACTTCTCCCTTTTAAGTAAAAAAATCATAATAGGCAATAATAATTTAAAATGTGTATTCTCCTTTACACTATGTGTAAATATTAGAGTTGGTTTTTTGTTTTGTTCTAATTAGGACTTCTGGAAAGGATTTGTATTGGATGGGTGTCTCTTTTATGATTCTGTTTCTTTGATGAGGTGCAAACATTCAGTTGACTTACTTGCTTTTTTTCAATAATTTAGAAAAATATGTGTTTCATGGAGTTATATCTAAGGCAAAATAGCTTGATAACTATATCATATGATTTCAACATTGAAAAAAAATCTGTCCATCCAAGTTTCTAGTGAACTATTAAAAGATGTGTGCAGATATGTAAGCTCTCAAGCCATTGCATTCAGCCTAAGGCTGCAGACTTATTCTCTGTAACACTGGGTGTTTATTTACAGGGAGCAAAGAGAGCATGTGTGGAATCACAAGTCACATTAATAGTTTTCTTTAACACCTCTAGTCTTGGAATAAATGTACTTCAAGTCCTAAAACACAAATAGAAAAGACTTTAAATTTTCTTTTTAATGTAATGATCTATACAACCTTTGACTGGAATTTGGAGAGCTGGGGCCAAATGGCACTGTTGCTCTGATGCTAAAACTGGTTCTTCAAACGGAGCAGAGAAGAAATAGAGAAAAATCTCTTAAAATGGCTACTCTGCTCCTGTCCTCCACAACTGAAAGTCAGAGCTTTTTGCCAGAGAGGAGGGGAGAGCAAAGTTGGGGGTGGAAGGGAATGATGAAGAAGGCAGTGGGGGCAGTTGTTTTTCTGTGCCTGCTGACGTCAACGAAATTGCCAGATGGCATTTGAATGTTTTGCAAAAAGACAGGAGCCTTTTATTACAGCTGTCACATGGGGTTTCATTCATTTGCATTCCCAGAAGTGGTCCAAAGCTTTCCCTAACTGTAGGAGTAATGAGGGCTCTGTACCTTCGGAGACCCAGAGAGCCTTTTGTAGGATGTTGTTACCTTAAGTGGCTCTGATAAGGGACACATGCTCAGAGAATGGCATATTTCACTGTCAGCTTCAGAGGGCTATGAATTACGCAGCTTCAATTAGGACTATAATGTGATCATTCAGAAATATTCTCTGCAGAAGGTCTTTTGTGGATCCTGACAGCTTTGGAAGCACACTCAGCAGCACCTGAAGGGTTAAAAATGGCAATAATGAGCTCTAGGAAAAAACCCAGGTTTTGTGAATTTATCCCAGGACTAAAAAATACCTAATGGAAATAGACCTGTGCATATGTACAAACAGCTTTAGCATCACCATCTTGCCCTGTGCTGCCTGTCATCCCCACACCATTTGGAGGGACAAGAAAGGAAAAATGAACTTTTAGAAAATCTGTGGGTCCATGCATAGAAGCAAGAGGCTTTGAAATACCAGGGACTGTGCTCAGAAACTGACTCCAGACCACTCTCTTGAGCCAGGCTGACCTGTTCCCTTCATACTCCATTCCTCCCACTGCCAGAAAATTTCATGTTTTACTTAATTTTCATGCCTAGAATTTCTGAAAATTTTAATTCACTGGATTGTCAACTACATTTTAAAATGACGTACCTATTTCTGGGACAGGTAATTGGATGTGTTGATTTCCACAGCTAATTTGAGAATGACAGAAGAGATAAGGTACTTATACCAGAAAAGTTTTTATCTTTGTTTGCTATCACTCATATTACTTGTTACCACAAATACCAAAATGAGTTGATATTTGAAGACGGAGCTGTGTTACCCCGGTCACTTCCTCCTTCTTACCTCAGGTGAATGATATGATGTGCTGTTTTGATGGCAATAGGTCTGTGTGTTGTGCTGAAAGGAAAAGCAGCTTATATACCAAGGGAATTGGAGGCAAGGGACAAGGAAGGCTTAAAAAATTAGCTATTTGTATTACCCAGTTTCAGTCTGAGGCCCACATTGGCAGTGATAACAGAGTACTTACAATGGGACTGATCACCTCAATTTGGTCAAAAATCTTTCGCCCTTTTTTCAGTGGCAACACATGATGCAGATGTCAAGACTACTGGCTCAGTGATGGACAGACCTAGAGCAGTTTCTATGTGCCCTGTTATGCTGCCAATGAAACCAGTCCAGTCACTGCTACCGTTCCATGCTCCAAATACATATACAGGGTCAGCCATGAAATATTTTCCAAATATTAACTATGAGAGTGGAATTGTGGGGAGTGTGTTCATCTTAATTTCACTTTCTGGTTCTGATTTAGGATCTAGGGAGATGTAGGAGATGGTGATGAAGATTATGAAGGTTTCATACAAAACCTTGCAGTTTCCTCTGATTCCTTTTTCCCTCTCATCCTTAGGGGCAGGGGCCCATGTAGGGGCATGACCAGTGTCTTATATTCCTGAATAGATTCAGATCTGAGAGGTGGCTTGAGGTCAGGAGCAAGGAACATAACACCAACATCAAAGAATACCTCTTAGGAGAAAGATGGTATCAGGAAACATGACCAAAATGGGCAGGATGATGGGAATTAAAAAGAGATGGGATATAAATATAAATCACCCACTCCCAACCCCAGGCAGCACCAAGGTGTTTTACAGGTGGAATCAAGATGAGAAACGTATTCATAAATACATATTTCACACAGAGTGTACTTGGATGTAAATCTCAAGAGCATGCAGGCAACGGTAGATCTATTACACACCGTGTTCCTGTTTCCCTGAGAATAAACTCTAGGACAGCTGTCATGTTAATAGCAGTGTCCTACTTTGTGTGTCCTAACTGTCCACTCAGAAAGTACAGAGCACTTGTACGAGGCATAAGTATTGCTACTGTTGATACTACAATGGCCATTATTCATTGCCACCTTTCTAAAATGCTAGAGTTTTGCCTGAGCGTTACCAGAATTAAAACAATATGTTCCTGAATATAACTTCAGGTGAT
The DNA here is from genome assembly GCF_024362965.1 of Panthera pardus. Lineage (NCBI taxonomy): Eukaryota > Metazoa > Chordata > Mammalia > Carnivora > Felidae > Panthera > Panthera pardus. Next base: position 87,817,534 of record NW_026526991.1, on the reverse strand, counting down.
AGTCATTTTTGCCAGATTGTGCTTGTCCCCATAAAGTCCTAAAACAGCAAGCCTATGATTCATTTATTTCTCAACTATAGAGACATAATGTTCTGTAAACTTATCTCCTTTTTTTATGAAGTAGGTTTCTGATTGGGCAGTAATATGGTATATTGCATATATTGGACAGTGCTACAGTTCAAGACAATATAAAACCATATGTAGATTTCACTGTTTTGAATGGAGTGTCATAGCAAAGAATTGAATAGCCAATTGTCAATTTACATTAGAGTCAAACCACCATCTACTCTTATTTTAATAACACCATTTCTCAGTCAGAAGCAGTTAGTGTAGAGTTTGTAGGGTCTGGTATCTCATTGCTGGTGCCATAATCCAAAACGCAATTCCATTTCACAAAGGAGTAGCTACAGGAACAGCTTCATTCTGACACACAGGTATAACCTTCCCATGCTTGAGGCAAATGGCCAAGACCCGTGCTTTGTTAAGGAATCAGAGGCAGTGATAATGACAGGCTGTGCTAGGCTGAGTGTCATGAGTCTTGCCAAGGGGCTGGTAGAGATGTTATTTTTCTACTAAACTCACCCAGATAATCGAGGTTTCAAAGAACTTATGAATTTTAACTTCTCTCATGAGAGGCTGATAAACCATAATGCTAGTGTACTCACTTTTCTTGAGAAATATCATTGCCAAACATTATAACACGCTGGCTATTCTGTTTTTGCTTTTGAACTAGAAAAGTCTACCTAGGCAGGGGCGCCTGGGTGGCTCTGTCCATTAAGCATCCAACTGTTGATTTTGGCTCAGGTCATGATCTCACAGTTGTGAGATTTAGCACCGGGTTTAGTTCTGTGCTGAGCATGGAGCCTGTTTGGGATTCTCTCTCTCTGCTGCTCCACTGCTCACACACATACACTCGCTTGATATCTCTCTCTTTCTGTCTCAATAAATAAATGAATAAATAAATAAATCTTAAAAATATAGAAAGTCTACCTGGGCGAATAAATCAGTGAATAAATAAATGCAACTAATAACTTGCTAAGCATTTTGTATGCACCTAATGAGTTGCACACCCTGGAATAAGCACTGGAAATAAAAAAGTTAAATAAAGTCAAGTGGTGAAGACAGGTATGCAAACAAAGCATTTCAATTTCAGGGCAGTGATTGATACATAATTAGGGTGATATAGGAGTACAGGTGATGGGTATCTACCCCAGTTTGGTGTAAAGTGGGGGGTCAGAAAAAGTGTTTTTGGAAGAATGAAGTAGTAATGGAATAGTAGGAATAAACCAGGGGCACCTGGGTGGCTCAGTCATTTGAGTGTCTGACTTTGGCTCAGGTCATGATCTTGTGGTCCTTGAGTTCGAGCCCTGTCTGGAGCCTGCTCCAGATTCTGTGTCTCCCTCTCTCTCTCTGCCCCTCCCCCACTTATGTGCTCACTATCTCTCTCTCTCTCTCTCTCTCTCTCTCTCTCTCTCTCTGTCAAAAATACATAAACATTAAAAAAATCTTTTTAAGGAATAAACCAAAGGAAAGTGGTGGTGAGAGATGGAGGGCAGGGGGTATTGAGGAAGTAAATACCTTTACCAAGATGTATGATTAAAAACTAGCATGTGGAAAACATAAGTAATTAAGTACTTTTGGAGCAGTAAAATACAGTGAATACTCTTTTTAAGAGTGAAATAGAGTAGCAAGCCATATAGCAGGTAAAATAGACAAGACTCGGTGATTAATGAGATGAAGTTGAGGAAGGGGACTTAAGGCTTTGGAGATAAGGGTGAATGATTTGGGGCAGGGGGAATTGAAGCAGCGACTGAGATCCTAGAGTCAAATAAGCAGATTAGGAAAGTTGGTAGGTGAGGTGTGGGTGCTAGGCTCTGAGGAGCCATGGAGTCTCCAGGGGGTCCAGTGACAGTAGAGGCACTGGACAGAGAAGTTTTGGGCAGAGATGGTTTAGGTGTTATTAACTAGAAAAGATTATACGGATTTCATGAGAGCTTGTGAACAAATTTAGGGAGTGTCTGTAGAATAGAGAAGAGCAGTGGGCTAAGAGAGGAAACCTATGGAAATGGGCTTTAAAATGTTGAAGGATCGGGAAGGAGGAGGACAAAAAATCCAGGAGAGAAGTGAACTGTTCAGAGAGATAGGAAAAGAACTAGAAGGACATGATATCATGGGAGTTGAAGGAAATGAGGTTTCCAGAAAATGCATGCCACCAATACTGTAAGTGGAGAAGTCCAGTAATGCAGGATCTGAAAAGTATACTTTGGATTTGGCAATTAAAACCCACTGGGATGGCAAGAGCAATTACAGTCTTGATTCTAGAAGACCAGCTCAGTGGGATGGGATCTAAATGGAAAATTAGAAAATGAAGACTGTGAATACTAACTGTTCTTTCAAAAAGGTTGGTAGAAAAATTGGTTGGTAGTTAACAGGGGTGTGGAGATTGGGGGAAGAATATGGGATTAAAGAGGTATTCTAACAAGGGAGTAAGAGGTATTCTAGCAAGGGAGAGACTGGGGTGTCTCCAAAAAGGTGGGGTTTATATAGGCTGAGAAGACTCTTAGTATCAAAAGTTCGCTTACAACATATACTTTCAGAGTAAAGAGACAAATGATCTTAATGGTTACTGTCATCTTGCCGTCAGCTTAACGTGTCCTTCTCAATGTCAGGGCTTTTTCTGCCAGCTTCTTTTGAGAACGAGTTGGCAAGTTAGGAATATTTGAGTTGCAACAAACAAGCTCTTTCTTCCCAGCTGCTCCTTTCTAATATTCCCTATCATAACTCGTCAGCAAGAAATTCTTACCACAATAAATTCTTCATGACAAACATAATTTTCAACATAGTATTTACAGTTTATGGCTAAAATCTCAGAACGGATACCAGTATGTCTCCCGAGCAGAAAGGCAATCATTCAGCATCTTGGGTAGGTCATATTGTGGAAAGGTGGTAAATCTTATCTATTTAAAGATTTGATTTAAGAGGCTTTTTAAAATTTTGTAAATCTGAAGAAAGAAAGAATGTTGTCTCAAAGAGCATATGGGGTGATATGTGCTGATGACAGTGGAAAGCTCAAAAGTTAGTATATTCATTTTGAGAAAGCAGATAGATTAACTGTAGGTCTCCAGAATTATCTCTTCAGAAGAACTGATGATCAGCCTGCACTCAATAAATTTAAACATTGTATATGGCCATAGACAGTATATAGGAATAGTATATAAAACTCTTTTAGCAATGTGTCCGAATTTTTTCAGTCTTCTGTTTCCCTTCTGTGTTCTAGAATTTTCTGATAATGTGACTGTATTGTAAATTACCACAAACAAAGCCACTTTCTGCCAAATGTGCACGTATGCTTGAGTGCTAACCACAAACAGGAGCCCTGGAAATAAACAGTGTGTCCCATCATCAGGGACTAAGGAAAATCAGTGAGGGCATCCAAAGGAAGTTCAAACATGCAGCCTCTCCTTTCTTCAGCACTCTCTTTTTGTTCCTGGCTCCTGGGAATCTATGTTTGCCAGTCACTTGAGCACTTAGGCCATCGCCTTAAGAAACATGGTACTCAGTAGGAGGTTATAAGAACATGAAGGGGATGTTGTTTGACTATAAGGACCAGGCAAAGGCACACTTTTTGGACTGATTAGTATGACTGAGAGCCTACAAACTTTTGAGAACCATTTGTTAGACTAACATATTGTGTTAGAAGGCAGAATTCATTTAATAATTATGTTTTTGGAGTTCTTACAGCATGCTGAGTGCTAAGATTATAAAAATTAATAAAAATCATCCTTGCCCTCAAATTCACAATCTGGCAAGGAATTTATTCACAAACAATTAGCAGTAGTGCAATATGATAATAGATGTTGGGAAAGAGTGCTACAGAGGCTTTGAGGCTGAAGTGATTAATTTGGTGTCAGTTTGGGAATGAGGCTAAAATGTTTTATGTTTGGATGTTGGATCTTGATCATTAAAAACAGTATATCAGAGAAATGAAGTGGTAGGCAGAAGTAATACCATAAGCAAAGGCATGGGGTTGTGGTAGCATATGGAGGAGGTAATCTAGCACAGTTGAGGAGGAAGCACATTAGTGGGATGTGTGGAAATGTAACTGGGGGGAAAGGGGTTAAGGATTAAGTTTTAAGATACCTAAAGCCATCCCAAGAAGTTGAATCTTGTTCTATAACTTCAGAAAACCATCAAAGAAAATAACAGAGCAGCATATTAGTATCTCTGTATTGGGGAAAAAACAAGTTTGTGGTAGGAAAAAACTGGGGGAAAAAACTCTACAGCCATTCTCCTGTGAAATAATGAGATGGACTAAGGCAGGGATTAAGGAATTCTAAAGGAAGAAGTAGTTGAGGGACTCCTCAGTAGAAATTTTCAGTTGCAGTGATTAGTTTGATGTTGGAGGTGAGAAAGTAAAAAATCCATTAGAAAAAGCCAAGGTGTCCAGTTCAGGTAAGTAATTTTGTCATTAAGCCAAGGTGTCCAGTTCAGGTAAGTAATTTTGTCATTAGCCAAAATAAAAAATAAAGGAGGGGAAGAAGAGTCTAGAAGATGGAGGTGAATTATTTTCTTTGGGAAGGTAATGATTGTGGGGTATCTGAGTGAAGCTATCCAGAGAACAGATAAATACACAGGCTGAGTCCAGAGAATTGGTCAGTGTTGGAGCTCCAAATTAGCAGGTTCTCACTGTAATGCAAGGTGAGAGCTGGAAGGGAAGGGCATAGATAGAAGAAGAAAAAAACAGTACAAAGGGTCAGTAGTTAAGGAGGGAAGAAGACCCAGCAAAGGAGGCATGGAGTTCCTTCTCAGAGGGACTGGAGAAAGCCAGGGCAGGAGAAAGAGGCTATGAAACTGGGCTAAGAAGACAAAACCAGGAATGTTATCATTAGATATTTTCATGAGGATATTGAATGGACTTGATAGAGGATTTTGCTTTATTTCGTTTATTTGAGAGCAAGAGAGCATGCTCATGCAAGCTCAAGCAGGGGAGGGGTAGAGAAAGAGGGGGAGAGAGAATCCCAGGCAGACTCCGTGCTGTCAGTGCAGAGCCCCACTCGAGGTTCGATCTCATGAACCATGAGATCGTGACCTGAGCCGACATCAAGAGTCAGACTCTTAACCAACTGAGCCACCCAGGCCCCATGAGATCGTGACCTGAGCCGACATCAAGAGTCAGACTCTTAACCAACTGAGCCACCCAGGCCCCCTGAGGATTTTATTGTATCAGATACATCAGTAGAAGATTAAGTATCTTTAAAAAGGATGTTAAGAGAGAGTAGAGCTCTCTTTCCAAGGGTTTAACAGATTAGAATTTCAAAGGAATAAATAGCATCTTAGATGGGGTCAAAGAACAATTTTGTCAGGAAGGGAAATGCTAATAATGTTCTTAGGTTAAGAGGAGGGAAAGGGGGAGAAAAAAGAGTGAATAAGAAAAACATGAATGAATAGAAGTATGCTGTTTGTGTTTGAAGAAAGAGTAAGTAATTAGGCATCTTTTTGCTGAGCATGGTTAAAGTTGCTGTGGGAGTAGAAAAATAGATATAAAATTGATTCTCATTGCCAAGAAGCTCACAAAATCCACACGTGAGAGTAGAGTACATTTGCACAGGAAGATTTTATGAATGGCATTTTGATTATTACAAGTCATATTGAAAGTCCATGGCATCTGGTAGTTTGCAATTAAGGCACAGTTAGGGATAGTGTACTGATGTTAGACGTGAGTCACTTAGCTAGAGTGAAACTAGTCCTCGCTCTGCTCTCATATCTCCCAGTGAGCCACCAGGGTTTGCTGAACCTATGATAATCATATTTTATTGCCTCCTGATATCCTGAATATAATAAAATCACTGAAACCAATTTTTTAAATTAACATGATGAACTCTGTAGATAATGCTGCTATAAACACAGGCTATCTATAATAGCCAAATTATGGAAACAACCCAAGGGTCCATCAACTGATTAATGGATAAGGAAGAGAAGGAATATTACTCAGCTATAAAAAATAATGAAATCTTGCCATTTGCAATGACATAGATGGAGCTAAAGAGTATAATGCTAAGTGAAATAAGTCAGAGAAAGATCAATACCATATAATTTCACTTATATGTAGAATTTAAGAAACAAAACAAACAGGCTAAGGGTAAAAAAAGGCAAACCAAAAAACAGACTCTTAACTATAGAGAACAAACTGATGGTTACCAGAGGGGAGACAGAGGGGGATGGATAAAATAGGTGAATGGGGATTAAAGAGTGCACTTGTTGTGATGAACACTGGCTGTTGTATGAAAGTGTTGAATCACTGTATTGTACACTTAAAACTAATACTGTATGTTAACTGGAATTTAAATGAAAACTTAAAAAAAATAAAGTGATTAACTCAGACTTGCAGACACATTATAAAATTTTATATTCATTACCACCTACTTATCTACTAATTCCTTATACATTTGTTAGAGTTTTATGCTGTATTAGTTACTTCCAACCATAAGAAAAAGAAAATTTTATTCAGATTACTGGTAGCCCATAATTTGAAATGCTTGTTATGTTATCTCTTATAATAAGGCCAGAGAAAAGAACGCTTCAGGGCTAATGAATTCATAACTCAAGAACATTGTAACAGACCTCGTTTTTTGTTTTTTTTTTTTGTTTTGTTTTTGTTTTTTATTCTTTCCACTTTGCTACTGTCTACACTATTGGCTTCATCCTAAAGCTGATTCCACTTGTTATCCAAAGATGGCTGCTGGCAGCAACATTGCTTCCTTCTGCAGGGTGAAGATTTTTTTTTCCTAGAAGCACTGAGCAAAGTTCCCCTCAAGTCTCATTGAATCACAGTGCTTAGGACCTACCTACCCATCTTTGACCAAATTCCTGGCCTTAGAGATGGAATCACCATGATTAGTGTAGAGAGTCAATGACAACATCCATTGTGTATAGTTTGAAGAGAGTTAAGAACTGGGGCATGTCACTGGACATAGGCCTTGATATCAAAATGTTACAGTAGTCCCAAGGGCAACAATCAAGTCTGCTGACTGATCAACAGCCACAAGACCTGCTTGATGGGCATCTGAAAACCTGTTTAATCTTTTGGGCACATGTAGAGTGTGGTTAATGACAGAGATACAACAGTAAGTTTAAATTACTGTTAGAAATATTGAAACCAGCAGGAAGACAATTTGAGGCTATGTATAGTTAGATCTCACTCTATATTAATTTCAGTCTTTAGTTTGCCATCAGAATCAGCATGTGAAAACATTCATTGCTTCTGTGTTTGTTTTAATCATGCTTTGCTTATTTTTCTTCCTATGGGATATTTTAATTAAGTTCTTGAATTATATTTCCACTGACATCTTCTTTTAAGATGAAATAAAACTAAAAGAGACTGAAATGATGGCTAAAGAGGAATTCACTGCCAGCTTCTCCCTAGATCCTTCCTCTTGATCCCCAGGGGAAAAAAATAACCACTTTTTAATCAACACTTTTATTAATCTTGTAAGATCATAAGATCATAATCTTAGAAGATAATTTCTGAAATCAGTTTGTCTTCTTTGCATAGACCTTTGTCTTAATGAATCTGTGCTGAATCTCAACAAATTGTTGGCCATTTGTATTCCTTCAATATGCTATTATTACTATACTAACAGCATATGGAAGCATTGACCAAACTAACAATTATGTCCACAAGGAAGAAAAATCTATGACATAAATGTTGACTGACGCATCATTATGACCAAATGACTTCTTTTCTTGCCTGATTTCCTCTTCACTCAGCAACACATTGTTGCTAAACATGAGGAGTAGGGTATCATTTTGAAATGCTTCTCATACAGAACCTCTATAATCTGGCTCAACATCTGCCTATTAAATATCTTGGTGAGTTACTGGGGTCTATTGACCCAAAGATAATCATATTTATTATCTGAGTGTCTCATAACGTTATGAATATAATAAGATTATAACTGAAACCAGTTTCATAAACTGAAGTAATTAACCCAGACTTGTAGACAGATGCATTATAAAATTTTATTTTCATTACCACCTAAAAGGAAAATGAAGACAGATGCTTTCCTATTAGCAACAGAAGTCTCGACAAGAACCACCAGTTTTTCCTTCCAGGAGCAAATATTACATGAGATCTGGCTCAAGTATGAGAAATAAGGACAAAGAATAAATGGCATTTTTCTTGATGGAGAAACCATGGGATCATCCCTAAAAATTCATTCTGGGAAGAGTCTAATTTGATTTTCAAAAACAAAACAAAACAAAAAAACCTAAACGAAGGGCATATAATAATATGAATTCTTGGGTTGCCTGGGTGGCTCAGTCGGTTAAGCGTCTGACTTCAACTCAGGTCATGATCTCAGTTTGTGAGTTCCAGCCCTGCGTTGGGCTCTGTGCTGGTAGCTCAGAGCCTGGAGCCTGCTTCGGATTCTGTGTCTCTCCCTCTCTCTGCGCCTCCCATGCTCATGCTGTATCTCTCTGTGTCCCTCAATAATAAATAAATGTTAATTTAAAAAAAATAATATGAATTCTTAGAGTATAGTGATGATGTTAATAAGTTCTTGATAAGGAGAGCCTAAACTGATGAAGATTAATTGCAGGAAGAGTTTATGGAACTAGTAGTATGTAACAAATTGATGAAGATATTTTATATCGTCAAAGGTAAGTGACCATACATAGGAATAGTTACCCCCAGATACTGGTAGGCACTTTTGTGCTGTGATTAGTAGTGTAGGTCCAGACTGCCTGGGTTGAAATTCCTTCCTCTTCTGTCACTTACTATCTGTGTAATGTTGGACAAGTTACTTGTGCGCTAGTTTCAAACTTTGAAAGTCATTCCCTTTATAATTTGTAGAGCTCTGAGTTGCCTTCTGGGAAATCCAGAAGTGATATTACTCAATAATGTGATATTTTTAAGATTTTAACATTTTAAATATTCTCTGCATGCCAAATGGTTCACAGGTAAGCTTACCTCTTCTCTTAAAATCAGTTAGCAAGAAGCAGACCCTCAAGTACTCTGAGAGACAAGGGAGCTTCCAGTTCCCTACACTTTACTGGGGGAATGGGAAGCTGGGGAGCCTTGCAATCCAAGTTTCAAAGTGGAAACTTGGGTGGTGGAGCTATGGGAGTTCTAAGGGCTAAAGATTTTGAGGGAAGTGTCAAGAAACTGAACGTTTCTATGTTTGAGTGATAAGTATCTTTGCAACCAGTCCCTCTCCCTTCTCATGCTTCTCTTCTCTGGAGAGTTGATTTTTATTTTAATCCTATGTTGAGGAGAGGTATGGATGATAATGGTGACTCAGCTCAGGGTAGCCATTTTCAGAGTTGGCCAGAGGTAGGTGTTTTGAGACCTGCATTTTAAGAAACAGCTTACTTCCCTTCTGGTAACCAGAGGTGGTGTGATTCATCACAGGATTCCTTCAGTTTCCTCTTTAGTCCTCCAATCGCTTTTAGTCCCCTGAACATCTTCCACTAGACTGCAGGCTTCTTGATGGCAGCTGCCAAATTTGTCTATCTCCATAGCCCTAGGATGTAGACAGTACAAAGTACCCAGTACATGTTCAGTTAATAACTGTTGAATAAATGAGGCAGAGATGGATGTTTCCCAGTGCCTCTGTATTTCCTTTTTGAATCACACCATTGATAAAATGTGTTTTGTCTTAAAGTATTGAAATATAGTTGAAATAGGGTACATTTGCACTGTAGAACAAAAAAAAAATGCTATCATACCTATTATTAAGTGGTTGTATAAGTTTGTGTGAGCTTGCCTAGAAATTTCATCACTGTTGATAGTGTTATTTCTCTAGAAAAATTCTATGTTCCAAAAAAAATGGTTTTAAAAGCATTTTGAAATTTGATCTATTTACAAGTTTGGAAAACTTGTTACATAATTTATGGTATCTTTGACTAGTTGTAGAAAATAGAATTTACTGTGTTTTAACAGTACATTTATGAAGTATTGGATGTTGTATTAAAACAGCTTAGGCCTGTTAAGAGTATCCACTCACCCCTATGTTTAAATTTGGAGGGCTACTACCAGGATATATCAAAAAAAAAAAAAGAACAATTTCTTAGTTGCTTAGACCCAGTGTGGATTTTATACCCTGCAAGTGGACTCTCCACCTTTTATTTTGTGAGGGCAAGAGTACTTGAAGAGATTCTCGAAAGAAGGAACTGAGAGAATATTGTGGACAGAGTAAAAGAAGACTACTACAGGAGTAAATAAATTATATTTTTTTCATGTCTCAGTCTTGGATGAATTTACAGGTGCAACTGATTCTCCTTAATGTTACTTTCACTCTTCCCTCCCTGGCCATTCATACTGTAAGTATCTAGTTGGACAAAATCATTGCTGTGGCAGCCTTGGTCAAGTCTGTCTTCTCTCCACACCTTAATCTTCCTTAAGCACTGTGCGCTGTTCGATTACATCATTTTTCTTCTCAGACATCTTTCATCAGTCAATTACCAACTGATAGAATTAGAAAACTTTGTCCTTCATTCTTGGTCATCTGAAATCAGGCTTCATATTTCCTTTTCAACCTTATTTTCTGCTAATAAAAAGCAGAAACCTTCCATGCCTGAGAGACTAGCCTACAAATGGCATCCTGTATTTGTTTTTCTCATACAAACACCCAACCCTGTATGTTGACTCCATGCTTCTTCAAGCTTTACTGCTCTGTTTCTCACCTGCTCTGTGCCTGCTCTTCCACTTCGCCAGAATCTTCGGTCTAGTTGCTCAGTCGTCTTTCTTTTCCATCTGGCAGACCCCTCCCGTTTTCACTTTGTTGCCTTTTCGTGTAAAATTTCATGCTGAGCAACACTGAAAAGTACACAAACAACATATTGGAGCTGAGGTCTCTAACCTCAGCTGGACCTTCAGGATTGCCTGAGAATCTAGCCAGCTATTTCCTACTCCTTTTCCAAACGTTCTTTATTCTCCTCTATACTTCTAACCTCCACATTGCCTACATCGCTCTCTCTACGAGGGACTCATGACTAATCTTCAGAGTTAAATAAAAGCCAAAGTATAGGAACTCCAACCTCTCGGCTGCAAATCTTTAGCCTTTTTTTCTCACTGTTACCATAGAAAATGTTAGTCACCCTCTACTTCCTTCTCTTGGACCTTGATCTCTTTATCATCTCTGTGTTTTTACTGCAGTTTAAACCCCTCACACTAGTGAGATTCCCCTGGTTCAATATTTCTGCTAGCCAGCTCTTTAGAGCCTGTTTTCCCTCTGGATATGGACATATCTCTATCTTCCATTTTACAGTAGTTTTCAGGAAAGAGTTTTCTACATTATTTCCATTTTCATATCTTTTCTTTGCTTCATTTATTGCGCTGTGACTTACAACCTCAGCATGTCACTAAAATTGTTCTCTCCAGAGTTACCAGTGACCTTCCAAATACTAAACTAATGGATATTTTTTTAGAATTTATTAATCTTTCACATTCACTGGCCATACCTCTCCTCTTGACAAAAGCATTTATTTTATCCATTTGGCCCCACGCTCTTAATTTTCAGTTGTCCTTTCTCATTTTCCTTTGCCAGTTTCTCTTCTCCCTGACCTTTTCAAACTGGTATTGATAATGGCCCTGCCTTAAGTCTACCTTTCTTTCTCCTTATACACTGCCATGTAGGGTGTTACTGAAATGACCATGTCTGAGTCATTGATACCCAGGTGCATATTTTCAATTCAGATATCTCTCTTGATGTGCAACTTGAATCATCATGTGAATATCGCATATTTACTGAAGGATGAGTATCTTAGCATCCACATCAAAACCCATTCCTTCTCTTGTGATTCCTAATTTAAGGGAAGGTTCTTAGCTACTCACGTGTACAAGTCAGAAGCCTGAAAGTCAGCCTGACTCTTTCTTCCACACGTACTGATGATGTCACTACCCTGCAGGGGCTTCTCATTACTCTTAGTAGTTAATCAAAGCTCTTACATTTGGCTCATGTTCCTGTCATGATGTATTCCCTCAAACCTCTCCAGACACATCCTTTTCTTCTTCTTCTGTTTTTAAATTTAAGTATAATTGACATGTAACATTATATTAGTTGCAGGTGTCCAACATAGTGATTCGATATACATGTATATTACAAAATGATCACCACGATAAGTCGAGTTAACATCCATCACTATGCATCATTACAGATTTTTTTCTTGTGATGAAAACTTTCAAGATCTACTCTCTTAGCAACTCTTAAATATATATTATAGTATTATTAACTGTAGTCACTATGCTATACACAGACAAATTCTTTTCAACCTGAAGCACTCTTACTTCACCTGAGTGTTATCACTGAAAGGTCATTCTTTCTCTTCCTCCAGTCCTTTTAACTCCTTTCCCCCCTCTAAAAAATACTCATACATTTACCTGAATCCTCTGCTTGTTCATTTCATACATGTACCAGATTATGGAAAAATATGTAGAATCACTTTTTTTTTTAATTTTTTAATGTTTATTTTTGAGAGAGACAGAGCATGAATGGGAGAGGGGCAGAGAGAGAGGGAGACACAGAATCAGAAGCAGGCTCCAGGCTCCCAGCTGTCAGCACAGAACCTGACACGGTGCTCAGACTCATGGACCGTGAGATCATGACCTGAGCTGAAGTCGGACACTCAACCGACTTAGCCAACCCAGGTGCCCCCAAGATCACTTTCTTTGATCACTACTATTCATTCTCCTTGGCAATTTCACGATTTTCTGCTTATTAGTTATTCCAGAATCAGTTTGTGAAATACAATTTTTACTTATGTCTCCAGTATTTCAGTCTAACAATTCTCAATATTTTTATTTAAATTAAAATGAGAATATGAAATTGTGCTAGAAGGTTAAATGTTTTAGGATGGCTTCCAGAAAATTCAGTTATCTGTCTTGAGGAAATACCTTGGACGCTGTAATTTGTCTGTCTTTGTATTCTTTAAGACACAGAACTGGAGAGAGGAAATTTAATTCTCTGGAGGTTTAGAATATGCTACTTACAACTTCACTCATTTTTAAAATCATCGAATGTCTAAAAAGTGTAAGATCATAAACTAGGGTCTGGGGTTAAACTGGCAAAGGAAAACTAGCACTGCCTTTGTGCTAACACTGGCAGCCTGAAAGAGGAAGACAAACCTTTATCAAGATGACACATCAAAAGTCGAATTGGAAACTGTCACAAGTGTTTATGACAGAGATGTCCTAAAAATACATGTGAGAATTGGTCAGAGATGCAAGGTTTCTCTGAAGGTACAGCTTCCAAGGCTTTTCATTTGTTTGTTTTGTTTTTGATGCTCCCAGCATGAGGTCCAGGCACTCATGTGGTGAGCCCTTTGGGTGCTACTGTACCAGTCCAAGGTAAGATCTCCTGGTTGGACAGCAGCTGGAGCAAATCAGTAGCATAGATAAGTGCCCGTTCCCCATGAGGTTGGAAAGAGTCTACTGATAGATAACACAGGGCAGATAAAACAGATGCCAATGAAGACTGACACAACCAGTCGTGTCAGAATGCATACTTGGATGGTTTTGTTTTGGTTTGTTTTGGTTTTAGTTTTTACGGATATTTGAATCACAATGGAAAATTACATGGGGGAAAATGTTTAATTGTATATGCAAATGGGTCATCTTTAAAGTGTTTACCTTATGAAAATGGGAATAGGCGACAGAACTGAAGTGTTTATAGTGTAAAAGAATTAGTAACGATGTAATTACAGGTTCTCTTTGACAATGATCCTGAAACATATAACACAATTTAAAATTTTGTATTACTTTCTACCAATAATCTTATGTAAGTTATTCTTCTTTTAGTGTTTGTTTTTTTCTTGTGAAAAAAGAAACTGAACTATGCTGGTTACTGAGGGAGCAGCTCTCATTCAAAAAGATCTTCAATTAGAGTTCTTTAAAAAGGCAGAATACTGCCATCTGTTGTTCACTGAAATTGTTTCTAGGCTAAGCAAACAGAAACCTCAAGAGTTCAAGTTTAATAGCAGTTCTTAAAATTTAACAAATAAAAAACCATCAAAATTCATCAGCTTTTATGAGTTCATACTTGAGAGAGTCTTAAATTTTCTATATTTATAAACTCATGCGCAATCAGAAAACCCAGTTTCTTTCACCAACAGAAATAATAATGCTTTTTATTTATATAACAGTTGGCACTTTACAGGGTACTTACCCACCTTCATTTGTGGGACCGGTCACATGACTGGTTCTGTACCTGAGTTCATCATAGAGCCACCAGCCGCCTCATCTTTTCTAATTAGAAGAAACTGAGAGAAGCAGCCCGATATGGGTGCTTAATAAATATGGTTTATTTCCTAAATGATAAAACAGTGTTCTGTGTTAATTGTTGTTTTTGAGGCTGTTTAGTGACTTTGCTAGTGTCTGGAAGACAGAAAACAGGGACCGCATGAACAACTTTCGGCTTATCTGCAGATAGATTATAGGGAGGTATGTAAGGACACAAGATGGTGTACTACATCCCATTTGGGGGCACGGAATGTTCCTTGAACATCTAAAGAGAAGGAAGTTAAGAACTCTGATAATTGCTGCATTTTGCTGCATCTCACCTCTCACATGCGGCCGGCCCACAGAGATGTTGGAACACAGTTTGATAAAGGGCCCTATATGTTTTCCTCCTACTGTACATACATATTATCTTAAGGAGAAAATCCAAATGTAAACTTCAAGTCCCTGCCAGAAAATTAAAATAAGCAAACATCTGCTTCCTTAGGATGGCATGTAGCCAAAGTTCAGCCTACAATGAGTTACTGCAAAATTTTCACATGATTTCATTTTTAAAAAATTTCCCAACCAACTTCAAGTCTAAAATTATAAATGGGTCCTATGAAAGTATAAACACATATGCAATTTTACTGGCTTTGAGGTCAGAACCAGTAATACACCAAAGACCATTTATCAATCCAGCTCACCTTCTAAGTGAATTTAGGGCCTTAAAGACCAAGATACTACTCCCTGGTACCACAGACAGCCTTCCAGAGAAAGATTGGGAGGGTTGGGGGTGGCAAACTGTGCTTTAAAGATGCAGGGGACTGCTCCCAAAAACCCATCAGGCATCTTTTCCCAGCATTGAGGACCAAAGTTGGGTAAGAAAAGTCCCAGTGACTCTTTCCTTTTATGTGTCATCTCTTACACTGTTTATTCCTCTCTTATCCCAGCTTGCTCTTCACCCTGAGAATATTCTTCCCATGCTATGTTTGCCTCCCAGGGTGCCTCCCAGGATGACTAAATAGAAAGGAAGAAAAAAAAAAACTTTCCAACAATGGAGTTAAGAGGCCTGCTCTGAGAATTCCTTTCACATACTGTGTTATAAATTATACCAGTGCAATCAGCCATATTAACTGAAACCAGGACTTTTGTACAATTACTTTCTGAGAGCCTAAAATCTCAGAACGATTTTCAGTATATAGGAATAGGGAATACGATCTTTAGATTTACCTAGAATAAGAAGTCAAAGTATTCAGGTTTTCATTTTTGTTATTTTGTTTTTGTTGATAAAGAAATATATCTATGCTGCCTTCATTTATGAAGAAACTGCTGGCCCAGTATGTGTTGAAGACAAACATACATGCAGTACTTTACCACAATGTTTTAGTGCAATAATAATGGTGGGGATATTATAATATTTATCAAACATGTACAGTGGGTCAAGCAACTCTGCTGAGGTCTTTATGAGCATGATTTCATTTAATCATCAACAATACTATATAGTATCATATAATAATAATATTATTATCCCCTGTTTTGGCTACAGGCAGTCTAGCTGTAGATCCTCTGTACCAATTCATAAAGGCCCATGTACCGATTCCTAAAATAAAAATTTGGGGCGCCTGGGTGCCTCAGTCGGTTAAATGGCCAACTTCGGCTCAGGACATGATCTCGCGGTCCGTGAGTTCAAGCCCTGTGTCAGGCTCTGTGCTGACAGCTCGGAGCCTGGAGCCTGCTTCTGTTTCTGTGTCTCCCTCTCTCTCTGCCCCTCCCCCATTCGCACTCTGTCTCTCTCTGCCTTTCAAAAAATGAATAAATGTTAATTTTTTTTTAATTTGATATAGATGAATGAGTAAAACTTCCTCTTTTATCTCAGTACTTTATCATTTTGCTTTCCAACTTCTCACGTATGCAAACTTCCAAATCACATACACGATGAAAATAGGCACCTGTTCCTTTTTGCCACCCCCATGTGCTAATTCATAAACCAAACTTTGCTTTCTACCCCTTGTTTCAGGAGTGGTAATGAACTAGCCATGACATAACTATTAATAATAGTTCCTTTCACTGGAAGGCTTTCAAGGGAAAGGTGTTGCATTTAAAATGTGGGACTCTTAACAGATACAATCAGGATCGTAGTTGGTCTGTTCATTTTAAAAACTTTAAAGCAGAGAATTATAAAAATTTGACCTACATTTTCGATACCTCTAGTGATATATTTTAACTTAATACATCTAAATATGCAGGCTTTTACACATCTTTTGATGAAGAGCCAAGACTGTTTGCTGTAAGCATGTGTCCACTGTATCGATTAGAGTTGCAAGGTGTCTTTCTTACATGTACCACACCTGTACCTCGTTGTATACACTGCCAGTTTCTGTGTATTTCACAGTGGAAATGACCTAGGTGCTTATCAAAGCATTCTGAGTTCAAAATCTTCCAGGTATGTTGTCACTTTCTTTTTGAACCCTTACAGTTGTACCTCCCCTACTTAATTTAACAGAAATCAATATTAGGGCCTCACTTTTATGAAATGTATTTATGAAGTCTTTAAAGTTGTTCAACTTAGTTTTCAAAGGAACTCTTCCAGTTTTGACTCATGTATCACTGGTTTATGGATATTTTATTAGCATAGGTAATTTACAGTGACCGAATACAACTGGCCTCAACAGATGTGGGACCAAAGGAAACCGACATTTGGCAAATGTACAACTCCATTCTTGGGAGAAGCATGTGGAAATTCCAGAGAATAGCCTATTTGCTTGTGAGCACTCAGTGCACACTGGGCGTTTTAACACAGAAAGGAAACAGCACCAGTGACTCAATAATAAGTTATAAGGTAGAGCTTAGGTAAGTTTAGCAATCAGTGAAACAAAGAATTTTATGTCTACGTAGTATCTTTTAAATTGTTTTAAAAATTTTTTAAATGCTTTCCGATGCCAAGAAATAAGTTTTAAAATAATTTCCTTCTTTCTTCTTTGATGTATGTTTATGTGTATATGTGAAATCTTTAGATATATAGAATTGGAAGGGACCTTGGGAAAATCCAACCCAGTTCTCTGATTTCACAAGGGGGGAGCCTGTCTGGCCCCCAATGGATACAGTATTGCCTAGAGACAGCCTGTGTGGTTGGTTTTGGAAACCATCATAAATTAAACTATTAAACAAAAAAGAGGATCTAATTTGAGGCATATAGCATCTCAACAAGGTTACTTAGATAACTGTCTTCAATTCTGGTTCTTTAGCATATGTAACCTGTCTTTGAGTTTCATGTAGAGTTATGAAGAGAGGCATTTATGCTGCTCCTAATTCTGTTTTTTTTTTCCAGTTAGAATAAATTAATCTCCAAAGCAAATGACTCATCAGATGATTCACTAATTCACTGAGTCAGAAGACTTGAGAGTTATTACATCTTCCACCTTGAAGTAGGGATGTATGCAACCTATTTGATTAAATTATCAGTTTAATGTTTGCTTCAAAATGTGTAGGAAGAAAAGCTATAACTTAGCTATATTGGTGCTGCCTCCAAAAGAATTCATCAAGTATTAGATGAGTTACCGTCACCCGACTTTTGAAACCAGATAACCTCCCTGATCATTTTGAACAAGTAGTTTGCTGTTGACCTGAAGTTTCCCACTCCTTTTCTGATTTTTATCTTGGGCATCTTCTCATTCTTTAAGTGAAATAGTGTTTGTTGGCTTTTTTTTAAAATTTACCTTGTTCCTGTAGCTATTTTCTAAAACTTCTTGGCAATTATTTCTTTTAGGAATTCCCCATTTCTAAATAATATGCTGACAGAACCCCAAACACAGTGCCACAGTAAATAATCTGACATGTTACTTAAAGATATATAATTTTATTTTACATGCTATTAGTAATTTGGTCACGTGGATTTATCTAGAATTTTTAAAAATTTGCAACTTAGGGTAATTTAGAAACTTGAGTGCCCTTCCTAAAGTGCTCGTTTTTTTCTGATCCCTACACATATTGAAAGCTTTCCCTTTTCTCGTACTAATAGTGTAATTTCAAAGTTTTAGCACAGCAATAGTAAGAGTGAAAACAAATTTCCTATAATTGAATTGATTGATACCTGCTTAGTCTAGGAGTTATGTTTAATGGTGTTTATAAGTATATTTGTTATTGTTTCTTTAACTTTTCTATAACTCCAGATTTTCCCCCGCCTTTGGTGTTCAATAAGTAAAGTAACTTGGAAGCAACTAGATTATATTGTATAGCAAGACCATTTGTATATTCACAGCCTGGAGATGGTGAGATAGACTGGATGGAGATAAGGAGGGAAAGGATGATATTTTAAAAACTGGACACTTGAATCAGCTATTTTTGCTTTAACATATAAATATATATATTTAACATAAATATTTGTTATGTTATATGTTAGCATTTTATATATATATATATATATATATATATATATATATATATATATATATATTTAAAATATATAAAACCACACTTTACTGTTTATCAGACTTAAATTCCCAAGTTTCTATTTAAAGGTAATAATCCAAATTTGGTTGTCATTTAAACGGTGTGTAGGGAATTGTACTTGCACCTTCTTAAATGTTAAGTGTAAATATTTCTGTTATAAGGAGAGCTTGCTAAGTAGAATGTTTTATATTGTTTGATCCTGTTTTTTTTTTTTTTAAGGAAAAGATTTGTTTATCTCCACCATAAAACAACTCAACCGTGGTTTTATGCTCTAGTATATATAGTTCATTACTGCACTGAAAGATGATTTCATGCTGTTAGCTTAAGACTTTCCTTTAAAGTAGCTTTTATATAAACTTAACCTTTAGTATTTATTATCACTAAGGTTTCACCGGTGAAATGGAATATTTCTGAGTATGCCTAGAAATTTAGTTACGTTATTTTTAAAGTTGGATACAGTATCCTCTTTGTGACTCACTCTTGTTTCATATTTTGTATCTTCCGATGAAAAAACTCTACCATTGACCAAAGCTTCTCTCTCCTAAAATTCCTTGTTACTTACTCCTTGGACTCGCCTGTGTCTTTATAATTTGCCTGCTGCTTATTGAAATAGTGACCTGTCTGCCTTTCAGTGAGTCACGTGTGGTAGTCTTGGAGATTTTGTGGCAAACAAATCTGATTGTTGGTTTTAGATTTTATGCCTCATTGAAGCCTTTAGTTATTTGAGCCAAAAAGTGGTGATAACGTCTGTGTGTGATGCAACTTTTGACTTTTATACAATTCTATTCTTGAATCAGAAAATGAGTAGAGCAAAGACCCGGTTTCATTCCAGTATTAAGTATATTTCATTAAAGTATACTTTTTTCCACAGTAAAAACGTTCACTTTGCTTTCATAGCTAATTCCAGTATGGATAATTTACTACTTACTGGCATGAATATTGCTTTGTTTTTGCTTGAAGACCTTTGCTTTTACAAAAGCTATGGCATAAATAGCATTGAAATACATATTGTGCTTATTTTCTAAATTCTTACGTAACACTGACAGGAGAATGAGTTTTCAGTACTGTTTCTATTTTAAAATTACTTTAAAAATGTTTAAGATTTGTTTTTTTCTGAGTACATAAATGCATTAAAAAAGAAAATATGTTATAATCATAAAATTAGAGAATTATAAAAAAAGGCTTGTTCTGTCACCAATAATTCATTAAAAATTATAGTTCTAATTATCAATGAACATGCTCTACTTTTTCTTCAGGTTTGTAAATTTTGTATGGTGAGAGCATTTTGAGAAAACCTCTTTAATTATTAATTATTAGCACATAAACTGTTAATTTCATTGTCAGAAAGTCTGAAAATTTTATGTCCTAAAAATAATTTGACTTAAATTTTCACTTTTTAAGGGGAACAATACAGTGACTTGTTATTTTAAGTTTATTAGAGAAACATGGATAGGAATAAATATTAGTTTTTCAGAAGGTCACACTGAGTGAGTTTTTTAGAAGCATCATAATTAGAGATGCACTTGAAAAAAATGTGTTTCCAAAGGAAAATGTTAACTTAGTTCAGTGGCATTTCTCATGAACAGTTTTGAAGTTGGCAATGTAGGTACATATGTGAAGTATGCATAATTATGTATCCTAAAGATATTAACATTACACTTAAATTTGTACATTGGTTCATAACAGATATTTAGTCTTCCAAACAGAGAAAAGCATGACACAGTGATTAAATAAAGCATTAGATAATTACAGATATATTTAGGAACTTAAGGTAAAAAAAATCAACATGTATTCTGGTGAACTGGGTTAGCACTTAAGCTGTAGAATCAGAGTACCTTTATTTGCAGCCTGATGTTTCCATGTTTCAGCTATCTGACTATGATTTTGGCAAGTTATCTTAATAAAAATGGAGTTAATAAATGAAGTAACTACTTTGTAGACTGTGCTGAATAAGTATCAGCTGCCACTATGATCATTATGGTTACTATTATTCCAAGGTAAAAGACATAACTATTCTATGCTGTATCTTTACAGAAAAATTTAGCCTTTACTTACAGTTGTTACAAGGCTACATGTCTTCCTGTATGATGGGTGTTTTCATCATTTTTATATTTTTCTGATCATAAAAAATAATGCATATTCACTTTTTTGAGAACCTACCTTTCTCCACCAGTGAACAATATGAGTGTTTTTTCAAGTAATCGTTTATAGATCTACCCAAATCTTAAAAAAAAAAAAAACAACAACTATATACCAGTGTATAATATAGTCAGAATACAACTTTGTATCATTTTCCCTGTAGATACCCATTTATGACTGCATTCTCTGGTTGTTATAAGAGTACTATTGTACTTTTTGTGTCTTTGTCCTCATGTTTTTACGTATTTGCAGTTTTTCTTTATATGTCTGTCAACATTGTTTTACTGGATAATAGGATATATGCACTTAAATGACACATTGATAGACTCAGCAAAATGCCCTTCCACAAATACTGGGTTATTTTGACTCACTGCTTATTTCCCCAAACTATTACTAATACTTGGTGCTATCAATCCTTTATTATTTTGCCACGTTGATGAGTAAAAGTTTTCATTACATTAATTTGCATTTTAAATATGAGGGAGACAAGGAGCTTTTTATGTATTTGATTGTTTACATTTTGTTTGAATTGTCTATTCAGTCCCTTTATCCAAATTTGTCTTTTATTGATTTTTTTAGAAGCTCTTCATTTGGATATGTTTTTTCTTCTCTGTGGGGCAAATATTTTCTCAGTCTTCTTTACCTTTGCTTATGGTGTATTTTCTTACATAGAAGCTTGTGTCTTTATTCCTACCTGTCATATATTTCATTGACAGGTTATGAAGTTGTATAATTTTTTCTAACATTCCAAGATTATAACTTACTCCCCAGTATTTGCTTTTAATAAATTGCTTGTAATTTTATATGCTTAAATTTTTCATCTCTCTGGAGTTTATTTTTGAGTCTGTTGTAGATGATTAAACTTTTCTTCCAAATATATAGCCAAACTTGTACATCCTCTTATTGAAAAACTCTAGAATTATCATTATTATTTTTACCATTATCCGTATTGAGCACTTAGAATTGCCAGCACAATATTGAGTGCTTTACATGTATTGCCCCATTTAATTCTTACAATTACCTTCTGAAGTTGGTGCTATTACTGTATCCACTTTACGGATGTAGAAATCACAGGATGGAATCTTAGTGACTTGACAGAGATCATGCAGCTAGATAGTGGTAAGGTTACGAGTCACGATTTGGATGTAAGTAGCCTAGTTCCAGAATCTGTTATGCAGTTATGTGGGTTTCCTGTGCCTCATATTGTGGCACTGTTCCAATATTAACGGTCTTTGATGCACTGTCTTTAAGCTTCACCTACTCTCTTGGCCTTGACTTTGCCCATCCTCTCCTTTACTCTCATGCCTTCCTGCCTGCATTTGGGCCTGGCCAGCAGGTCCGGGAGCATTCCTGTCCTCCGTTTTTTGTGCTCTTCCTTTCTTCAGCAAATACAGAGTAATGACTCTCAGTGTTAGAGGCACTTTGCAAAATATGACAGATGTGCAGCAGAATACCAGAACTAAAATGACTATTCTTACCAACCACAAGAAGAGGGACAATGTGTGAATTTGACCACAAATGGAGTTGCTTTTTGTGCTTGTCTTTAACATTTAATTAAATAACTACCACATACCAGGCTAAACTATCACATTAAAATATTACTGAATTAAAAGTTACAGTACATTGGGGCACCTGGGTGGCTCAGTTGATTAAGCGTCGGAGTCTTGATCTCAGCTCAGGTCTTGATCTTGGGATTATGAGGTCAAGCCCTGTGTTGGGCTCTGAGCTGGCATGAAACCTACTTTAAAAAAAGGAGGAAGAGAAAAAAGTTTACAGTATATTAATGTTACTTTCAGAATGAAATTTCTAAATAAAGTGCAGTTAAATGTTGAGGTCTTCATAAGGAGTGGCTGATAGGAAGTTTTTGTTTGTTTGTTTGTTTTTTTCCCCCAGTTCTCTGAAACTTCTTGCCTTTGAAAAACTAGTTATCTTTTGTATTTCTTCAAATATGTCTCACCCCTCCCCAAATTCTAACATTAAAAAACATGCATGAACACAAAAATGGCAAAAGACATGGCACATTTGGGTAAATTTGAAACAGAAATGTGACTTGAATGTACTTTACTGCAACCTGAAAGAGTCAATCAGCCCATTTCTGAGAAAAAAGCCCAATTTTGTGCCTTCAGCCTCAGCTCTCCTCTCACTTGACTGTTCCTTTGGTGTCTCAGTCTTCAGGAACCAGTATTACTGTGGATATTGCCGTGATGGGTGAAGCTCATGGTCTCATTACTGACCTCCTGGCAGACCCTTCTCTGCCCCCCAACGTGTGCACATCCTTGAGGGCCGTGAGCAACCTGCTCAGCACCCAGCTCACCTTCCAGGCTATTCACAAGCCCCGCGTGAATCCTGTTATTTCCTTCAGTGAAAACTACACCTGTTCTGATTCTGAAGAAAGCTCTGAAAAAGACAAGCTGGCTATTCCCAAGGTAAGTATTAAGGACACGTTCCTGGAAAGGTTAAATTTTGTTTTGTTTTGTTTTCTGGGTCTGTTTGTTGTCACCCCACACCCATATGGAAGATTTATGTCAGTGACTCAGTGAAGACATGTTGATCATGATGATCAAAGTTAATAAAAATTTAAACATAAAGACTTGTGTCCTTAAACCTAATAGCTTTCTACAAGTGAAAGCTTTACCTTGTTATGTTACCTTTTTTTTATTATTATTATTTTGACTTTGAAGAAGATTTTACTCCTCTATGCTAGGCTCTGTTCTGTGGGCTAAAGATGTAGCAGTGAGGGGTGGGGGCAGGAAAAGTCCCTGCTCCTAGTGTTTAAAATCTGGTGTCTTCTGAAACCCAAGGATGCTCTGCACATGATTTCTTTGTGTGATACCCTTCAGAGTACACTCCTGGTTTTCCCAAACCCAAGAAGTTTTGAACTCAGAACAGTTTTGATTGATTCTGGATTATTTAAGGTAAAAGATGGCCTTAGTTATTTGTAGAATTCTTTCCTTTTACATGTAAGATCGGAGTTTTATAAACATAAGCTGTAGGAAATCGGATCCTATAGCCAGTTTAGACCTTGCATGAGAATGGGTCATATTAAAGACTAAAAAAAAAAAGTTTTAAGTCATCTCTGGCACATCCTGCAGTTGTCTGTTTGGTAAACAGGCGTCTGTCCTCTTTAGCTAGTGGTCAGTCAGTAACACCCTTGCTTTAGCTATTTTGAGTCTCTTGACTCAGGAATATGTTTTTCACACAGCTTTCTCAATTAGGTATTTACATAATTTTTTGAACATCTGCTTCTCTGCAAAAAGTATGGCTAAGCATGATAAGACAGTAAAGGAATGAAGAGAGATTAACTGATTCCTTTCAGTCTCAAAAGAGACATGAAGTTAGGCATCAATCCTGATATGTAAAATGCTTGACCTCTTCTCTTACTATTGAATTACCTTCTAAGATGAATATTCAGACCTTTAGGAAATATAGGAAGCTAGTATCAGAGTTATTCTTTTTTTTAATGTTTATTTTTGAGAGAGGGACAGTGCAAGTGGGGGAGAGGCAGAGAGACAGGGGGAGAACACAGCATCTGAGGGAGGCTCCAGGCTCTGAGCTGTCAGCACAGAGCCTGATGCAGGGCTTGAACTCACGAACTGCAAGATCATGACCTGAGCCAAAGTTGGATGCTCAACTTGACTGAGCCACCCAGGAGCCCCTGTCATCGTTTAGATGAAGACCCCAAAATGTTAATTTTGTAATATTCATTCTTTTATTGAATTCCTGACCACCTAGATTCCAGATAGGTAATATTCAGCCAATAGATTTTAATAAATATGCTTCCAATTTAAAACCCATTTCCTCCCATTATATTACATAGAAGTCAGTGATCAAAAATATGCTTGATAATAAAATCAACACTCCTTCTTCCTAGCGTCTGAGAAGGAGTTTGCCTCCTGGTTTGTTGAGACGTGTTTCATCAACTTGGACAACCACCACTTCAGCCACAGGCCTACCCACTCTGGAGCCTGCCCCAGTCCGGAGGGACCGTAGTGCCAGCATCAAACTGCATGAAGCATCTTCATCAAGGTTAGGCAATGCTCCTGTTGGTTTCATGTCTCTAGAGAAGTTATTTGCCAAAAGGAATGACAAATTGCAGAGGAAATGTGGCCCAACTAATTACAGTTGCCTGGAGGCCAGTGTCAAAAATGAAGACGGTATATGGTTTAAATGCAGAGCAGTACTATAAGGATTAATATTAGATAGTTAGGCTTGAGTTGTGTTGTGTGACCTTAAATGTAAATGGGAACAGGGAGTTGAGTTAATGCCCGCCAGTATGACAGGATGGGAAGAGTTGAACCCAGAGCAAAGGTAGACTAGATTTTACAGAGACTGAGATTCATATTGAGATTCTTAAATCAAAGGCATACAACCTGATATTTGCAAATTGTTGTTAGATTTCCCCCAGCCCACCAGACCGGTTATCCTAGTATGATATGAAAGGCAAAAGTAGATCGTCATCCTGAGGGTATCTGGATATGTTCAAACATTTGGTGATTTCAGGTTTATTTAGACAAAGGACAAATTGGTGGCTAGCAGAGACAGGACATGGGGGGTGACGCGGGCCAAATAGGGAAAGGGGGTCAAAAGGTACAAACTTTGAGTTTTAAATAATTGTGATAGGGATATATTATACAGCATGGTGACTATAGTTAGTAATACCATATCACACATTTGAAAGTAGCTAAAAGAGTAAATCTTAAAAATCCTCCTCTCAAGAAAAAAAAATTTTTTTAAATGTGTGGTGATGGATGCTAACAAGACTTATTATGGTGATTATTTCACAATATATACAAATATCAAATCATTATACACCTGAAACTAATATGTTGACAATATCTCATTTGAGAAACAGAATAGACTTTATGTAGTATGTTAGTTAAAATTTTACAAAGTGATTTAAAAGCCAGAATTACCAAAGCTAAAGAAAGATAGTGGTAAGATCTAGAAAGAATTTTGAAGAAAACTTCATCGTGAAAGAGGTGCTTTTAGAGGGAGCTATTGTGTTTGTCCTTTTCTAGTTAGAATAAAAATAGCATACTTTGTATGAATTCAGTCATTTTGAGAACATTTCCCATACGATTTCAGGTTTTCGAAACATTTGCATCAGTTTTATTAATGATGAAATGACTAAAAAATAACCACATCTTTGTTGAACTCCATGAAGGTAATATTAGAAGTAATTTTCCCCTGATCTGGGCCTTGAATATCAATAAAGCACTATTTTGAGATTGGCAGAGAAATGGAAACCTTTCGAATTAGAAGTTTAATGACTAACTTTTCTTTCTTTGTCATTTAAAAATATGTTTAATTGGTTTCTCCCATATTAACATGGACAGTCTAATGAACCTATAGAATCCAAAGCAAACTCAAATGATTCTTTCACGTATCAGTGTAATTCTCCATTTTATTACCTGGACTTCTGTAAAACTTTAAATGCCACCACGGGAGAAGATTACCCAATCTGATTCATGAACATTTCCTAAAGTTTTAAATTACAGGCCTTTGGTGATATATTCCTCTGAAAATATTGACTATTGTCAGTGTCTCCAACAGCAAATATTGATAAGTGATACTGGATCATAGTTAAATATTTGTTCCTTAAGAAAATGAATTTTGGGGGTGCCTGGGTGGCTCAGTTGGTTAAGCATCTGACTTTGGCTTGGGTCATAATCTCACAGTTTTTGAGCTCAAGCCCCATGTTGGGCTGTATGCTGACAGCTCAGAGCTTGGAACCTGCTTTGGATTGTGTGTCTCCCTCTCTCTGCCCCACCCCTGTTTGTGCTCTATCTCTCTCTATCAAACATGAATAAACATTAAAAAAAAAATTTTGTAAAGAAAGAAAATGAATTTTGTTCTCAGTGTATATCTTTAGGGAAGCTATTTTACCGACCAATTTTGCCAGGATTTCTGTCATAGAATAGCTAATGCCCCATGATTTTCTTTCCATACAGTGACTTTGCCAGAAATCCATTTGTGCATTTTTGAATGATTCCTTTATTTCTGTAATTGTTTGTTACTTCTTGTCACATTTCATTTCTTATATTTCTTTTCTTCTTAGTTAAGTGAGATTAAGGACTGTAACTGAAATTATCATGAAGAGGGTTTCAAGAACTTTTATGAGCTAAACTCCCAGGGATCCTGTCATCCTGCTTAATGAAATAAATACTCATAATCAAATATTTTCAACATAATTTAGGAAGAGTGTAAAATCTCATTCATTTTCTTTGTCCAAGAAAAAAAATACTTAAAGCTGACTTGCCAGAATATACTTTCCCCCCTAATTTTACTATTCCTTAATTTCACTATACTATTGAAAATCCTGATATAAAATCTGAAAACGGTACAAATTTTCACCACAATGAATAAATGAAATTCATTCTGAAGAGAATTTAAGGGAATAACCATATATTAGTGGCAATAGTACCACCATTAACTACAACTAGTTTTGGTGGACTCCTTTGTCATGGGTGAAAACAGTGAAAAGATACCCATAGATCATCTTCAGCCCTGAATATAAACCAAAATTAAAAATTCACTTAGAAGACCTATTGATGAAACTACAGATCGATTTCAAAACTGATTTGAGTATTAGCCCTTGTGGTTTCTTCCCTTTCAGCCTTTTTGTTTCTTCCTTTCCTATGTGCCTATTGAAGACTCTGAGGACTGTAGTGATCAGAAGAACAGAGGTGAGAAGTGGAAATTAGGAGCAACCCTCAGCTTACCTTACATCCCCTTCAGTATTTAGCTAGGTGATTCACTCCTGGGTAGTTTTACCTACAGCTGGGTAGAAAGGACGCTGGACTGAGGATCAGAAAGACCTTGGCCCTACCACTCAGAGATGCGTGTCCTGAAGAATAGTCCTTGTCTGAGCCTCAGCATCCTCTGCAAAGAATCCTTCAGAGAAGGGGGAACTGTGGCACAATTGTGAGATAAATTAGGTAGAAGAATACCAGATGCTTCAAAAAAAAAAAAATAGGCTTGAGATAAGTCACAAAAGTCTGAAATAAATCACACCCTAGTGACTGACTGAACTGACCCCTCCTTCAGTATATTAGGCAGAAAGGAAACTTGGTTTAAAAAAAAAACAACAACAACAAAAACTTAGGATCTGGTAAGACTTTTTGAACCTTGGATGGCATTGTTATGGGTAGAACTAAGATTATAAAATTTACTTTTGTGGAAGGGGGTTGAGATCTTCCACAGCAGACATGTACAAACTTTTCCTGTTGTCAGCTTGAGGTGACCAAGTAAAGGTTTCCCCAAGCTACTTTCCTCTTCCAAACCCAAATTATTATGTACATATTTATGTGATTGAAACAGCAATCATGAAGGTGTGAGGGTCAGTCCAAAGCTGGAAGCTATTGTGAGGCTCACAGAAGGCAATATATTTGAAAGTGCCAGTAAATTGTAATGCACATATATACATACACATATACGTATATCTACATATACATAAACATATAGCTTTATTGTTTTATTGATATCTGTTTTAATAAATGCTATATTAAGGACTGCATAGCTAGAATTTTAATTTATCTTCAAGTTCATTTATTAACTTAATTATTAAAGGTACTCTATTATACTTTATAAAACTTTGAAAAATTAACATATTTTCCATGTTTTCATTAAAAAAAGTAGACAGCTTTTGAGCTAGCTTTCATAATAGAAAACTTTTTGTGATAATAACAAATACACAAATATAATAAAATGCAGTTAATGTTAAGGTCTTTTCTTTTAAAAGTCTACATAGAAAAGTAATAACCATTCATTATGTTATGTACTAAGAAATTAAAACTCCTAGGCCAATATACACTGCATAAAAATTCTTCATAGTAATCTTATTGGTCATTCAATCCAGCAAAAGAAGTTAAAGAACAGCGCTGTAAAGAAATAGTGTAGTTATCTATCTCAGATTCTAAGTTTTCTTTGATTACATTGTTTCAGAATTTTAGGCACTCTGAAATGCCTAGAATGAGATTTCAAGAAGAATATGAAACAAATATTATTTTGTGTGCTTTTCTTAATTGATAATCACTGGAGTTCATTCTATAGTTCACTCACTCTATAACATGTCTTTGTTATAATTTATTTTGTAAACTGCTGTTAGAATTAGGAGAAAAGATGAAGTTTTTAAATACCTAAGTCAATAAGTGAAGAAAAATGTGAAAAGGAGATAGGTTCCGGAAGATGGCGGCGTAGGAGGACGCGGGGCTCACAGCGCGTCCTGCCGATCACTTAGATTCCACCTACACCTGCCTAAAGAACCCAGAAAACCACCAGAGGATTAGCAGAAGGGAGTCTCCGGAGTCAAGCACAGACTAGAGGCCCACGGAAGAGGGTAGGAAGGGCGGCAAGGCGGTGCGCACTCCACGGACTGGCGGGAGGGAGCCGGGGCGGAGGGGCGGCTCGCCGACCAAGCAGAGCCCCCGAGTCTGGCTGGCAAAAGCGGAGGGGCCGGACAGACTGTGTTCCGACAGCAAGCGCGACTTAGCGTCTGGAAGGTCATAAGTTAACAGCTCTGCTCGGAAAGCGGGAAGGCTGGAGGACAAAGGGAGGGAGAGCTGCTGAGCCCCCGGACGGCAGAGCTCAGCTTGGCGGGGAACAAAGGCGCCAGCGCCATCTCCCCCGCCCATCCCCCAGCCAAAATCCCAAAGGGAACCAGTTCCTGCCAGAGAACTTGCTCGCTCCGCGCAAACACCCAACTCTGTGCTTCTGCGGAGCCAAACCTCCGGCAGCGGATCTGACTCCCTCCCGCTGCCACAGGGCTCCTCCTGAAGTGGATCACCTCAGGAGAAGCGAGCTAAGCCTGCCCCTCCAGCCCCCGTGCACCTTGCCTACCCACCCCAGCTAATACGCCAGATCCCCAGCAACACAAGCCTGGCAGTGTGCAAGTAGCCCAGACGGGACACGCCACCCCACAGTGAATCCCGCCCCTAGGAGAGGGGAAGAGAAGGCACACACCAGTCTGACTGTGGCCCCAGCAGTGGGCTGGGGGCAGACATCGGGTCGGACTGCGGCCCCCGCCCACTAACTCCAGTTATACACCACAGCACAGGGGAAGTGCACTGCAGGTCCTCACCACGCCAGGGACTCTCCAAAATGACCAAACGGAAGAATTCCCCTCAGAAGAATCTCCAGGAAATAACAACAGCTAATGAACTGATCAAAAAGGATTTAAATAATATAACAGAAAGTGAATTTAGAATAATAGTCATAAAATTAATCGCTGGGCTTGAAAACAGTATACAGGACAGCAGAGAATCTCTTGCCACAAAGATCGAGGGACTAAGGAACAGTCACGAGGAGTTGAAAAACGCTTTAAACGAATTGCAAAACAAAATGGAATCCACGATGGCTCGGCTTGAAGAGGCAGAGGAGAGAATAGGTGAACTAGAAGATAAAGTTATGGAGAAAGAGGAAGCTGAAAGAAAGAGAGATAAAAAATCCAGGAGTATGAGGGGAAAATTAGAGAACTAAGTGATACACTAAAAAAAAATAATATATGCATAATTGGTATCCCAGAGGAGGAAGAGAGAGGGAAGGGTGCTGAAGGGGTACTTGAACAAATTATAGCTGAGAACTTCCCTGAACTGGGGAAGGAAAAAGGCATTGAAATCCAAGAGGCACAGAGAACTCCCTTCAGACGTAACTTGAATCGATCTTCTGCACGACATATCATAGTGAAACTGGCAAAATACAAGGATAAAGAGAAAATTCTGAAAGCAGCAAGGGATAAACGTGCCCTCACATATAAAGGGAGACCTATAAGACTCGTGACTGATCTCTCCTTTGAAACTTGGCAGGCCAGAAAGGCTTGGCACGATATCTACAGTGTGCTAAACAGAAAATATATGCAGCCGAGAATCCTTTATCCAGCAAGTCTGTCATTTAGAATAGAAGGAGAGATAAAGGTCTTCCCAAACAAACAAAAACTGAAGGAATTCGTCACCACGAAACCAGCCCTACAAGAGATCCTAAGGGGGATCCTGTGAGACAAAGTACCAGAGACATCACTACAAGCATAAAACATACAGACATCACAATGACTCTAAACCCATATCTTTCTATAATAACACTGAATGTAAATGGATTAAATGCGCCAACTAAAAGACATAGGGTATCAGAATGGATAAAAAAACAAGACCCATCTATTTGCTGTCTACAAGAGACTCATTTTAGATCTGAGGACACCTTTAGATTGAGAGTGAGGGGATGGAGAACTATTTATCATGCTCCTGGAAGCCAAAAGAAAGCTGGAGTAGCCATACTTATATCAGACAAACTAGACTTTAAATTAAAGGCTGTAACAAGAGATGAAGAAGGGCATTATATAATAATCACAGGGTCTATCCACCAGGAAGAGCTAACTATTATAAATGTCTACGCGACAAATACCCGAGCCCCCAGATATATAAAACAATTACTCATAAACATAAGCAACCTTATTGATAAGAATGTGGTCATTGCAGGGGACTTTAACACCCCACTTACAGAAATGGATAGATCATCTAGACACACGGTCAATAAAGAAACAAGGGCCCTGAATGATACATTGGATCAGATGGACTTGACAGATATATTTAGAACTCTGCATCCCAAAGCAACAGAATATACTTTCTTCTCGAGTGCACATGGAACATTCTCCAAGATAGATCATATACTGGGTCACAAAACAGCCCTTCATAAGTTTACAAGAATTGAAATTATACCATGCATACTTTCAGACCACAATGCTATGAATCAGCTTGAGATCAACCACAGGAAAAAGTCTGGAAAACCTCCAAAAGCATGGAGGTTAAAGAACACCCTACTAACGAATGAGTGGGTCAACCAGGCAATTAGAGAAGAAATTAAAACATATATGGAAACAAACGAAAATGAAAATACAACAATCCAAACGCTTTGGGATGCAGCGAAGGCAGTCCTGAGAGGAAAATACATTGCAATCCAGGCCTATCTCAAGAAACAAGAAAAATCCCAAATACAAAATCTAACAGCACACCTAAAGGAAATAGAAGCAGAACAGCAAAGGCAGCCTAAACCCAGCAGAAGAAGAGAAATCATAAAGATCAGAGCAGAAATAAACAATATAGAATCTAAAAAAACTGTAGAGCAGATCAACGAAACCAAGAGTTGGTTGTTTGAAAAAATAAACAAAATTGACAAACCTCTAGCCAGGCTTCTCAAAAAGAAAAGGGAGATGACCCAAACAGATAAAATCATGAATGAAAATGGAATGATTACAACCAATCCCTCAGAGATACAAACAATTATCAGGGAATACTATGAAAAATTATATGCCAACAAATTGGACAACCTGGAAGAAATGGACAAATTTCTAAACACCCACACTCTTCCAAAACTCAATCAGGAGGAAATAGAAAGCTTGAACAGACCCATAACCAGCGAAGAAATTGAATCGGTTATCAAAAATCTCCCAACAAATAAGAGTCCAGGACCAGATGGCTTCCCAGGGGAGTTCTACCAGACATTTAAAGCAGAGATAATACCTATCCTTCTCAAGCTATTCCAAGAAATAGAAAGGGAAGGAAAACTTCCAGACTCATTCTATGAAGCCAGTATTACTTTGATTCCTAAACCAGACAGAGACCCAGTAAAAAAAGAGAACTACAGGCCAATATCCCTGATGAATATGGATGCAAAAATTCTCAATAAGATACTAGCAAATCGAATTCAACAGCATATAAAAAGAATTATTCACCATGATCAAGTGGGATTCATTCCTGGGATGCAGGGCTGGTTCAACATTCGCAAATCGATCAACGTGATACATCACATTAACAAAAAAAAAGAGAAGAACCATATGATCCTGTCAATCGATGCAGAAAAGGCCTTTGACAAAATCCAGCACACTTTCTTAATAAAAACCCTTGAGAAAGTCGGGATAGAAGGAACATACTTAAAGATCATAAAGGCCATTTATGAAAAGCCCACAGCCAACATCATCCTCAACGGGGAAAAACTGAGAGCTTTTTCCCTGAGATCAGGAACACGACAGGGATGCCCACTGTCACCGCTGCTGTTTGATATAGTGCTGGAAGTTCTAGCATCAGCAATCAGACAACAAAAGGAAATCAAAGGCA
The DNA here is from genome assembly GCF_024362965.1 of Panthera pardus. Taxonomy (NCBI): domain Eukaryota; kingdom Metazoa; phylum Chordata; class Mammalia; order Carnivora; family Felidae; genus Panthera; species Panthera pardus. The sequence continues at coordinate 87,784,627 of NW_026526991.1, read as the reverse complement.
TCAAAATTGGCAAAGATGAAGTCAAGCTTTCGCTTTTTGCAGATGACATGATATTATACATGGAAAATCCGATAGACTCCACCAAAAGTCTGCTAGAACTGATACATGAATTCAGCAAAGTTGCAGGATACAAAATCAATGTGCAGAAATCAGTTGCATTCTTATGCACTAACAATGAAGCAACAGAAAGACAAATGAAGAAACTGATCCCATTCACAATTGCACCAAGAAGCATAAAATACCTAGGAATAAATCTAACCAAAGATGTAAAAGATCTGTATGCTGAAAACTATAGAAAGCTTATGCAGGTAATTGAAGAAGATATAAAGAAATGGAAAGACATTCCCTGCTCATGGATTGGAAGAATAAATATTGTCAAAATGTCAATACTACCCAAAGCTATCTACACATTCAATGCAATCCCAATCAAAATTGCACCAGCATTCTTCTCGAAACTAGAACAAGCAATCCTAAAATTCATATGGAACCACAAAAGGCCCCGAATAGCCAAAGTAATTTTGAAGAAGAAGACCAAAGCAGGAGGCATCACAATCCCAGACTTTAGCCTCTACTACAAAGCTGTCATCATCAAGACAGCATGGTATTGGCATAAAGACAGAGACATAGACCAATGGAATAGAATAGAAACCCCAGAACTAGACCCACAAACGTATGGCCAACTCATCTTTGACAAAGCAGGAAAGAACATCCAATGGAAAAAAGACAGTCTCTTTAACAAATGGTGCTGGGAGAACTGGACAGCAACATGCAGAAGGTTGAAACTAGACCACTTTCTCACACCATTCACAAAAATAAACTCAAAATGGATAAAGGACCTGAATGTGAGACAGGAAACCATCAAAACCTTAGAGGAGAAAGCAGGAAAAGACCTCTCTGACCTCAGCCGTAGCAATCTCTTACTCGGCACATCCCCAAAGGCAAGGGAATTAAAAGCAAAAGTGAATTACTGGGACCTTATGAAGATAAAAAGCTTCTGCACAGCAAAGGAAACAACCAACAAAACTAAAAGGCACCCAACGGAATGGGAAAAGATATTTGCAAATGACACATCGGACAAAGGGCTAGTATCCAAAATCTATAAAGAGCTCATCAAACTCCACACCCGAAAAACAAATAACCCAGTGAAGAAATGGGCAGAAAACATGAATAGACACTTCTCTAAAGAAGACATCCGGATGGCCAACAGGCACATGAAAAGATGTTCAACGTCGCTCCTTATCAGGGAAATACAAATCAAAACCACACTCAGATTTTACCTCACGCCAGTCAGAGTGGCCAAAATGAAGAAATCAGGAGACTATAGATGCTGGAGAGGATGTGGAGAAACAGGAACCCTCTTGCACTGTTGGTGGGAATGCAAATTGGTGCAGCCGCTCTGGAAAGCAGTGTGGAGGTTCCTCAGAAAATTAAAAATAGACCTACCCTATGACCCAGCAATAGCACTGCTAGGAATTTATCCAAGGGATACAGGAGTACTGATGCATAGGGGCACCTGTACCCCAATGTTTATAGCGGCACTCTCAACAATAGCCAAATTATGGAAAGAGCCTAAATGTCCATCAACTGATGAATGGATAAAGAAATTGTGGTTTATATACACAATGGAATACTACGTGGCAATGAGAAAAAATGAAATATGGCCTTTTGTAGCAACATGGATGGAACTGGAGAGTGTGATGCTAAGTGAAATAAGCCATACAGAGAAAGACAGATACCATATGGTTTCACTCTTATGTGGATCCTGAGAAACATAACAGAAACCCATGGGGGAGGGGAAGGAAAAAAAAAAAAAAAAAAAAAAGAGGTTAGAGTGGGAGAGAGCCAAAGCATTAGAGACTGTTAAAAACTGAGAACAAACTGAGGGTTGATGGGGGGTGGGAGGGAGGGCAGGGTGGGAGGGAGGGCAGGGTGGGTGATGGGTATTGAGGAGGGCACCTTTTGGGATGAGCACTGGGTGTTGTATGGAAACCAATTTGACAGTAAATTTCATATATTAAAAAATTAAAAAAAAAAAAAAAGAAAAATGTGAAAAGGAAAACAAGAAATGAAGTAACATAAGTGTCAGAGTGTTAAATGGAATTCAATATATAGATTTTTTTAAATTGTTTTTAATGTTTATTTATATCTGAAGAAGAGAGAGAGCATGAGTGGGGAGGGGCAGAGAGAGGGAGACACAGAATCCAAAGCAGGCTCCAGGCTACGAGCTGTTAGCACAGAGCCCGAGATGGAGCTCGAACTCACAAACCATGAGATCATGACCTGAGCCAAAGTCGGATGCCCAGCCGACTGAGCCACCCAGGCGCCCTGTAAGTTATGGATTTTCATTGCTAATGTTACTAATAATCAGAGAATATAGGCAGTAGTAAAGCACATGCTTAGCATTCTTCCCTTCAAGAAGTATGAAACTATTAGTGCAGCCCCCTAAAAAAGTCCTTTTGTTCCACATTAGCACATGGGTCTATTTTGTATTTAACATGCAGAATTCTAAGTAATTCATGCATAATGTTGCTTGCATAGAGGAAGCCATTTTGGTTATGGGACACCTCTAAATTATGCGTTATTAATTATACATCTTACACGACCAATCTCCACCATTCATGACTCCATACCTCCATAAATTTCAGGTTTATTTACAATATGCCACACAGACCAGGTACATCTTGCTTACACTGCCAGAAAGGAAGCTGCCAGTCCAAGATTGGCAGAACGTCAAATTGTCCAGTTATACTCATGCAAATTATAGATCTGACCTAGTACCAAATTTACAAATGTTTAAAAGCACAAAGGTATTAGCAAAACATGACCAGGTGTTTTTCCCATGGAGCATTCCAAGGTTGCCAACATAGCTCCCTAAATTTTTTTTCTCTCTCAAATTACAATATATTCTGTTTCAGATTTAACTTAAGGTTTTGAGCACTGCATTCAAATAAATTTTGCTTTAGAATACCTCCAAAATTCATATCCCATTAATTACATGGGTGTGTAATATTCTCCTCCCCAACCTTCCATAGATCCATTAATTCCAGATTTGTTTATAGTTATAATCTAGGCAAACCAAGGATAGCTTGATAAAAGCATCCCTAGATGAAGACTCACTGTCCATTACCTTTCTCCTAGTAAACAGCATCACTGTGTTTATCAAAATATCCATCATTAACATGTTTACAAGGGGATTTGGCTCAGCATCCCTTTCTTTCCAGGGCGTCACCAATAAAAGAAATTGTAGGCTAAATGCTTGTTGCTAACCTTTTCTTCACAAAAAAATGCTTGTGCAAAGAATACTATCTTTGAATAATTTTATAATCACTTAATTTTCGAATTCAGATATACCAAGAATAGATGAGGCACCTGCCATTCATAACTAATGTAAGTTATGAACTTTGTTAAAAGCTTTGTCAAATTTGGGCACCTGAGTGGCTCAGTGTGTTAAGCATCCAACTTTGGCTCAGGTCATGATCTTGTGGTTTCTGAGTTCGAGTTCTGCATTGGTCTCTCTGCTCTCATTGGAGAGCCCACTTCAGATCCTCTATCTCCCTCTCTCTCTGCCCATCCCCAGCTCACACATGCTCTCTTGCTCTTTCTCTCTCTCAAAAATAAACATTAAAAAAAACAACTTTGTCAAGTTTTTAGAAAATCTGTGAGGAACATGATTATAGTAGTACACTAAGAAGGTGTCTGGTTCCTACTAACTGGATAAATAGGAAAATTATCTTTCCTCTTTTATTAACCCAGTATGTTTGATGAGTAACTGCTGTATCCCTGAAGCAGAAATTGAGCTCAGATAACTTATTTTTTTTTTATTTGGAAGTAATGTAGTCATGTTGCTGAAGCTGGATCATGACTCAGATTGGCAAGCTGAATATGGAAATGGTGATTGCGTTCTGGCAAGATCTATCCCAATAACTGATTAATAATTTCTTCATTTTTATTTATGCTCTGTCTTTATAGTGCTGTTTGTCCTGATTCTTGGAATAACCCAGTGATGATGACCCTCACCAAAAGCAGATCCTTCACTTCATCCTATGCTGTTTCTGCAGCTAACCATGTAAACTCAAAAAAGCCAAATCGACCAGGTTAGTAGCTTTTTAGGAGAAAAGTTCCTCCTTAGTGAGTGTGTAGTCATGGGGTAAACTAAGCCTTAAGTGTTGAAATAAGATTCTGAGAATTCATACTAGGATATGTTTGGTTTGACTATTCTGAAAAGAAAAAGCCTCAATAACCAATTAATTTCTTAAATTTCCACAGATGCTTTCTATTTCTGCTAGGTATCCTATCTTGAACTTATTGGATGAATAGGAAATAAGTATCATCATTGAGGATAATCTGTGGAAGCATCATCTTGTAATATAAAAGCTAATGATGTACATGCCAATTTCAATTTTATTTTTAGTGTTAAAATTAGGTTTCAGGAGTATGGTAGTTATAGGAGTTAAGAAATGCTTCATTTGCTATACATATTATAATTCTTTCAAAGAAATTCTTTTTTTTAATTTTTTTTAATGTTTGTTTTAGAGAAAGAGAGAATGAGCAGGGGAGGGCAGAGAGGGAGACACAGAATCCAAAGTAAGCTCCAGGCCCTGAGCTGTCAGCACAGAGCCCAACACGGGGCTCAAACCCACAAATTGTGAGATCATGACCTGAGCCAAAACCAGATGCTTAACTGAGCCACCCAGGCGCCCCTCAAAGAAATTCTTTATGTCACTCATCCCCTCATATATAAAGGGGTATATGAAAGGAAGAGGTAATTAAATTTGGAGAAAATACAGTTCAGAACCTTTGAGAGCCCTTTGGAAAAGCCCACAAGTTAGCAATGAAAAAACCCAATAGCACAATGGGCAGGAAGTTTTCCTTACCTTTCAAGACTGGTACAAAATGAAATTTGATGTGATTTCTCCCATCTGGTATCTCGAATATAACTCTTGCATGGGGTTTTCCACGTTGGACTCAATGTACCCTCTATACTTCTAAGCATCAGCTTCTCCCTTCCCTTGAGCTTCCTTTATTCAACAAGTATTTGTGAAGCAATCACAGTCTCAGACCCTGAACTAGTTTGGGGAATATGGCAGTGATTAAGCCAGACCCACTTCCTCCTGTCACTAGAATTACATTCTGGTGGGGAATACAAACAGATCGATAGCCTCTACTATTTAGTGTGTTAAAGGCTATGATGAGGAAGAGAGGGAAGACTTTCAAATAATGAAAGATGAAAAGAGATAAGATCCAACACATTGAGAGAAAGCTTAAGGAACTTGAGTTTAGATGAGTAGCAAGATTGGCAAGCACAAGGGGGATGGAAACACATGCAGATAGGACCTGGAGATCTATGGAAAAGAGTACAGATATCAAAATTAAGGACAGTTAAGTATGTTTCAGGTAGGAAAGTGAATGTTTTGGGTAAAATTACTTCATTTAATTAGAATTTGTGCTGATTCAAGACTGGAATATGGTTTTTGTCAGATTCTTTTGCTAGATTGCCCCCCTCCTAGAATGTCACTTGAGAGTCTGGGGTATATACGATGACCTCTTCTTCTTAGAATGTTCTGACTAGAAGTTTTTACCTCTCAGCACTGCGGAAAACTCTAATGAAATTTTCAGTAGCTTCCGGCGTATGTTCTTAATCTTCTGCCTTTATAGCAGCTTAAGAATTCTCCAAAAGGCTCCAGGGAAAAACTGCCCCCTTCTCACTTGGCCGTTAGACATTCACATTCTAGCTGCCATGGCGGCAGTCCCAGACTCCAATTTTCCTGTCATTAGCGTCGTGACGTTGCTAAAAGTTCTGCTGACTTGCTTCCTTAATAGCTGCACTCTTCTGCTTAGATTCTTAGACTTTTGCTCCATGCAAATGGTCAGTAAATAATGTTCTGAAAGGAAGAACAGTTCATAAGACTTTTGCTTACCATTCTATGGTATCTTCTCTTTGCTCTCTCTGAGAACCTAGTCCCTCTGAATTGATCATCTTGTCTTAAAAGCTTTTTATTTTTAAACTCTTCTATTTGTTCTCAAAGAAGCATGGGTTTATTACAAACTATGGCATCAAAGCCGTAACCAGAAGTCCTCAAAATGGCAAAGTGTCTATGTGGGTCAGAGAAACAGTGCTCACGTTCATTCCACTAATATTTCAAGACACCACCTTGAAGTAGAAACTTTTGATTTTAAAAGAAGTGCATCTCCTCTATTGTTTCTTATGTCTGGAAATTTTAGTACTCTCTTCCCCCTTTGATCATCCACTCTCTATTGGTGACTATTTCTTGGAATCACGTAAGCAACAACTTTGCTTAAGTCTCTGTTTGGTGTAGGAAGACACTTCCTCCAGAAAAGGCTCCAGGGAAAAACTGGAAAGTATGATTTTGTTAGAATTGCATCATTGACAGAAACCACTAAAAGCAATGCAGGTTTCCAAAAATTAATCTCGTCCTCTCTGCTCTTTGGTAATGTTCATTAAGTCATGTAATTTAGAAGTTATTAATTACCTGAGAAATATGGACCTGAGTAATATGGATCCTCATCTTGGGCTCCATCAAGACAGAGGAACTGAATTTGAGTATTCCACATTAAGCCAGAGAGAGATTTTAAGGGGGCACTAAAGTCATCCTAGGTCAGTGGGACCCTTGGTTCTCTACAAAAATATGTGCAAATAATTTTGGAGGAAAGCATCACCAGTTAAGGGCTAACCTATCAAGTTCAAATTGGAGCTTATAAGCAAGAGCACTAAACACACATAAAAGACACACACAGGGTTTCTAGCCATGAGTTAGAAACAAACAACAAACAAAAACAACTTTACAGATTTCTAAAAGGGTTGAAATATTTAAATGCTAAAATATTTACATATTTGTGTTATAACTTTAAAGTATGTAAATATTTTAAGTAAAATATGAGGTCATAAAAAGTAACAGCAATGAGAGAAGATATAATTGCAGAGCAGCTAAATATAACTTTCAGAAATGTAATCAAGGAAAAAGGATAGATTAAATGGAATAATACACTATTAAAGGGAGAAACAGTAAACTGGTGAGTGGAGAATATGAAGAAATTACCTAGAATGTGGTAGAGATGAAAAATGGGAAGTATGAGATTTTAAGAAATGTACGAATATAAGAAAAGGCTAGTATAACATCAAAGTTTTAGTACAGGATAGGGGACATAAATGCTGAGGAAGAGCAGAGTAAAGGCAAAAAAAAAAAAATTACACAAAGACAAAATAGTGAAATTACACAACACTGAAAACAAACAAAAAAAAATCTTAAAGTCAGCCAGAGAAAAAAGGAAATTTCAGGGAAAGCAAGTCAGTCTGAGAGCGAGCGGAACGATCTAAAATAAAGAGCATCAGAACACAGAACATTTTTCTTCCAAGTTGTGAGAGAATATAACGAATTCTAGCAATGATCCCTGAAAGTATAGCCTTTCTGAGAGAATATAATAGCCTGAAATTGTGTAGCTGGCACATCTATCTCACAACAGTAGAGGAATTTTCAGATTCCTAAGATATTTTCAGAAAGTCAAAACCTTGCCACCTGCCAAATCTTAACTAAAGGAATTTAGGATGGATGTATTCTAGAAAGCAAAGTAATAGAAGAAGTCTAAGATCTAATAAAAATGGTTACTAAATTTAAAAACCATCAATTTATCAAATATTATGTGCATAAATAATAGTATTTTTAGATTTGTAAGTTTTTTTTTTAATTTTTAAGGACAGTATTAAAATATCAGACAATAATAATATGTACCATAAGGGATGAAATATAAATGTAAATGTTCTACTTTCTTGCGTAGCTCAGGAAAAGGACTCAGATGAGGAGCCTGAGGCACAAAGATGTTAAGTAACTTGCCCAAGTTCACACAGTTATTCCTGAATCTTTTATTTTGTCCCAATGACTTTATACTAGAAGAAAATTGATGACAACAAATGGAGGTAATTTAAAATTAGGATTTTCTTTTTTTTTTTTTTTTTTTGTTCCTGTCTGGCCAAGTACATGACAATGGAAGGATTTGATTTTGTATCTCTCAGTTTCTTCATTTAGGTTAGAAAATTAAAATTATCAAAATAACCAATGTGCTCATTTTGACAGCACATATACCAAAATTGGTGTACAAATGCTGAATCATTGTACACCTGAAAGTGATGTTCCATGTCAATTATATGTCAATTAAAAAAAAAAAAAAGCTGAAAACTATAGTTAGTGCATTCACTGGAGATAACAGAGCAAATGATGGCACAGACATGAGGAACAGCCTCATCTTCCTGTGTCCTACTCCTCAGTTTATACAACTGTAGTCAAGAAGAAAGAACAGAGTACAAAAAGAAAAAAATTTCCATGTTACATACCCCAAAGGCAGATGGTAGAAATTAGAACCCAGGCATGGTGAGAGCCTCTCTCCATTCTTGCCATAAAGTACATAAGGGATCTCCATCATGATTACTTTGGAGGGGATTTCGCATTGTGACATACTTAGATTGCTGTCACAGCAGAACTAAATGTTTATAAAATAGCCTACATCCTATGCATGCTGAATTCAACTAAACAAATCTCTGAAAGTCTGCCAAGAGGGAAGAAAGTCCATCAAGAATCAGAGAGCTGAAATTCAATTTCAGTTCTTCCTGATCAGATGGGCTTTTCTGTTTTGAAACCTTTGTTTTTCTGCATTGATGACGTATTGGTGTTGATTGAGCTAAGTGGGTGTGATCTGTTTGATGTTATTGACTGAGATGCCTATGTGGAAAGGGGCTAGGAAAAGCCCCTTTATGTGGCAAAGAGTATAAGGAAATGGAACCAAATGAAGTGTGAAGAGAATAGGAGGAGGAAAGTAAGAAATAATAGGCAAGAGAGGATAGTGGGATGCAAGCATAGAGAATAAACACTGAAAGGTAAATGTTTCCAGAGGGAACTAATGAAATCTATTCTTTCCACGAATCAAGTAAAACAGTGTATTCTCTAGCTCAATCAGTGTTAATATAAATAGTTGAAACAAACCAATTATTATACAATTGCTAATATAAATGGATAAAATCACATAGAAGTCCTTTGATTAAAGCGCAGGAACAGGATATTTAAATATAATTTACATTTTCAATCTTGCTTTTTTATTATGAGTCACTGGCAATATAGAGCTGCCATTGTCATTCTGCTTTTAAAATTCCTCCAAGTCATACTTACTGCATTTGCAGTAGAACCTTTCAAGATTATTTTCATTTTTATAAGATTCTTATAATCCTTTTACAGTGATTACAAATCTCTCTACACCTACAAGGTAGACGGAGTTTTCCCTACAGAAAATTTGAGGTGAGAGAGAACTTTAATTATGGTGCTTGGTGGTTGCGGGGGAGGGGGTTGTTTCTTTTTGCATTCTCTATACGGTAGATACATTATCTGTTTTGGAAAAATATTAGGGCTGTCCATTTTACTGAGGGCATAGAAAAGAGACATGTATTTATTAGACATGCTCACTCCTTTCTTGTTCAATTAAAATTAAAATGAGAGTTTTACAGCATAAAACAGATGGATTCACTTAAGTAATTTTCCTCCAGTATTGTTTATCATCTCCCTTTAATTGTCCAGAATTCCTAGTGTCTTGACACATTTTCTCATGCTCTTAGAAGCAAGGAATTAAAAACTGAATCACTCAAAGGAGTTGGGATTTTAAAATTTTAAAGTTACATTTTTAATTTTTTTTAAATGTGTCAGTTTTAAGTATTTCACATCAGGATGGTTTGAATCATTCAAAGATTTATATTTCATAAGCTGTATCGTTTTCCTGGAGTCTCAAATACAAAATGATAAATAAAATTAAGAATGCATGTTTAGGGGTGCCAGGGTGGGTCAGTTGGTTACGCATCCAACTTAGGCTCAGGTTATGATCTCACAGTTCATGGGTTCAAGCCCTGTGTCAGGCTCTGTCCTGACAGCTCAGATCAGAGCTTGGATTCCGTGTCTCCCTCCCTCTCTGCCCCTCGCCTGCTTATGCTCTGTCTCTCAGCAATAAATAAATGTTAAAAAAATAAATAAATAAAAATAAAGAATATGTTTAACTGAATCCCTTCCCCACCCCATGCATGTGCATGTGTAAATGTGCAACATGAAATTGGATGATACTCCAAAGCTCATAAAGTTGTCTTCTTAGTACATGATCAAATTAAAAAACAAACAAACCTAGAATATAATTTGTTCTTGAAGATTTGTAAGAAGGGCATTTCTCTTGTTTCCTTGGAATCCTCTTCCTTGTATCTGATAATTTTACTTGTAATCTACCCTTTCTAGAAATAAAGGGTATTTGGTTATTCTTAGCACTGATATATCTCTTTCTACCCAAAGACTAAAAATGTAAATATGTACCCATTTTCTATAGCATTCCTAATTCTTTTTGTTATTAAAACTTTACTGTGCACTGTATGAAATACTTTGATTTGGGAAAAAGGGAATTTATATGTTTATACCTTTATCTTCTCACCTACAATATAATAATATTCCTGCTTTCCCACCAGTTTTATTGAAAAATAATTGACACACATCACTGTGTAAGTTTAAGGCACGCAGCATGATGGTTTGATTTACATATATTGTGAAGTTATTACCATGATAGGCTCAGACAACATCCATCTTTCTCATTATAGATATAATGAAAAGAAAGACAAACAAGAAAAAGGAGAAAAAATGTTCTCCTTGTGCTTGGAACACATATAATTTACACTCTTAACAACTTTTCTGTATATCATACAGCTGTGTTAGCTATAGTCCTTATGTTGTATGTTACATCCCTATATTATTTACCTCCTAACTGAAAGCTTGTACCTTTTGACCACTTTCCTCTAATTTCTCCTCCACCCACCTCCTGCTTCTGGTAACCACAGTCTGACCTCTTTTTCTCAGTTTGGTGCTTTTAGTTTTGTTTATTTAAAGCTTCCACATATAAGTAAGATCATACAATGTTTGTCTTTCTCTGTCTTATTTCACTTAGCATATGTCTTCAAGGTCTATCCATGTTGTTGCCTTTGGTAGGATTTCCTTGTTTCTTTTTTAAATGGCTAAACAATATTTCATTATACACACACACACCACACACGTGTGTGTGTGATGTGTGTGTGTGTGTGTATATATAATTTATCCATTCATCCATTAATAGTTACTTAGGTTGTTTTCATCTCTTGTCTATTATAAATAATGCTGCTATGAACATGGGACACAGATTTTTTTTTTTGAGTGAATGTTTTCATTTTCATGAAGTGAATTTGAGAGTTTTTACTTGTTTTCAATATTTTTTGGAAGAGTTTGAAAAGAATTGGTGCTAATCTTTAAATATTTGGTAAAATTTACGAGAGAGACCATCTGGCCTTTCTTCATTGGGAGGTTTTTGATTACTGATTCAGCCTTCTTACTAGTAATTAATGTGTTCAGATTTTGTTTCTTCCTGCTTTGGTCTTGGTAAATTATAGGTTTCCAAGAATTTTTCCATTTCTTCTAGGTTGTCCAGCTTGTTGGTATATAGTTATTTGTAGTAGCCTCTTTTGATCCTTTGAATTTCTGCGGTATTCATTGTATTGTCTCCTTTTTCATTTATATTTTGTTGATTTGGGTCCTTTCTCTTTTTCCCTTGTTTCTTTTAGCTAAGGGTTTGTCAGTGTTGTTTATCTTTGCAGAGAACCAATTCTTAGTTTGGTTAATCTACTCTGTGGTTTTTCTTTTTCTATTTCATTTATTTCTGCTCTATTCTTTATTATTCCTTTTACTCTGCCAACTCTGAGTTCAATTTGTTCTTCTTTATCTAGTTCTTAAGATGTAGATTTTAACTTGTTTATTTGGGATCTTTCTTCTTAATGTAGGCATTTGTGCTATGAACTTTCCTACCAGAACTGCTTTTGCTGCATCCCACAGTTTCTGATGTGTTGTCTTTCCATTTGTCTTAAGACACTTTTTAAATTCCTTTTAATTTCTTTGATCCATTGGTTGTTCAGGAAGGTATTGTTTGATTTCCATGGGTTTGTGAATTTTTACAGTTTTCGTCTTGTTACTGATTTCTAGATTTGTGCCATTGTAGTTAGTGAAGGTACTTGGTATGATTTCAATCTTCTTTCTTTTTTTAAATTTTTTTATGTTTATTTGTTTTTGAGAGAGAGAGAAAGTGAGCAGGGGAGGAGCAGAGAGAGAGGGAGACACAGAATCTGAAGCAGGCTCTAGGCTCAAAACTGTGAGCACAGAGCCTAATCTAGGCTGGAACTCAAACCGCGAGATCATGAACTAAGTTGAAGTCAGATGCTTAACTGATTGAGCCACCCAAGTGCCCCTGATTTCAGTCTTCTTGAATTCGCTAAGACTTGTTCTGTGGCCTAACATATGGCCTATCCTAGAAAATGTTCTATGTGTGCTTGAGATAAATGTGTATTCTGCTGTTGGGTAGATTATTCTATTATTAGTCTTTTGGGTCCATTTGGTCTACAGTGTTGTGCAAATTTGCTGTTTCCTAATTGATTCTCTCTCTGGCTGATCCATGTATTGTGGACAGTCAGGTATTAAAGTTCCCAGCTATTACTATATTTCTTCTTGTAGCTCTGTTAGTTTTTGCTTTACGTATTTAGGTGCTCCAATGTTGGTTGCATAAATATTTTATAATTGTTATGTCTTCTTGCTGTAAAGACATATGCTGTAACATTATAAATAATGCTGTAACATTATAAATAATGTTCTTTGTTTTTACCATTTTTAGTTCAAAGTCTATTTTGTCTGAAAAAAGTATTGCTACTCTGTTTTTTCTGGGTTACCCATTTTCTTGAAATGTCTTTTTCCTTCCCTCTCAGTCTACTGTGCCTTTAAGGTTAAAGTGAGTATCTTTAAAGCAATGTGTTGCTGAATCATGTTTTTTTCACCAGTTGGCCATTCTGTATCTTTTAATTGGAAAACTTAATCTGTTTCCATTTAAAGTATTTACTGATAGGTAGGGACTTACTATTGTCATTTTGTTAATTGTTTTCTGGCTATTCTGTAGGTCTGTTTATTTTTTCCTTGCCTGCTCTTTATACTTTAATGTCTTTTGATATCTGTATGCTTTCATTTCTTCAGCATATTTTTTTGTGTAATTATTAAAGGCTTTTCCCTTGTGGTTACCATGACACATACAGTATCTTAAACTTAAAATGCCATGTTTTATTTTTATTTTATTATTTTTTAAGTTTATTTATTTATTTTGAGGCAGGGGACAGAGAGAGAAGGAGAGAGAGAATCCCAAGCAGGCTCTGTGCCATCAGCACAGAGCCCCACGCAGGGTGAGATCATGACCTGAGCTGAAGCCTAGAGTCGGACACTTAACTGACTGAGGCACCCAAGGTTCCCCCTAAAATGTGGTATTTTAAACTGATAACAATTTAGCTTCAATATAATCCATAAACTTTACACTTCGAGTTCTTCTCCCCCTCATATCTAAGATTATTATATTGCTATTATAATTTACACGTAATTTATGTTGCATAACTAATAACAGATTATTGTAGTTATGATTATTTTTACATTTTTTTAACTTTTAAAGAAGAGCTGTAAGTGAATTATGCTCTACTGTCACCATATTGCAGAATCTATGAGTTTATATTTGTCATTATCAGTGAGATTTACACTACCTTTTTATGAAGTTAATTACCATTCTTTTACTTCCAGTCAAGATGTACTTAGCATTTCTTACAAAGCAGGTCTGATGGTAATGAAGTCCCCCAGCTTTTGTCTGTTTGGGAGTCTTTAATCCCTCCTTTGTTTCTGAAGGAGAACTTCATCAGGTATAGAATTCTTGGTTGACAGTTATTTTCTTTCAGTATTCCAAATATATCATCCCATTTTATCCTGTCCTGAAAAGTGCTGTTGAAAAATCTGCCCATCATCTTATGGGAGTTCTCATATATATACAAACTCTCTTTTCTCTTGCTGTTCTTAAAATTCTTTGTCTTTGACTTTTGATACTTTGATTGTAATTTGTCTTGGTGTAGCCCTATTTTGGTTGAACTTTTTAGGGGTCTTCGGGACGTCATGGATCTGGATGGCCATCTCTTTCCCCAGATTTGGGAAGTTTCCAGCCATTGGTGCTTTAAATATACTTTCTGTCCCTTCTGTTTCCTTTCTTATTCTAGAATTCCCGTAACACAAATATCATTTCCTTTCATTGTATCCCCATAATCCCCATAGGCATTTTTCACTCTTTTTCATTCTCTTTTCCTTTTGGTCCTCTGACTGTGTAATTTGCAATGTTCTACTCTCCTGATCATTGATTCTTTCTTCTTCATGGTCAAATGTACTTTTGAAACTCTCTATTAAGTTCTTCAGTTCAGTTATTCTATCTTTCAAATTTGGATTTCTGTTTGGTTTTTGTCATTTGGTTTTGGGTTTGTTTTGATGGTTGCTATTTCCTTGTCAGACTTCTCTTTTTGTTTGCATTGCTTTCCTAATTTTGTCTAGTTGTCTGTTTTCTTGTAATTTACTATACTTCTTTAAGAGGGGTAGTCTGAATTCTTTGTCAAATAGTTCATAGATCTTCATTTCTTTAGGATTAGTTATTGGAGCTTTATTAGTTTATGTTAGTGGTGTCATATTTATCTGACATTTTTGTGATCCTTTATTTCTTAGGTTGGTATCTATGCATTTGGGTAACTGAGCTTCTTTTCCAGACTTTGCAGGTTTGCTCTACAGAGACACTTTTCACCAGTCAGCTCAGTTTGTTTCTGGGTTGTCTCCTGGTAATGTCTTTGGGCAGGTAGAACCTGCTATTGTGGTCTATTTTGGAGTGAAACAACTGTTCAAGCTCTGAGGTTGGGAATGAGGGAGTGTGCCACTGGCTGATAATAATTGGATAGGACTGTTGGCTTGGTCCCCTACCTAAATAAGGCTGTAGTATGGGCTCCACAATGCATTGATTCTCTGGTCAGGCTTAGTAGATGGTCAGGACTGCTATCATATACAGTAATAGTGAGATTATGACAGGGACCCTAGCAGGGACCCAGGACCTATGCAGCTTGTTGTTTGGGGACATGAATCAGGCCAGAGTACACATTGAATGCTCTGGTTAGGTAAGGTCATCAGTTTTGCTCTGCAGATGGGGGAACCCACAGGCTGTGCTCTCTGTTCAAGTGCCACTGTATGTAAGGCTACTGATGGGTTATGCAGCTTCCTGTGTGCTCTATTTAGACCCCTGGTCAGACAGGCTATAGGTTGTATTTAGCAACGAGTAGGAGTAAAAACTTAGACTCTCTGCTTGGGCACAGCAGGAGAAGCAGCTCTAAAGCCTACAAAGCTCTTTGTTGTCTTAACTCAAGCTGTACCACATCTCATGTTCCCTGACCAAGCAGGGCCACTGGCTTTGTTCTGAAAGCTGTCTGTTCTCCCTGCCCATGTGTCAGCTCCAGTGATGCTGGACCACACAACTTCCAAGAGTTGGTCAGCTGGGGATAAGACACTCTCTACAGTGAGTAGGGCTGTCTCAGGGCAGGAGGGGGAGGTGTCATTCCAGCTATTTTCAGTTTCCCAAACAGGCTCTCAGGTTGAGAGTGGCTAGGAGTCACCCTCAGGCTTAGCTATGAATGAATCTCCCTGCCTGTGCATAGCATGGGAACACTCCACACCCAGCACTGGCTTTGCTCTCGGGGTATTCCACACTGCCCTTGCACCTCTTGGCTCAAGTGCCACCGGACCTCACTGCCTCTGGGAATTGTCACCAATCCTTTTGATCAGATGGGGCTGGAAGACACTCCCCACAGTGGGGGAGACTATGGACATACTGGGCTTTAGAGCTGACAAAACTCCTTGCTTAAGAATCTGAATCAGGCACATCTGCACCCACCAAGTTCACTGATCTGTGTGTGCCCCCAGCTTGGTTCTGCAGCTGAGCAAAGCTGCTGGTCAAGATTACTATTTGGGCATTGCTTGTATAAACTTGATCTGCCAAGATCCACGTCCTAGTTGTTGCAAACCCCTACCCCCCTTATATATCACAGTCCGATTCCCAGTGGTTGAGCCTCACAGATTCCCCTGCAGTCACCATGGTACAGATCAGAATAGGGACTCCCACAGAGCAACCTACAATTCTGGAAGGGGTGCTCGTTATCCACTTGGGTTGTCTTTTCCTGCAGGAGGAACCAGAATCTCAGGGGAGACTTTGTGCATTATTGTGCTTGCTGGGGTTAGAGCAGCATGGTGGTCATCCTGTAGCTTCTTTTCTTACCCTTCTAATGCAGTCTGTCTTGATCTCTGTGGTGCAGAGGGAGTGCTTCAGCCTCACCCCCACGTTCTAGGACTCTCTCAGTGGTGTTTTTTGTTGAGTAGTTGTTGGTTGTTCTTGCGAGGGAGAGCTAAGTTGGGAACATCCTATGTTGCCATCTTTGTGACTGAAGGCAAATATCCCTCTTTTCATGGTTGTTGCCAGGGCTTGTACTGTCAGAAGTGTTCAAAATATGTAGACTAACAGTACTACAGAAGCAACGTGCTTTTCCTCTCTTACAAGGTTTATTTTAAATTTCATCCCAGGCAGTAAGTTTGGAGTCTTAAGGTCTGCTGTTTGTTTAAATTTAGTCAATCCTTGCGTTCCAAGAACTCTAATCATTGAGTGGATTGTTAAATTTGTATTTAAGAGGGAATTGCATTTCTCTGAGAATCTCAGCTGGCAGCTATAAAGAATTTGCAATGAAAAAGATCACTCTTCTCATAAATTTCCCTTAGAAAATATGTTGTATTAAGACACATATGGCACTACTCCCATTGACTTGATTAAAAAAAAAAGTGGTGGAAAACTCAAAAACTCGCAATTAACTATCAAAATAATTAAAGAATTGCCTAAAGCAGTGCCTGTCAGAAGTCTTTTTTTTTTTTTTTTTTTTTCCAAAATATAGCAGTTAAAATCTTGCCTTGGCCTATCGGCCCTCTACAGCCTTGCCTGGCAGATTCTCTGAACATATTCCCTGTCCCCTGCTCCTCCTTCCCCTTTGCTAAGGTGCTTTCCTTCCACACTGACCTCCCAACTGACCTTCTGACTTCTCCCAGGTAGGGTCCTCTTTCTGAAACATGCTTCCCCCAGTACTGTCTAAATGTCTTCCTTACTGCACCAGGCCTCTGTTCAAATTTTATCCCTAGAACATTTCTGAATTTCTGTTCTTTGTTCTATGTTCTCTGCATAATTTTTCTCTATATCACTTAAAACTACTGGAGTTTCTTTTCTTTTAATCCCTCCTCCTCCTCTCCTTCTTCTTTTTCTTTTCTCTTCCTTTCCCCACCTCTTCCACCTCTTTTTTTTTTTTTTTTTTTTTAAGGTTCTGTCTCTTCCAAGAGAGTGGAAGCTCCATGAGAGCTGGGATTTTGTTGTTGTTGTTGTTGGCTACTGCATCCTTAGTCTCTGGAACAGGACACACAATTTCTCTGTGTAGACACTTTCTTTATACAACATCATACCTCCATCCTGCTCCTTATGTTTACCCTGCTTTTCTAAGATTATCTGAAGGTGGCCATATTCTAACAAATAGTCTAAATTAAACTAGCCGTTTCCAACCTTTTTACATCAGAGCATATGATGTATGATCTGTATATATGATGTGTTATATGTGATACAACATGTGAATACAGTAGTGTTCCACAGACAGCAGTGGAGAAAGGGGAAAGGATTTAGAGCTTGGTGAAAATTTTATTTCCTTTGTTTTATAAAAATATAATACAATATCATTAGAAAATATTAAAAATAATATTAAAAATTAAATTTATTCTGAAAGCTACAAAAAAAATCTTATTTAAAAAAATTTACAGCCCTAGTACTTCACAGGACACCTATAACCCACTTGTTGCACACAATGATAGATTTGTTGGGAAACTCTAAGACTTAAGTGAAGTTTTTGTTTTGTTTGTTTAGGAGATTATATGTTGTGTAGGTTTGTCAGTGTCTTTGGTAAAATAGCTAAATCTTTTCCAAAGACATAGAAGTCAGTATAAAAAACCCTTAGGCGTGTTGTTGTTAAGTGCAGTACAGATGCTGTCTAGCAGATCATGGATTCTTCTTCCTCCTCGGACAGCCTCTGATAGAAGTATGGGCTAAAACCACATTTTACTAAGAACAGCTGCACTCACTCCATATTCTCCTGTTCATTAGTACTGTGACCATGGGAAGGTTATTTAACCTGAGTCTGAATGATTTCTTTACCTATGAAGGCAAGTGATTAAGCTACTGATCAAGTATCAACAATAGAGAGGTGCCTGGGTCGCTCAGTCGGTTAAGGGGTTAAGCATGTCACTCTTGATTTTGGCTCAGGTCATGATCTCACGGTTTGTGGGATCTTGCCCGGAGTCCAGCTCTGCACTGACAGCATGGTACCTGCGTGGGATTCTCACCGTCTCCCTCTCTCTCGACTTCTCCCCCATTTGTGCTCTCTCTTTCTCTCGAAAATAAATAAATGAACTTAAAAAAAAGCAACAACAGAAATATTTGAAAGGAGTAGGAGGATAGGAGGGGCTCCCAGCTTCCACATTTATCAAAGGAAGAGCACAATTTCTCCTCTGGTATAACAAAACAAAAGAAATAATGATGCCAACAAGAGATGTGAAAATTACAAAAGCCTTTCAGCAAGCTTAATATTACTTTCAATGGACCCAAAAATCTTCGGGTGTAATATATCAAACTTTTGAGAGAACTGGACGTTGGAAGCAAACTAAGCCAGCCGCGAGTTCCCCACACATATTAGTCAATGATGTGAGAGCTGCCTGTTGTGTGTTTCCCTTGAGTGGTGAGAAATAGAAAACAACTCAAGATTTCATTTCATTTGCCTTACAGTAGGTTGTTCAGCCATAAAATGCTGGAAAACAGTAAGCAGATGGCTGTTCAGAAGATAGTTCTCTCTTCAGTTTTCAGTGCAGGCTGCCTTCTCTGTGTTTGGAAGAATGGAACTTCAAAAGATCTCGTCCTGTATTCAAGTATCAGCACTTTGAAATCTAAGCCAGTTTTCTGTACAGTTTTCACAATCAAGAGTAAACGCACTTTGGCACAGATATCAACACTTACAATTTAGGCTTTAGTCCTTTTGTTTCATCTGAAATGGATCATATTACATTTTTAAATGTTTTCTTCAGATACTATTCTGATCAGAGTTCTGTCTCACACCAATAACGTAGGTTCACTAAAAATGTTGATGGTTAATAAAGTTAATTGCCTCTCAAAAATATATCTTCTTTATTTACGAATTTTAAGCATCGGATACCTGCCAAACTCTGCTCCAGATAAGTTAATGTTTAAAACAATAGCAGATCCTGTTACTGCTAAAAATTTCTCAACCTTAGAGAAGGCAAACACACGAGGAAATTTTAATTATTATGTCAGAATGACAAGAAGAAACAAAGATGGGAGGAGAAAATAATATCCTTCTGTCCTGAAGTTACTCCAGGACACCAAGGCTTTAGCTCAACTTGCCAACAGTGCCACTGATCTTTTCATGATGATCCATTCTTCCCATTTCGTGCCACGGAGACACCCCACTGTACACCTTGTCTCCAGATGGTGGTGTGCAGAGAGGGCAAGCCCCATGGCCTGAGTGCTCACGTGGTCCTGATGGAGTGAGAGGGGGTCTAAGGTGAAGCGGAAGAGCTGTGGTTTCTAATTTCCAAAAAATTTATTTAGTGGTTTAATAAATCTTTGTCTTTCTAGGTGCCCTAGCTAAAATTTCACCTCTTTCGTCGCCCTGTTCCTCACCTCCCCAAGGGACCCCCGCCAGCAGCCCAGTCAGCAAAATTTCTGCAGTGCAGTTTCCAGAATCTGCCAACACAGCTGCCAAACAGGGCCTAAGTTCTCGCAGGGCATTAACTTATACTCAGAGTGCCCCTGACCTATCTCCTCAGATCCTCCCTCCACCTGTTATATGTAGCAGGTAAGGATTTTATCGTGTTAACTAGACTTTAACTCATCAGAAAACGAATACTAGTTTTCTTCTTAGGAACACTTACCTCCAGTCCACATAGCTATGTGGAGGTTTGACAAAGCAATGGACAGGAAAAGTAGAAAATATTTTATGTCGAATAGAAACTTAATTTTTTTTTGTGGTTGTCTGTTAATACAAAGCTTAGAGTCCATACAGTCCATACAGCTAAACTTTGGAGATGATATAAAATAATTAGTTGTATATTTCCTCTGCTTACTGATGGAGAATGCATAAAACCTGTAAGTAAAAAATTGTATCAAGTCATTTAGTATAATAGGATGTTGTGTTGGAATTTTTTTAAATTTTTTTAATGTTTACTGATTTTTGAGAGATAGAGTGTGTGTGTGGGGGGGGGCGGAAGGGGTAGAGAGAGGGAGACACAGAATCTGAAGCAGGCTCCAGGCTCCCAGCTGCCAGCACAGAACCCAACACAGGGCTCGAACCCATGAACCGTGAGATCACGACCTGAGCTGAAGTCGGACGCCCAACCGAGGCATCCAGACGCCCCATGTGTTGGAATATTTTTATGTCCAGGGAGGATTTTATATTGATTTTAAGGGTATTTTATCTTAAGCATGCAATTCCCACTTTGAAAATATGCAAATAACACGACATGTTACAGTTGGACCAAATGGGTCTCTGAATGCAATTAAGCAATCGGTTTGTATTGTTCTATCATTTTTAAATAGAATTAGAAATAAGAAGTCATGTCTTGTCACAGAGGATAAAAAAAAAGGCCTAGCATGGTGAGAGTAGTTATTTTGCCAACATTGTCCTGAGAAGGAAATACCTCCTCTTACTGATATGGTAATATTATTGTTCTCTAGAATAGCTTCAACTTGAAGAACTGGTTTTAAAGTATTACAGTATTCTTTTAACTACAAGAGTTGAGTGTTTTTAAACTAAGTATAATCATGAGAGTGTTATTTCTTTTCTAAGGTTACTGAGGATAACCATTTGCATAAATGACTTACATATTGATAGTTTACTATCACCTGGTGGTTCACAGACCCAGATTTAAGCTTCACACGTTTCATTTTCTGATCATTTATTCAAAAACTATATTCTTTTCTCTTTACAAATATTTTTAAAGGGAAATCATTTTTGTTAGTTTCCTGGTCCAGGGTCAGAGTAAAAAGTTATTTTACCATCCAAATTTATTCTGTTACCCTCTCTATGACAGCTTTTTTAATGAAATAATTTATGTGGAATATTAATCCCATCTTTCCCCCCACCTCCCCACACACAAAGCATGATCTGTGGTAAAACAGACCTATCATGTATATTTCCCTCAGCGATTCACAACACACATCACTTTATTAAAAGCTCTGAGAAGTCCTGCAAAAAGAAACCTCTTGATTTTTGTCTCATCTAGCATTTCCTGAATATATCTGACCACATAACCAGTTTCTTTAGGTGAACACACAGTAATTTCCCATGGAGCTAGTGTTTGATGGAACATCCTTAAGAAACATGTTTTTGTGGTATGCATCCTAAGCCAAGACAAAGCTCAGTGGAGTAATCACCATCAAGGACATCTGCTTCCAGCATTTCTAGGGAGACTCTCCCACTGCGGGCTTCAGACTTGTGGGAAATAAGTTGCCTAAAGAAAGCAGAGATGTTCTGATCTACCACTCACACAGCTCTTCTCATCACAGTCTATTTTTTTGTGAATTTAGCAGGAAGAATGTTAATGGGATTTTTATAAAAGAGGTTTTGGAGAAAAACAAGACAATTTCACTGCCTGCTTTTTCAGTAATGTTTATAAATCCAGTAGTGTGTCTTTTATTTGTTTGGGCTTTATAAATCTGTAATTCAAACCATGTTCTATTATTGCCTTCAAGGCAACCACCCATGTAGGCACAGAGAGCTCCAGAAACACACGACTAATTATTGTGGTTTCCCCTGCTGAACTCGAAGGGTTTGGCATTGAATCCGTCTTTTGGCTGCTGTAATGTCTACGCAACAAGCCATTTTTTTGGCATAAGAGGTAGTATATTTGGACTAATTTAAGTGTTCCTTTTAAGTATTATCTTGCAATGAAAATTCTTAAAACTAATAAACCCGGCATCTACCAAGTGTCACCCAAGAATGTAAGCCCATCATTTGTGTCTGTTTTTTCCCCCACTTTGGTCCAGTCATTTTCTTTTGATTCCCTAAATCAAAGTGATGGGATTTCATAATTAGAAATATTTCACATGTGATGCTTTTCCACTTACATTTAAGGCTTGAAAATAAATTTACTTAGGATGAAAATATTCTCTACCTAGAAAAATGCTTATCTCTACAACATATATCTAAGCACAATTCAGGGAAAAGAAAAGTGATGAGACGTTTAATATATTAAATTATGAACCATTTCATTTCTTTTCCTTTTAGAGTGAATAATCTGTGGTTAAATAACAAAACCGTCCGAGACCATTTGTAGTATTAGGCAGAAGAAAAGAACCCATAAGCAAAAGGCAGAATTAAAATCTAACCATGGAGTTTCTAAACAAGATAAGTGAGAGAAGAAACTTGCCCAACCATTTGTGGGGTTGCTTTTTAATTTATGAAACAGTCAAAAGTGTTGAGAAAATAAGTGTCCTACATTCTCCAAAGTCCTCTGTTAAAGAGCCCAGTCTCTCAAGTATTTTCATTTTTCTAGGTTACTCACAACATACCCCTTTGGCCTGTTTTTCTCAACTAGTGTTCTGTGCTAGTCAGTTTTACATTCACTCTTCATCAAAATGTATCTCTACTTTCTTCATTTCCTTAGGGCCTTAACAGTGACCGGTCAATATTAAAAAAAATTAATTTTTATTTTGTGACAAAAAGTTAACATACTAGCATTCTATTTTCACATATGCAATCTTTTCTTAAAGGGCTCCTTGGGCATAAAATGTCTCTTAATCCACAGAAATAAATCTAATAATGAGGCTTTTAAGCAGATACAAAGGGATTCCACTGGAAAACATATTTTTTAACTAAATGTGCATCAGCACCTCCAAAATCATTATTATAAATAGGTAGCAGACAATCCCAGGATTCTCTAAATAACGTAACAATTTTGCCAGTAGTTTCACCTCAACTATGGTCTAGACTATAGAGGAAGATGAGCGTTGAGTGGAGTTTCTGATCATTTGTATCGATGACATTCTCACAAAAAAGAAAACAGTATATCAGCATATCAGCATCTCTATATATAAAGCAAAATGAGGTTTTCTATCAAATAAGTGGAAGATAGAAAGATTTGATTATTATTGCCCTTCATGTGTACATAGATGGTGTATGTCTGTGACTTTTTGAAAAGAAAGAATATACTTACAGCTGTTCCAATATTTCTCAGCTGTGGCAGGCCATATCCCCAAGGGACCCCGGCTGCTGTGCCCCTGGAGAGAAGCAGTGCTACCATTCGGACACCAAGCAGAACGGGTAATTCTTTGTTTGGATTCTTTTGCTTAAAATGGAAATCACTTTACTTTTTTTTTTTTTCCTCTGATCAAAAAGGTAACATATATTTCTGACTTTTTAGATAACAAATTTAAAAAGATAGTGAAGGAAGACAAAATCATCCATAGTCCTACTACCTAAGAGCTAATCGTGGGTAAAATTTTGATGCAAAGCTATCCAAAATGGTTTTCAATATCTATACACAAATGTATGTATTTTTAAAACTAGAAGTCATTTTATATAATGTGTAGAACTATATAGAAATGTCATATTATCTTGGACACTGAAGGGTCATCCCTTTTAGGGAACTCTCTGGAGATCTCCATTACAGGCTGAGAATCACTATAAGCTTGTAAAAATGGCTTTTTCTTGAGGCAATGTCATGGAGAGGTTAAAAGAACACAGGTATTCAAGGCTGGTTTTACCTTTATTTGACTGTCTACTCGTTTGTATTGTAATCTCTGTGACTCAATTCCTTCATCTGTGGATGTGGATGATAACAGTACATACCAGACAGGATTGTTGTGAGAATTAAATTACTTAAAACATGTAATGGAAACACTAATTTGAAAAGATATATGCACTCCTATGTTTACTGCAGCATTATTTACAACAGCCAAGGTATGGAAGCAACCTAACACATGACAGAATATTACTCAGCCATAAAAACATAATGAAATCTTGCCATTTGTGACAACATGGGTAGACCTAGAGGCTATTATGCTAAGTGAAATAAGTCAGAGAAAGACAAATAACACATGATTTCATTTATATGTGGAAACTGAAAACCAAACAAACAGAAACAAACTCATAACTACAGGGAAAAAATGTTATTGCCAGAATGGAATAGAGTAAGGGGATGGACAAAATAGGTGAAGGGAATTACGAGGTGCAGACTTCCAGTTATAAAATAAATAATTCATGAGCATGAAAGGTAGAGCAAAGGGAATATTGTCACTAATATCATAACTGTACAGTAAGTATACTTATGGTAAGCACTGCATAATGTATATAATTATTGAATCACTATTTTGTATACCTGACACTAATACATTATTTTATGTCAACTATACTTCAATTTAAAAAATCAAGTAAAATACTTAATAGTATCTAGGTCACTGTAAGTAATGTAAACAGTGACCCACTGTTTGCTGCCATCACTACAGTAATTATTATTTTATTTTTATTGATGCAGATCTAGGGACTTGCTTTTGTTAGCGCTGAAGATCTACATGGTAGGAAAAAAATGGCTTCTCTGAACTACAGAGTTTAGGGTGATAAAGGTATGCAAGAATGGTTTGTGATTATCTGCTTCAGCAGATAGGTCAAGGGACACAGGCAAGAAAAATTCAAAAGGAGAATTCTCTGTGATATTGTAGCATTCTGAAGACTCAGAATATCCCCTCCTTATGTCCCTGATATTCTTTGACTCTACTGAGTCTGATAGAATATGGGTAGTAGTTTCTTATCTCCTTTGTGGCCTCATGTAGAGCTATGGCCTTTGAGTGTTCTTCATTTTTTCTACAAATTCTGAGATTGAAACTTGTCGATTGTATTTTCATGCTGTGTCTCATTCTAACATAGAACAAACTTCATGAGAAAGATGGAAGAAAGACAGGTCCTTGGAAAAGTCTTATAAGATACCCCTGATTGCAATAGTCTACCTAACAAAAGCCATTATTCGCTAACAACTTCAGAAAAATTAGATAGTAAAGGTATGACGGCATACAACAATACTAGAATATCCACATCTGAGAAGGGAGAACAAAGAGGAAATACTTTACCTGACTTCAAGACTTAAACTATAGTAATCAAGATAGTGTGGTGCAGGAATAAGGATCAGCAAATAGGTCAAATGGAATAGATCAGAAAGCCCCAAATTAGACCCGTGTCTACACCATCACTGAATTTTCAACAAAGATGCCAGAGCATTCCAAGAGGGTTGGAAAAAAATGAATTTCACCCCCTACTGCACACCATATGAAACATGGTCCTGAGGTGGAGCATAGACCTAAATGTAAAAGCTAAAACAATAAAGGTTCTGAAAGAAAACAGAGGAAGATATATTTGTGACTTAGGAGAAAGCAAAGATTCCATAGGGATCTTAGCAATAACCATAAAAGAAAAAAAAAAGCTAGGCTTTATCAAAAGTAAAGAATATAGGACGTTGGGTCAGATTTCATGGGTTCAAAGTCATGCGGCAAAATTTACCAGCTGTGTGCCTTAAGCCATTTACTTATCCCTTCTGTGCCTCCATTTCCTTTCTGCAAAGTAAGGATATGAGTAATGCAGTGATGTGCTGTAAAACCCGCCTCAGGATTGTGTAGGTTTAAAGGCGTTAGTACAAATAAGGTGCTTTCAGTGCTGTCCAGCACATGGCCACTCACACAGTAAACTTCATTCAGGCACTTGTTCAGCCATGAGAAGGTTCTTTCGAGGTCTTTGCCCCAGAAGCATGTTCTACAGACTCTACACCTTACCTGATTGGGCCTCTGGTTAGCATAGTTTAGTGCTGATTGAAATGGGAGACAGTGGAAGGAGGCATCTAAGGAGGAAAGCCACAGCTTCCTATGGAGATTGGACACACAAGATGTCCCCAGTCCTTCAGCACATGCTACTGTGCCATGTCCCACAGACACCACCTTGTTCTCAGCTATCAGCTAACTTCTACCATGTGCCCATTCTGGAGTTAGTGTTTTGTCAGCTACTTGCTGGTTTAATGTGTTGGCGGATGCATAAAGGAAAAAGGAACATAATGTTATAAGATTTGTAAAAAGTATAAACTGCTGATCTACATATTATTACTGAGGAATAACTGAGCGTAATATAAACCACAGGTCATAATTCTGTCTATTTTCTTGGGTTAAAAAATGTGTACTTTTCTCCACTTCATGATCTCACCTTCTTGGCGTGTCAGCTCATGAAAGCAGTTATTTCCCTACTCGCTTAGGAATATGCGCTCACATAGGACCCCTTTTTCCATTTGCAGGTTTCATCCTAATCTGTTCTCTTGTAATTGCAGATGACACTACTCAAGTTACCTCTGATTATGAAACCAATAACAACAGCGATAGCAGTGATATTGTACAGAATGAAGATGAGACCGAGTGCCCGAGAGAGCCTCTAAGGAAAGCTTCGGCTTGTGGCACCTACACGTCTGAGACCATGATATTCCTGGTAGCCCCACATCACTGCGCTCATTCATTTACTTGAGAGATTGTCAATTTCTGTTACAGAAATTGACTTAGAAACAGACCCCTGAGTCGTTAGATTTACAGATGTATCTCTTTTGGAGCACACATGTGTTATAGCCATACCTATGTGTGTCAGTATATGTTTTCCTTATGCAAGTATATCAGTCTCTTAATGATTCTATTATTTAGTGATTAAAACCATAAATATTCATGTCCACAAGTGACTACAGGTGTTTAATCCTAGAATCTAAAAATGTAAATGTAAAAGTGCATAGAAAAAAAATTATTTCATCCAATAAAAAATATTTTATAAACATCAGTAAAAGTGAAATATGTTAGTTGTCTTAGGGCTTCTGCTACTTTTTCCTAGCACTTCCTTTATTTAGAAAGCATGCCAATATTTATTTTCCTTATTGTATTAAGCTAGATTTATACTGACACTTGCTACCCGTTAAAATATCCTTTAATGATGACTGATTTGGGGTGTTTATAGAGATCCTTTTAAAGAAGATAAAAGCATACATTTGAGTCTGATTAATCTTGGGGAGGCAGCAAATAGTAGAAAATAGTTCACTGTCATGTAATTATCCATTGTTGCTATTATCATTTTTATTTTACCTGAGTTACCATTTATACTTTTAATTTAAAGAGATTGTCAGATAATGTAATTTGCATGTTTCCTAATCCTCACTATCATTTTTTATTTTTACCTTTTGGTAAATGTACTCTTAAGAATATCCTCATTTAGAACATATTGTAAAATGTCTTTACATTTCTTTAGTGCGGGTTTCTTTATAAACCATACATCACATGAATTAAATAAAAATAGTGAAAAATGTGGCAGTTATCATAGGATTAATGCTGATTTTGAAACAATAATATAAATTTGGCCGAGTAGGGGGTGATTGACTCCTCCCCCATCATGGGTTTCTCTTGAAAGTCCAATATAAACCAGGAACCCTCCCAGAAAAATTTACATATACTTCTAAAGAGATAAATTTATATACAATTTCAGAGCATCCTAAAGTCCTTTAGTCTTTATTGAAGAATCCCATAGTAGGTGAAAAGCAGTTCTATTAGGAAAGAAACATCCATTTTTTTCTGTGGCATATATGAACCAGCAATAGGCAGGCACCTAATACGCAAAATTCATGGTATGAAACAGCGTTAGGACCTTCTCTCCTTACTTTGGGACCAATGTCTTATTCACCTTGCTTTTTTTTTTTTTTTAAGATCATTCATTCACCCTGAAGTTTTAAGTCATTTATTTTTGTAAACTCAGTTGTTGAACAAAGTGCAAATTGCTTCGTAGAAAAAAATTACATGTTCTTAAAATATTTTCTTCTTCATTATAGGACAAACCAGTTCTTGCTCCTGAACCTCTTGTCATGGATAACTTGGACTCAATTATGGAGCAGCTAAATACTTGGAATTTTCCGATTTTTGATTTGGTGGAAAAAATAGGAAGAAAATGTGGCCGTATTCTCAGCCAGGTAAGGAATGCATTCATACGTGCGACTTTAAATGTAGGAAAAAAAAAAAACAAAACTCCATGGTTGGTTAAAGCTCTGTACATGCTTGACACTGGTGGTAGACTTCAGGTGGAGAAAGGAAGTTTTAGTACCTCACATTCTGTAGATTCCTTGGTAGTGGGTCAACAAAAGAAGTTGGAATTTCAAGTGAGTGAATACCATAATGTACAATTAAAATATGTAGTTTTTAAGACAGAGGGGAGAGGAACAGGGACAAAAGAAATAAAAGGCGATACAAGCCCTCAAGATAAGAAAGCTACCTAATAATAAATAGTAATTTATTGTCTATAATTTTTTTCCAATGACTATTTTTTAATTTTTTTTAATATTTCAGTGTTTAGGTCTTACCAAAAAGTAAGATATTGTGCAGAAACACGTTTCCTTCCATTGCTGTGAGAAACATATCAGAGTTCTCTGTTCTAATATAGAAGACACCATTAAGTATCACAAGAAATAGACTATGAACTATTGCTACTTGATACAAGCCCTCAAGATAAGAAAGCTACCTAATAATAAATAGTAATTTATTGTCTATAATTTTTTCCAATGACTAGTTTTTAATTTTTTTTTAATATTTCAGTGTTTAGGTCTTACCAAAAGACCTAAAATTGTGCAGAAACACATTTCCTTCCATTGCTGTGAGAAACATATCAGAGTTCTCTGTTCTAATATAGAAGACACCATTAAGTATCACAAGAAATAGACTATGAACTATTGCTAGTTAACAAGACTTTTTGTATATTTTCCTTAAGCTAGACGACTTTCAAGACTTTCCACATTAAAAAATATATAAATTTGTGTCCTTGAAGGAGAAAGAAAACACAGAAATTAAGAATTTGAGTATGATCTCAATAAATGAAAAAAACAAAACAAAACACTGGAATTGTTCTGTTATCAAACACCTCTCAGAACACACCCTCAATGAAAGGGGCTAATACAATAATATTTATCAGCTTATGTAAAATGCTTCAAGTGTGTTCTCATAGATTGACTAAATAGCACAGCAGAGATGCTAAGGACCACCAAATTAATATGAGACGTAGAATTCAAGACCCAGATTTTTGGAGCCACCAACATTTCCCTGGAAAACACTAGAAGAGAAATCACGTGTCATACTGATTTTCTACCCCATGCATCAGAGACAGGCTTTCTTCAGACTTCTCAACAAGTATCTTAAGTGTGGAGTTTCTGGGTGAGGATTCCTGATCCCTGAAGGTTTGAAGGAAGATGATAGAGGGGCCTTTCCTCTGTTTTTCAGATCCACAAATGCAAAGTACTAGGCTAGTCTTCAAGAAGGAAAAGTAGGTCTGTGCCTTAAAGGGACTAGTAGGGAAGTTAGATATGTGTCAAAATAATGGCAATTCAACTTCCTACGCAGAAAAGTGTGCTAAAATGATTGATGGCTTATGAAGGTCAAAATAATTATATGGTCTGTGTACCATGTAGTTGCCTCTGCTAAACTGTCTTCTAACCATGAACACTGTGAGGCCTAGGGTGACAACCCTTGCACCTTTCCTAGGAGTTAGTGGGCCCATTTTCTCCTCTCTTTCCTTCTCCTCAGTGCTAAGCAACCTCTTTTATGCTAGGTGATCGTGAAGACAGCTTTAAGGGCAGCTGTTTTTATCCAGTCCACCTTCACCTCACAGCTCGGGACTCCTCCTGGGAGATTTTGTATCCCACTTTCTGAACCCCCTTGCAGACTGCACCTCTGAGGGAAGGATCTTACCTGGAAATACCCCTGGAATGGTACAGCAAGAGGCGATGGCAGTGGGCCCCGAACTCTGCTTTCCCTTTCACTGCAGTGTGTTTCCTGTGAAGAGAACATTTTCACATTGTTTGGTATTTGATACGTATGTCACAGACTCCCCCAAGCTCTGCAATTTAATCCTCTCAGTAACATTGATGCAGGTATTCTGTTTAATTTGTTTCTCAGAAGAGGAAACCAAGGCTTAAAACAGCATATCCCATTCATCTAGTTATATAGTAAATATCGGACCTGTGATTTGAAATCCATATTTATTTTTTTAAGTTTATTTATTCATTTTCAGAGAGACAGTGAGAGCGCGAGCAGGGGAGGGGCAGAGAGGGGGGGGGGGGGGAGGATCCCAACCAGGTTCCGCACTGTTGGTACAGAGCCTGGGGCTCGAACTCAGGAACCATGAGATCAGATCATGACCTGACCTGCTCTGAAATCAAAAGTCAGATGCTCAAATGACTGAGCCACTCAGGTGCCACAGGAAATCCATACTATTGACTTGTTTACCTTCAGCTGTTTCTCAGCCCCTCATAAAACATTCACTTATTCTGTCTTCAAACTGGGAACAGAGAGCTTGAGCCAGTGGGAAAATGGTTATTGTAGCAGTTGGTTTCTTAGCTACAGTGACAGTATAGCAAATACTGTTCCAAGTACCTAGCTCCCCTTTAATTTCTGGGAACAAGGGGTGGGAATATGACCCTTGACCAGCTTTGCCACAAAATGTTTTGTAAGAGTCCTGGATAGGAGTACACAATGGAAAAATTAGATGTAATGAACAATTAGATTGCAGTAAAATTCACTAATGTTTTTTTTTTTTTTCCAGTCATCTTTCAAAAATAAATACATAACTACATGATCCTTAGTACGTCACTATTTTTTCTTTCCGGTTTACAAAACATTGAACTTTGAGAAAATGCAGTTTTATTTGTCTTGCTGAGTAGAACTTTATGGGATTTTTTTTCTTTGATTGGAGTTTATAAGCACAAAATCATGAAATTTTCACTGTGTGAAAGGCATATTTTTTTTTTTTACCCTAGTAAGACTTTTGGGACAGCTGAAATGAATTAACTTGAACATTTCGAGAAATCACCTTTTGGCTGAAACTACACAGAAAAAATCTCACTTCAAAGATTTTTAAAGAGACATATGTGCAATGGAAATGACTTTTCAGTCTCAATATACTGACTGCCTTTTTGATGACTATCATATTTACTTTAACAAATTTAAAAGGGCATGGTTCAGATTTCAGAAGAGTGCTTGCTTTTTCCAGTTACCAGTATTTACCTGGTTAATGGAATCTTTATTTGTAGTTTAAATTATTAGTGGTTGATTTGTAATGGCATCTTAGTGAAAATTCTCCTATTTTAAAACCATACTCTAAGATATCCTGTTGTCTTAATTTTTTCAATTCATCTTTCAAATGTTTAAGAGAGTAATGGGAAACTTTAGTTATTTGCAATCTTAAAAACATTGCTTTTCACATACCAGTGGTAGGATCTAACACAGTTTAGAGCACAAAATTTGGAGCCAAAAAAGGCTTGGCTTGAATTTTGGTTCTGAAAATGTCAGCTGTGTGATCTCGGACAGGTCCCTGAAGTAACATGCATAGTTAAGTCCTTTAGGTATTTATAAGCAAGAACTCATATACAGACTAAAGCAGTAGTAAAGAGGAGCTAACTTAAAAAAAAAAAAAACAGCTTGAAATATTACAGAAACCTTAACTTCACTTTCTGTTGCATTTTTAAAGAGAGGAGGTGTGGATGTTATGTTCCAAACAAAAAGGGTAAAACTTCAATGTACTTGCCATTCAGAGTGGAGAAAAGCATATAGAAGTTGATGTACCTAGGGTATAATCTGTTTCCAACAGCAGCTATGGTGATGCTTTTAAAACATAAGTCAAATAAAGTTACTTCCCTGCTCTAATCTCTTCCAGGGTTTCCCTACCTCACTTAGAGTAAAAATCTTATAATGGTCAGTCTAGCTGTCAAACCCCCAACATTGCATCCTGCCCAATCCCACTCTGCTGTTACTAACATAAATTCTACTCCTGTCCTCATTCATTCTGTTTTAGCCATGCTGGCCTTCTTGCTCTTTCTTGAGCACAGCAAGCATACCTCAGGGCCTTTGCACAGGCCTTTTTCTCTGTATGAAAAACTCTTTTCGCAGATATCCGTGTACTTCAGTCTACATATCCTTCAATTGTTTACTCAAATGTCACCTTGGATATGTCAGCTCTAACCACCATACTTAAAAAAGCAAATTCCATAGCTTCTCTGGTATTCTCAGTCCTCCACCCCTGCTCCCCCCCTTTTTTTTTTTTTTTACATATTACTTACTACTTTTTATCATAGTGTATACCTTATTATATCTGCTGTTTACTTCCCTTCCCTGCTAGACCGTAAGCTCCCTGAAGGAAGAGATCTTTGTTTTGTTTACCTGTATATATGCCTCATATGCAGAAAATTGTCTGGAACGTGGTAAGGGCTCAATAGATATATGCTGAATGAATAACCCTCCTTTTTAGTTATGCCAGCCTAAAGAAGTAAACTGAGGCAAACTCAAAATTGTCAAAAAGATGAGTTTATTCAGGAATAACAGACGTACTGCGATTTAGGATATGCAAACTATAGCAAACTATCATGAGTCCCTTGAGGGTTTGGGGTGGGCTGTTATCTATGGGCAGGAAATGTAAAAAGGGGATAGTTCAATTAGAGACTGTTAAAATAAAAAACAAATGGGACCAGGTTTGAAAATTCCTCAAGCAGACGAAACCAGTGCAGTCATACAAGCAAAGCTCAAGTCAGTTTACTTTGTGAGACCAGCCCGACCCTGACCATTCCTTGTTCACATCTCTGGAAACCATAAGTACAACTTCCCAAGGTTGATACGAGGCAACTCTTGATCAACTACCTATCACTTAAGAAAATCCCAGTGTTACCACTTTTTTTGTAAATCAGTCATTTATGGGAAATCAGTCTGTCTTTAAATTGTATTTTTCTGACAGCACATCTATGAGATTTTTTTGTTTTATATCCTTCTGTTTCATTTTAGATAGAAATTCCTTTATATATATATATATATACACACACACACACACACACACACACACACACACACACACACACACACATATGTTAAACACTGAGTACATAATTAAAGGAATATCATTGAGGGGCACCTGGGTGGCTCAGTTGGCTTAGCATCCGACTCTTGATTGCAGCTCGGGTCAAGATCTCATGGTAAATGGGTTCAAGCCCCTCATCAGGCTCTGCGCTGACAGCATGGAGCCTGCTTGGGATTCTCTGTCTCCCTCTCTCTCTGCTCCTCCCCCTCTCACCCACTGTCTGTCTCTGTCTCTCTCTCTCTCTCTCTCTCTCTCTCTCTCTCTCTCTCTCTCTCAAATTAAATAAGCTTCAAAATGGAATGTCATTGACTTTAAATAAGTTTAAATAAATTTAAAGTCAAATGACAAAAGATAGAAATTTATGAAACAATATATCAAAGCTTTGGAAGAAATATTTCAAGACAATTTTAAGAAGAGATGCAGATAATAAAAATGATGAATAATTCTTTCATAAAGTCTCCTGAGTTATAACCAACTCTGTACCTTTTGATACGAAGTAAGGCCACTTGAAATGGTGCTGTCCTCCATTCTGCCATGTGAATAACCATTTCTCTCCCCATTACCTCCTGTGCCTTTATCATTTTTTTCTCCATCATTTGCCTGTCAAATATGCCAATTACATGCAAAGGTATTCACTGACTTTGAGTCGCCAGAGATGTGAATGCAACTGAAAGGAGAATAGATATTTGGAGGAGAAAGAGAAGACATGTGAGGAAAAAATAATTTAGATGGTATTTATACTACAGTAGAATAAATTGGTTTCTCTATACATTTAGTCAAGGTAACCCTTTTTCTCTCTCATAATTCTTTCCCCTTCTCTAAGGTACAGCTATGAATCCTTTATCCTCTGGAATTTCTTTTTCAATAAAAATTAGTCAAATTAAAGCCTTTTCTCATTTGTTAGTGTTTATGTTATGCACTTTGCAGTCAGCAATTTAGGAAGTAGTGTTGCCTAGTAGTTGATTTCACACACAATTGATTGCCTTGATATGTTTCTGCAGTGCATATACTGTTGTTTGAGTTGGTTGTTTTCTTGGTTGCATATCCCCACCTTTAAAAACAGATTAAATACCCCTTGTGGTCAGGGACTGCAAGGGCTAGACACACAGAGTTCCTCAATAGTTACTTGACTTATTATTCCCAATAGGTGTCTCTACTAGCTATGAATTATTTGATGTTTTATAAAGCTTGTGCTTCTGTTTATAGGTATCATACAGACTTTTTGAAGACATGGGCCTCTTTGAAGCTTTCAAAATTCCAGTTAGGGAATTTATGAATTATTTTCATGCTTTGGAGATTGGTTACAGGGAAATTCCTTGTAAGTATGTTATTGGTGAAATAATACTTTAAAATCTGTCAAATTTGCTGTGGGTAGTGGGATATTGAATTGTTAGCAGCTACCAGAGAATTCCCCATGGTAAACACAGTGTGTGGCCGCATGCTATAGTGACTAGGAGATAATATCCTGTTTCAGAATCCCAGCCCCTACATTTATCAGCTGTGGAAGACCATGGGTCTTACTTAACCTCTGCATGCCTCATTTCTCAATCTGTAAAATGGGGATCATAATATCTGCTTTGTAGGATTGTTATGAGGGTAAAATGAGGTAATAATTCTAAAGGAGTTATAATAGTGCCTTCACCTAGTAAGACAATTAAGTGTGTGCCCCACAAATAATTAAATGTTAAATTTATTGCTCATTTTATTACGTACTCCTTTTATTGGGTGAGTTCAACTTTTGTTCTGGCATCTGCAGAGTTAAAACATTAACTCCTGATGTTCTTGAATATAACAAAAACCTGCCTGGGTGTTGAGGGACAGGTGGGTGATGGTATAATTCATAAAATACACAAGAGGCACTCCTAAGTGGTTGCAAAGAAATTATTAGAAGCCTTTAAAATCAGACAAATGTGAAGACCAAAGGAAGATTTTGTGAACCAAGTGTTCATGTTTGTGAACTTTAAATATTATGAGGATAGTTTGTGATTTATAATAATGCAAAATAGAACAGAGGGAAGATGTTAAATTTCCAATATGGAGCATTGCAGGTTTCATCTGAACATCATCCTAAATACTACAAAATATATGGTATGGAAGAAAATGTCCAAAAATCCAGTCATAGAAATTGTGAAAATGTGCAGAAATCACGTGGTACTTTTAGAAAATAAATGGCATACAACAAGAGAAATAGACATCATATATTGGTTGAGGCATGTCTTAGAAACGTGTTGTTCAAATCATGTTCTAAGTTTTAAGTTTTAAATTTTCTTTTATACACCTTAGACTTTAGAATCCCATGTCTTTTTCTAGTTGCAAAGAGCTGAAGTTAAATAAAAATTCTATGCAGACAGATAAAGTACAGGTATTTCCAGACATTAAACTAGTACATTAAACTAGTGATCCATTATTAACATATTGTTTTTCAAAATGCCATCTGATTGGAACAAAAATGCACAGCTAATGGCATGTAATAGGAAAAGAGAATAGAGAATTGGATCCACAATGAGATTTGTTGGAGAATATGGGACCCAAATGCAGGCAAAACAGGACAATGGGTATAGAGGAAAGAGGAACTTAAGAACACTGGTCCCCTTGGGAAGGTCTGGCCAATAGGGCCATGGAAATTGAGAGAAAAATATGAAAAAGCGGTAGTTGAAAGGATCTCAAGATAAGCCTTGCTTTCTTAATACCATTTTCCCAGGGCTCCCCCTGGTTGATGCCAGTGATTGACATAAGTGTTACTGATTTTTCAACAGCTAGTCACCAGACTAAATTTACAAATTGCTGTATTTCCAAATATATTTTAGTAACATAATCAGTGATAGCCAAGTCCATGGAGTACAAATTGATATAATAACTACTAACGTTTCTCTGGGCAGTGTGTCATTAAATCATAGGGAGAGTTGACTAGTATTTAAGTGTATAAAGAAGTTTCCAGAGTCTAAATTTTATTATTCATGCTTATAGTTTTTTATTTTACAAGTGAATGGATTTTTTTCCCTGAAAGAGTGGGTTCTTCATTCCATATGAAAAGAATTTGTTTATTATAAACCTGCCTATTCTATTAGGAGTCCCAGACACTTTCCATAAAGGGAATTCACTGATATCTTCTCACAGGAAAGTTTTAGCTTGATTGGTGATCACTTTTCAATAGTAATTCTTTGCATGTGGTTGTGTTGTAAATTTCAACTAATATAGATATTTATTAAAAGCTTTGTTTACTATTAATTATAATTATGCTACATAAAAATTTGTTTTATGTGTCCTTAACTTTAATACATATTCCTGGAGAACTATGTTTCTAATAGCTCTATCTAAATAAACCCATACCTAAATGAAAAAACTCAAGAGTAACTAAAATGGGTTAGATTAACTTTAATATGACAGTCACCTAAAATAATAGAAACTAAATTGTAATTAGACTTCTAAGTACACCCTTAATAATTTTTAAAAGAAGCGGGAAAATGTGAAAGCATTTATTGATTGATTGATTGATTGATTGAGAGCATGAGAGGGGAGAGGAGCGGACAGAATCTCAAGCAGGCTCCCACACTGACAACGGAGAGCCCCACACAGGGCTTGATCCCCCAATCCTTGGATCATGACCCTAAATCAAGAGTTGGATGCTCAACTGACTAAGCCACCCAGGTACCCAAAAATATTTTAAATTTGTACCCAGAACCCTTATTAAAATTTGAAGAATCTAGATTTAAAAATAGGGGCGACTGGTGGCTCAGTCGGTTAAGTATCCTGACTTCGGTTCAGGTCATGATCTCACAGTTTGTGGGTTCGAGCCCTGCATCGGGCTCTCCATTGTCAGTGTGGAGCCTGCTTTTGATCCTCTGTCTCCCTCTCTCTCTGCCCCTCCCCTGCTGGTCCCCCCCCCCCAGTTCTCGTTCTCTCTCTCTCTCTCTCTCTCTCTCTCTCTCTCTCTCTCTCACATACACACACACACTAAACTTTAAAAAAGATAAAATAAAATAGACATGGGTAGCTAGGTAGATATGACAAGGTATAGGTGTACGCAACTCACTGACAGAAATATGATACCAAATATATACTTGCTCAGTAAAGATTTGGATAGATTAAGGTATAGTTTATATTCAATTGCACAGAGAGATAATGTTTAATATTGTTCACAGTCCTTTTCAATTGGGCATGCTGGCAGGTAAAGAAGATAAATCATCAGGTGATATTCATTAGTAAATTCAAAGTTACTTTTGAGAGTGCTTTTTCTCTTTTCGGAGAATTTCATCTCTAAAATATATGTTACCTAACACCTCTCATTCTTGTTACTGAAGTTGGAGAAATGGGTATGATGTCTCAGAAATACCTGTGATCAGGTACTATTTAATGGCAGTAAGAGAATAATATTGCTCAATCTGTGTTCAGTTCAGTTCAGCTGAGCTGTATGTCATGTGCCCACCAATTCAAAAGTAGATCCTGAGGTGATGCAGCATAAGCTGGAAAGGCAGAAATATTACAGTATTTGCTATATTCCAAAGGGGAAAATATTTACATTGTCACTTTTCTTCTTTTAACACTTTTCCATCGGCACATAGACAGAATTTTAAATTGAAAATCTATAGGTCTAAAAATGTATGAATTTTACGTATAACTCCAACCCTCCACGCCAGTTTGCTTCAACTCTGTGCTTGAGGGATCAGGAGAAAGTTGAGAAAACAAGTGTATCAAGACAGAAGAGGGAGATGGACAGGCTTTGGGTATGAGGTAGGGCCTATTATGTGTTGGTGTGTGTGCATGTGCGTTTATGTGTTGTCAGAGAGGCAGAGGGGCTTACCAGATGGGAGGGGGAACCACCGAGGGGGTTGGAGGTTTGTCCAAAATGCAGAGATGAAGGAAGAAGGATGATAGTAATGATAGCTCTGATACTGTTACTTATCCCTCTCAGTTGCCTACAAGAAGAGGAATATTTAAGCATGTTTGTGTGTCCTACAAAATCCCCTATGTGGACCTAGCTGGCTTATTTCCTGGGTGCCTTTGCTCCTGAGTTGGTCATCAGAAAGCTGATGGCGAGAACAGCAGCAATATTAGCACTTGACACAATACTTGCACATAATACATGCTAAGTAAATGTTTATTTAATAAACATGTTATTGACTGCTTAGAATGCAGGTGATTTTCCATCTTGCATAGGGTGACAGTGTTATTCTTCTGGATCTACACATGCATAACTGGAGATATTTTTTTTAAGGAGTTAGGTTTGGTTAGCTATTGTTTTAAGTATTTCTGAACCTATATTCAAAAGCAAAGGGGGTATTTATTTCCATATACTGTCTTTACCTAATTTTTTTTTTAATTTTTTTTAACGTTTATTTATTTTTTTGAGACAGAGAGAGACAGAGCATGAACAGGGGAGGGTCAGAGAGAGGGAGACACAGAATCTGAAACGGGCTCCAGGCTCTGAGCGGTCAGCACAGAGCCCGACGCGGGGCTCGAACTCACGGACCGCGAGATCATGACCTGAGCCGAAGTCAGCCACTTAACCGACTGAGCCACCCAGGCGCCCCTCTTTACCTAATTTTTAAATCAAGATTATTCTAGCCTCATAAAATGAGTCGGGCAGCTTCCCTCCTTTTTTATATTTTCAGTACCAGATTATTTAGATAAGATTATTCATTGAAAATTCACAGAAATTACCTGTGAAGCCTTCTGGCCCTGGGCCTTGGGGTGGGGAATAGGGCAGGAAGCAGTAACTCCACAGGTTTATCTGTACTTGATGTTGTCTGTCACCCCAAACAGACTCTGCCAACACCAGATACTGCCCCCTGATATCTGCCTGATATTGCCCCCATCCTCCCTTCATGATGCTGGGTGCATACACAGGTTTCTGTGACTTGGAAGAGGACTGGGAACTACTTGCACACAGTCATTTTCCCAGCTTGCCACAAAGGGGGAGAAAAGAACTTAGAAGCTCTCTCCTGATATATCCCCTAACAGTGGCAGCCTGGGCAGTTTCTTCCTCTACCGGAACATCCCTGCCTTCTCTGTCCCCCAAGGGTTTAGCATTGCTGTTATTTTTAGGTCTTCAGTGTTTAACAAATCCAGGATGGATTTTGGAAGAAAATTGGTGATCTGTACCATCTTGTTCCAACAGCAATAATTTATTTTATGTGACTTATATTTATATTAACTGCAAGCTTACTATGTGTCAGGAGTTTAAAAATACGTCTTCTGTAATTCTCACAATTGTACCATTGTGCTATAATAAGGCACCATTATTTAATATGTCTATACTTTTAAGATTAGGAAATGATACTGAGAATTTTAACTCACTTAAGGTAACCCACGTAATACTATCAGAAAAGAGACAAAATCAGATCTCACCTAAATCCAGAAACGTTTAGTGTGATCAATTTTGTACATGGCACAGGTGTGGATGTAAAATATAATGGCCTTGGATGACTTGAGATAGTCCATGTGCGAGATACAGACTCCAGTTTCAATACAGTTGTTCTTTAGGGCACTAGATAATATCTGGCAATGGCAAAGGGCACAGGTTTTCCTCTTTTCCTCCTTGGGAGCCTGGGTTATCTGTTTCTCAAAGCTCTTCTGAACACATCTTCTCAAGTCCTCACAAGACTGAATTGCTGGGGTGTTTACATAAGATCTAGCTACATGTCCTCACATAAAGACTGACTCTTAAGAGTCACCAGAAATGTAGGAGAATAGGCACTATCTCCACACATTCCCTCCGTGTGCCCACCAACACAGTGTCAGTTTTTTCTTTCTTCCCTGAACAGGGACCAGATGTTTCTCTCCAAGTCCCATTATTATTCTTTTTTTTCTCTCTTTTCTCTTCATCTGTTGAGTATTATTCAGAGATATAATCTATATTGGAGGAGACTGTATGATCGTTGGCCATTGGAAATAAAGTATGTAAAGTTAGTAGACTTAGGGTAAGGCATAGCACTCAATGAAATACTATGAAGGGCCAGTAGACAAGAGAAAAATTTGGAAGAATTGCACCAGAAAAAGAAGGTGAGCCAAGAGCACACCGGGCCTTTTGTCACAGTTCAGTAGAAGCTGAGGTGCACACATAGAATAGACCCCCTTCCTGTGATAATGACATTGTTAACTAGAGGATGTGGTTTTCCCATAGATTTTGCTCTATGGTCAATGACTCAACTCCCTACATTAATGTACAAAGAGGCTTTTATTTTTCTCTGTAGGTATGTCCTAGAGCTGTATTCCCAAAATGAACATCATTGATTCTTGTTCTTGATTTTTGCTTTGTGGATTTAATCTACATATAAAAGATATATTAGTAATTTTTAACCAGTGTTTTAAGTTTGATACAAAAGAATAGTACTATGTTTTATTCACAGAATATATTTGCATGGTATTTATCAGAGATGAGATATTGGGTGATATAGGCCATTGATCTGACCTATTTGAAGTATGTCACAGGTCTTTCTTTTATTTTGGTCCTCTGCATAATCTTATAGGAGCATGGAAATACATATAAAGGTAAACATTACAGGGGTTTCACATAGTGAGTTTTCTTTATATGTTAGGTTTCTGGTAGACTCTGCACACAGATTTTTCCACTTCAGACATCTGCATGAATAATGAATGTTGTGTGTGCTTTTTTTTTTCTTTTCTTGTCACTATGGATATTTTGGAGTAATGGAAGAGTAATCAAAGAGTATTTGTCCTTGAATGTTTTTGCTGGGGTATTAAAATGTTAAGACTAAAATGTTTATCCAGTAGATGGCACTCTTAGTCCTTGGACCCCAAGTTCACAAATTAATGACTGTTCCCTTTGCATTGGTTAAAGATCATAACAGAATCCATGCCACTGACGTCTTACATGCTGTTTGGTATCTTACTACACAACCTATTCCAGGCCACTCAACTGTGATTAATGATCACGGATCAGCAAGTGATTCAGGTACGTGTTAAGTATATCTGTGTTTCTTTGTAACTAGGGGGAAAAGTATTTCTTTAAAAAAGGAAGTCAAGACAAATGGTATCGCTTTAATACCTTTTAAAACTTTCTGTTACTTTCATTTTCTCTTCTCAGATTCTGACAGTGGGTTTACACATGGACATATGGGATACGTATTCTCAAAAATGTATAATGTGCCTGATGATAAATACGGATGTCTGTCTGGAAATATCCCTGCCTTAGAGTTAATGGCCCTGTATGTAGCTGCAGCCATGCATGATTATGATCACCCAGGAAGGACTAATGCTTTCCTGGTTGCAACTAGTGCTCCTCAGGTAAATCTTTCAATTTTGATTACAAGAGATAATTCAATTTAGAGATTTTTCCAAAGGAAATTTATTTTATAAATTTGACTTATAATAGGGACCAAATGAATATGAGCCAAGCTATATTTAGCCCTAGGAAAAAAATCTTACAGACCAAGCTAATTTTGAAAATATATCATGTTT
The DNA here is from genome assembly GCF_024362965.1 of Panthera pardus. NCBI lineage: Eukaryota > Metazoa > Chordata > Mammalia > Carnivora > Felidae > Panthera > Panthera pardus. The sequence goes on along the minus strand of NW_026526991.1, from coordinate 87,743,238 downwards.
GTTCCAAGATATTAATGGCAGGCATGCAACTTTATTACCCATGGGACTCCCTTCTCAGTTTTCTTAAGAAGAAAAGCTAGTTGAATTCATATTAATGAACCTTCTCAACAAAGAAAATCAAACCTATACTAAAGTCTCTTTTTTGGAAAGATTAGAGAACCCAGCCTTTCTTGGACTTTTAAGAATATGGGGCTTATTTGTATATAAATCCTATTCATTTGAGATATATTCATTATAACAACCATGATTCTTATGACATTTCTATTGATTAGGATTTAAACATCAACTTATTTCATTCATTTGAAGGAATTTTTTTTATCTGAACATAGTATTCCAAAAACAATAACTTTAAAGAAGTTCATTTTCATATATATTTAAAGTTAAGTCAAAAATTAATCACTGAGTATCTCAGCATCTCCATTTATACAATTAAACTCAGTAAGTTTCTCCTTCATTTAATTAGCTGGATCCATGTTACTAAGTATTCTGAGATCCTGTTTTTCTTTCTAGAGGATCTAGAAGACAATCTGGTCTCATACATTTTTTGTTTTTTTCTTGTTTGACTTTTGTCCTTTATCCAACCCCTATTTCCACCTGTCATATAGACTAGACTAGATTTTCCTCTAATCTATATGTTAAAAAAGTATCCTGATATTTTTTCCCTACTTATTTTAAACTTATTCCAGCATGTCCTTCTTACCCCAGAATTATTTTCCCTAAAGATGGGCAAATCATTTTGCCAGCACCATTTGTCATGCATATTTTCCTACACATGTATGCATTTTTACTTAGTTCAATGTAAATTTTCATGTGCTCAGGCTCTCCTTTTTATCCTTATGCCTTTTAACCCTGTATTGTCATCTATCTGCCACACTAACCTTCAAGCAGTTTTTAGGCAACTTCCTTCTCTTTTGCAATGTCCTTGAGCATTATTAGAGAATTCCAAGCAGATATTTATTATATACCTTCAATTACTACTTTAAGGATGATGTTTTCAATGGCTGCTTGTGAGGTGAGAATGTTTTAAATTATGAGCTTTTCAGGGATTCCATTCCTATGTATTAGTTATATGTGTTTAAGAAAAGGTAATTCTTACCCTAGATGCAGAAAGTAACTGAGTTACCTCCTAGGGATTTTAGTGTATTTGGATTGTTTTAAATAGTTAAATTCTTGTGCAAAGAAATCTGATAAAAGCTAACTCTAAGCCCCTCATTTGCAAGAGTTTAGAATAAAGTTCAAGGAAATGAACTTCATCTTATAAAAAAGGAAATTTAACCAAGAAAAGTAACCATCAATCAATGTAATTACAATATATAATTCTTAATAACCAACAGTCACAAGATTAAATTTCTGTGTTCTGTGAAAAAAGAAAATTCCGAAAGCTTTGCATACTCATGTATTATTATTATTTTTTTTAATTTAAAAGTTGAACTCTTCAGTCTCTTACTTATTTGCTTAGGCGGTGCTCTATAATGATCGTTCAGTTTTGGAGAACCATCATGCAGCTGCTGCATGGAATCTTTTCATGTCCCGTCCAGAGTACAACTTCTTAGTTAATCTTGACCATGTGGAATTTAAGCATTTTCGTTTCCTCGTCATTGAAGCAATTTTGGCCACTGACCTGAAGAAACACTTTGATTTCGTAGCCAAATTTAATGCCAAGGTAAGTAGATTTGTACCAGTCTTCATTTTATGACCATATTGAAAGATGTCATGGAATCAAAGTGTGGAACAAAATTCATTGCTTTCACCTTTTATATGTCAAATGTGAAAATAAAATGCAATAAAATGATTAACCAGAAGCAGATAGATAGACATTGGTCCTAACCTAGAAACCTGAGAAGTTGAGGTGCTGTTTATATGTGTGTGTGTGTGTGTGTGTGTGTGTGTGTGTGTGTGTGTACACATACATACATTTTGTGCTGCAGAGAAATAAAAATCTCAGTGTCATTGGGTTTTTGTTTGATTTAATTTACTCTCACCTCTGTAGCATATTAACATAAATTATCTGACTGTAGAAAAGGTCAAAACCTCAAAACAAAATTTCATACTTCAAACGTAAACACCAAAATTTAACTTAAGAAAATTTCTTACCGTTTGTAGCTATATTTATTTACTGGTAATTGGTAATATATGCTAATTTTATTTATTTGTTTATTTAGAGAGCATGAGCAGGGGAGAGAGGCAAAGGGGGAAATAAAGACAATCTTCAGCAGCTCCACGCTCAACATGGAGCCCAACACAGGGCTCAATCCCACAACCCTGGGATCATGACTTGAGCCAAAATCAAGATTCAGATGCTCAACCGACTGAGCCACTCAGGCGTCTCTTTTTATTTATTTATTTATCCACTTTAATTTACAGCCTCTTTACATATATATGCTAAATTTTTAAATTATTTTTTTAACGTTTATTTATTTATTTATTTTTTGAGACAGAGACAGAGAGAGACAGAGCATGAATGGGGGAGGGTCAGAGAGAGAGAGAGAGACACAGAATCTGAAACAGGCTCCAGGCTCTGAGTGGTCAGCACAGAGCCCCACGCGGGGCTCGAACTCACAGACTGCAAGATCATGACCTGAGCCAAAGTCGGACGCTTAACCGACTAAGCCACTCAGACGCCCCTATGCTAATTTTAAGTAGCATTATTTTCACTTCAATAATTAATAATTATTTTGTCCATCATTTCTTATTTTAGTTTTCCAATAAGCTATTTTACTGTTATGCAAGCCAATAATGTTATTTTAAATAAGTACGAAGTTCTTCATTTCTTGGTATTCTGATCTCTACATGTTAGGAAGATAATAAATATTGTTTATCTGTTCAACTTTTGCTTTCATTGAGGCAAAACACATTTTAACTTTGCCCCTCAAACAGGTTAATGATGATGTTGGAATAGATTGGACCAATGAAAATGATCGTCTACTGGTTTGTCAAATGTGTATAAAGCTGGCTGATATCAATGGGCCAGCTAAATGTAAAGAGCTCCATCTCCAGTGGACAGAGGGTATTGTCAACGAATTTTATGAACAGGTAACTAACTTAACTGTTTATCTTAATTCCTACTTAGGCTGCTCATAAATTCAGAAAAGCTTCCAAAAGCTGTAAAATGTGATCAATCTCTTTCATATTCATACGTCAGAAAATGCGCTGACTAAAAACTCTAAACATACACAATTTGCAAGGATTGTGGGAGTGTGGGAGGGGAAGGAGAAGATACTGAGATAATGAAATGACTTAGTGAGACATTAGGAACACCATTGACATATTGTTTTTTTTTATAAACTGATTATAAGGTAGTTTATATGGGTGAATGTATATGAGGTTAAGTTCATTTACTTTTTAATGTTTATTTTGAGAGAGAAAGAGCAGGAGTTAGGGGGCAGAGAGAGAGGGCGGGGAGAGGCAGAGAAAGACAAGGAGAGAGAGAACCCCAAGCAGGCTCTGCGATGTCAGCACAGAGCCTGACACAGGGCTCGGTCTCATGAACCATGAGATTATGACCTGACTGGAATCAAGAGTCAGACACTTAACCAACTGAGCCACCCAGGCACTCCCAAGTTCATTTACTTTTAGTGATCAATAACAGCAGCATACAAAAAAGCTTTAAAAATAGGCATTTTATTTGACATGATAATGTGAAAATAAACACACTAACAAAAAACCTACCAAACACATAAACATGAGGTGATCTTCCCCATATTATCCTATGCTGATTTAATTATATCTGAAACTGTGTTTTGAGTACTGTGATTTACTCTCTTAAGAGGAATGTGGAGGCAGTAGATCATGGGTAAAGGACAGGGATCAGTGACATAAAAAGACATGAAAAAAGTGAAGATCATTACCACGGGAGAAAATGGAGGTGATGTAATAACTGTCTTCAGATACTTAAAAGGCTGACATACAAATTTAGTGTTAAGTGATCATACATTGTGGAGATTAAAGAAGATAAATTATTGCTTAACACAGACCTGATTTTTTTTAATGTCTATTTATTTTTGAGAGAGACAGAGACAGAATGCGAGTGGGTTAGGGGCAGAGAGAGAGGGAGACACAGAATCTGAAGCAGGCTCCAGGCTCTGCGCCATCAGCACCAGAGCCTGACGTGGGGCTCAAACTCACGAGCTGTGAGATCATGACCTGAGCCAAAGTTGGACACTCAACCTACTGAGCCACCCAGGTACCCCAAGATGTGATTTTTAAGAAACATGAGATTTCTTTTTCCTTCCCTAAAAATGGTGTGGATATAACCAGTCTATAGAAGGTATAGTGAGATTGATTTCAAGACAATGAGAGAAAAAAATTTGTATTATGAAGAAATCCAGAAATAAGTAATAAATTGCCTGCTATCGCTGGACATATTTAAAGAGGGATTAGAAAGAATTTTATAGGTTTATAAAGTTTTGTAGACAGGATTCATATATAGAATAAAAGGTTTATACTTTCTAGATACTTTTCTAGAAATGAGATTAATTCATAATCCCCAAATATTGAAATAAAGAAAAATAAAAAGGATAATTTATCATCATTCTACATAGGTATAACCATTGTTGGTATTTAAGTATATTTCCTTCATTAATTTTGCTAGATGACTACTAGTTTACAATCTGTTTTTTTTCCAGAAAGATTTGAAGCAGTTCAAAATAAAAACACACAATAGTACTGATAAACATATTGCCAAATAAGACTTTCAGAAACCATATAATCACAGAAGATATAATTCAACCAAAAGCTGGGATAAGATAGCACCTTTAATTGAGCAATAAACTATACTAAGATTTCTGGCAGCTAAGGCAAAAGAAAAAAAAAAAGAAAACATGATAGATCATGTATTTGTTGGATAATTATTCCCAGCATTGCATTTTAAAGTGCATTTATATTCTCATTTAAAGAGGAATCATGTGTAATAAGAAGTACCATCTACTGAGACATTAGACCATTTCTTCTATTTCCCCTTAATCAAAAGCCAAAATCTCAAGATCACAAAAGTAATAAATAGCAACAAAACATTTCTACAGGGATCTTAGTAATTTGAGTAGAATCTTTTAGCAGTCAAGCAAAAGAGGAAGTTCACACACGAATGTCTGGGTTCTTACATAATTGCAAATTTTAGATGCCAAGTGAATGTTGACTTTACTAGTATTTTAAATTTTCCATGTCATTTATCTTTCTGGTTGACTATTCATGCTAAATTCCTATTTCCAGGGTGATGAAGAGGCCAGCCTTGGGTTACCAATAAGCCCCTTCATGGACCGTTCTGCTCCTCAGTTGGCCAATCTTCAGGAATCCTTCATCTCTCACATTGTGGGTCCTCTGTGCAACTCCTATGATTCAGCAGGACTAATGCCAGGGAAATGGGTGGAAGACAGTGATGAGTCAGGAGATACTGATGACCCAGAAGAAGAGGAGGAGGAGGAGGAAGCACCAAATGAAGAGGAAACCTGTGAAAATAATGAAGCTCCAAGTAAGTTTTATAAAATCTATTTCTAGTGTGTTTTTCCTAGGATTGTTGTTTTGTTTTTTGTTTTTTGTTTTTACATAGGTTTGGATGAATTTATGCTTCTCATGAACTACATAGTTTGTGTCCACATATCATCTGCATTGGATTGTGGATAACTTCCCTTCCCTAATATCATAATAATAGTAATTATAGACTGTGGAATCTATTATAATACCATGTTCATACAAGGATACATTCTCTGTTATGAAGCAAAAAGAAATCAAGTGGTTGAAGCCTGTTCTTCATAGTATCTTAATGATTTAGAGATGAAAGGAATTTCACATACTATATAGAGCAACAATAGACTTTTGTTGGCCTAGTTCAAGGAAAGCCATGTGAAGTGGTAAGAGGTAGTTATTAAGCATCAACACTGTGCCAGGCATTCTTCCACGTACTGAAGATAGAGCCATGAACAAATCAGACAAAATATAAATCCTTGCCCATTTAGACTTTTCTTTCCAGTGGAGTTGGTAGACACTAAGCAGGACAAGTCAGTAAGTCTTTAATAAGTCAGGTACTGATAAATGCTCGATTTAAAAAAAAAGGGGGGGATATGAAATACTGCAGAGAAAAGTTAAAATTTTAGATGAGGTACCCACAGATGATCTAAAGAAGAAAGACATAAAAAAGAAAAAAAAGACTGAAAGAAGTGAAGGAAGATCCATGGCAGTTCAGGTGGAAAAAGTGTTCCAAGAAGAGAAGAAGCAAACCATGTAAACGTCCTGAGGTCGGCGTTGGCTGGGTGTTCAAGGAGCATCAGGAGAGCTGGGGTGGCTAAGACAGGAAAGGGGCTGAGGGGGTAGCAGGAGAGAGGCAGTGGGGAGCCAAATGATGTAGGGTTTGAAGGTGGGGCGCTGTAGGTCACAGTATGGAGTTTGGCTTTTACTCTGAGTAAGTTGGGAAGCCCTGAGAGATGTGGTGCAGAAGAGTTAGCTGATTCAGCTTACATTTTAAATGGGTTGCTTCAGCTGCTGTATTGAGAACAATCTTGAGTCTGAGGTGGGAATAAGGGTAATAAGAGGCTGTTGAAGTTATCCAAGTGAGAAATGACTGTGGCTTTGAACCAGGCAAAGTAGTGACATTAGGAACAATGAAAAGTATTCGCATCTGGTCATTGATTTGGAGCACATCATGTAGCCAACCTAATCCATTTTAACTCACCTGATGACAAAAAGGCATTAGTTTTATTCATGTCTTGAAATATTCTCCGCTACTTCTCCTGTCATAGGGAGGAGGCCCAAACATCATAATTAGGAAAACCCATAACCCTTACAGTAACATTGCACAAATAGTGTTATTATTTTCATGAAAACACAGTATGTGGTTTACCTCTGCCTTCATAAAAAAATATAGTGGTAATATTTTTCGAAGCCCTTACCCAAAATATTACCAAAGAAAGACATTCTGATCATTTATTCCCATCTTTTAGCACTGTCAGGAAAATTCATGACTCAGTTCATCTCAGCCATCTAGTAAATTCAGTCTGACATGGGTTTGACCCATTTTGCCCTCTGTAAGTACTCTGTTGTAGGCTTGCAAAATAGAGATACAGAGATCTTCATGAACTATAAACTAATGAGGCAGGGTTTCACAAATTTGCTCTAGGTTAAATTTTTGCTTCAGTTCTGTCTTATATTTTAACTTTGGTACAGAATAAGTTGAAAATCAAAAGTTGTTTTCCGTCAGTATTCTATTATCAAAGAAATTATATTTTATTTCTCTGGTGCTTATAAAAAGATTTCCATTAGCAATTTTGTGCTAATCTTGAGATTCAGAGGTTGGAGACAAGACTTGGGATTCATGGCTTATGTTTTCATTTGTTCATTTAATAAACATGTAGTGGTTGTTTTGTTTTGTTTTGTTTAACTTCAAAGAGCCAGGAGGTAGTTTGCTGTTGAAGGACAGGACAGTTTTTTTTTTTGTTTGTTTTTTGTTTTTGTTTTTCTTTTCCCACTGAGTGATATTGGAAAGTGTTGTCGGCTTAGCCTCTTGGAAAAGCTTTGTTCCCGTGGGCTCTTACTGATTGCTATTTGAACTCAAACACATTGAAAACACACACACATAATACCGGCATCAAGAATTGAAGAACACAGGACAGGAGATTAAACAGGCTCAACTTGTCAGCATTGGCTTTAGCAGCAAATGAGACAACCAGATATTCAATTACTTTTCGTTCTGTAGGGTTAAGTTGCCATACTGACTTCCAGATTCTGATGTGTTACTCTCCAAGCCCAGATTTCCTCATTTCTAACTCGACTGCTGTAGAATCCAAGTAATTTTAGTTTCATAATCAGATTGACTGAGACGGTTAACTTGATTGAGCCTGAAAGTTAGGTTTCAGAAAAAATTTAGATTAAATATGCACTGATAATTTCAGCAATTTGCAAAACTTGGAGATCTCCCAGGAAACACAGAATTAAATGTTTCAATATGGTATCCTAGGGAAAGAAGGCTTTTTCCCAACCTCATAATTAAATCTGAAAGATTCCTACAGCGAACTAAGAGGTTTCTAATGAAGTACTAAGCTGCATTTAGAATTTGAGCAATGAAAGGCTCTTTGTTCTCATTTCAAAAGGTTCCAGTGCTGAACAATTTGGCTCCCAATACAGGCATGTTTTAGACCACCTGCAGACTCTAATCTACGCAAATTTATTTGGTACAAACTTTCTTCTACGTCACCTTATTCAGTTCAAATCCAGAGAGGTTTATTGCTAACATTTAACAGCATTAATAAGAGAACAGCTGTTCTCATGGGAGCTGTCCTGAAAGGAAAAGGAGAAAAATCAAGCTTTTGTTACCTTCATCCCTTTGAATACACTGCCATGAATGTGTATAACTTTCAGATGGAATAATCACCTTGGGCAGTAGTGTTTTCCTATAACCGTGATTCAAATCTGTCCTTCGGCCAATGCTCATTGGTAACTCTCTTGATTCAAAGGATTAGGTTCAAAAGTATATTGACATTGAAAAATTCCTAAACAGAAGCCGATTTGACTTAACTATAATAAAAACAAAGTAGACACAGACAAGTAGATGACTTTGGTAGAAGAATAATTTTATAAATTTGCTTTTAAAACTCTAATGTGGTAGTAATATATTTTATTGATTTTTATAGAAATAATTCAGATTTCTTTAAATTTTGTGTATATGTATACACACACACACACATGCATACACATATACACATAGAGTCTTTGTTAAGAAACATTCAGTTGAAGAAATTGATGTCATGCTCCACAGACCCGTAACCCTGCCTGTATGCATGCCCCTCACTCTGCCTGGAATGCTGCCAACACCTTCACCTAGAGTATTTAATTCTCAAAATTTACGTCTCACCTCAGGTGTCCTGTTCTTTGAAAAAAAAAAAATCTTACCTATCCCCTCACAGGCTGAGTCTCTTGTGTTGCCATGGTTTTAATGTACTAGAGAGAGATTGCAATATACACTTTGTTAAAAATGTCAAGGAACGCTTTATTCAACATTGTTGCGATAAGGGAGAGAAATTAAACTCAACTCCATTGAAACTAAGGCAGGAGAATTTTTAAGCAATAGCATGAGCTATGAAAAATTACTATAGGACCTTAGAGGGAAGTTGGCCCATGTGATTGAGCCATTTGTGTTTGCTAATTGGTACGTATTGAAGTTAGGCACCTTCCCTCCCATGAAGACTGAAAGTTAGGGCCCCTGTTTTTCTTGATGATTTCATTTCAAAAGAATTAATGCCCATGTACTTGAGGAAGGAGTTCCTGGGTTGTAAAACTGGCTAGAAACTGGGAGAAGTTTTATCTGTATTACAAAAGAGCAGAGAAAGTATCTGCACTTTCAAGTTTTATAAAGTAAATGCTATAATAAAAGGCAGGCCAGAGACATACAATCTGGAAGAAACTGGTCTAGAATTTAGTCCAGCTAACAGGAGCATCAAGACCATCTTAGTCACATGCATACGTCTGTCATAAAACATAGCATGTGTATTTTATTTTCTTGTCTTCTTTGCTCTTTCTCCTATAAACAGTAAACTCCTTTAAGGCAAGCTCTTGGACTAATTGGTCTTTGTGTATGTAGCATCCAGAAATTTCTTGTCAATTAGTAGGTGGTCAATATAAATTTGATTGATGGGTTCATCTCATAAATAAAATAATGAAAACAGTAAATCGTTTTTTAAATTCTTGCTTATGACTCAGCCTATATCCATTCACCCTGGCATTTATTCAATTTAATAATTTTGTTATGTGTCTGTATGGTTCAAAATTAATTCAAGATAGCGTGTCCCTTTTTTTTTTTTGGCATCTGTTTCTTTTCTTTTTATTCCTTTTTTTTTAATTTACATCCAAATTAGTCAGCATATACTGCAACAATGATTTCAGGAGTAGATTCCTTAGTGTCTCTTACCCATTTACCCCATCCCCCCTCCTACAACCCCTCCAGCAACCCTCAGTTCTCCATATTTATGAGTCTCTTCTGTTTTGTCCCACTCCCTGTTTTTATATTATTTTTGTTTCCCTTCCCTTATGTTCATCTGTTTCGTCTCTTAAAGTCCTCATATGAGTGAAGTCATATAATTTTTGTCTTTCTCTGACTAATTTCACTTAGCATAATACCCTCCAGTTCCATCCACATAGTTGCAAATGGTAAGATTTCATTCTTTTTGATTGCCGAGTAATACTCCATTGTGTATATGTATATATACCACCTCTTCTTTATCCATTCATCCATCGATGGACATTTGGGCTCTTTCCATACTTTGGCTGTTGTTGATAGTGCTGCTATAAACGTGGGGGTGCATGTGTCCCTTCAAAACAGCATACCTGTATCCCGTAGATAAATGCCTAGTAGTGCAATTGGTGGGTCATAGGGAAGTTCTATTTTTAGCTTTTTGAGGAACCTCCATACTATTTTCCAGAGTGGCTGCACCAGCTTGCATTCCCACCAACAATACAAAAGAGATCCTCTTTCTCTGCATACTCGCCAACATCTGTTGTTGACTGAGTTGTTCATGTTACCCATTCTGACAGTTGTCAGGTGGTATCTCATTGTGGTTTTGATTTGTATTTCCCTGATGATGAGTGATGTGGAGCATTTTTTCATGTGTTGATTAGCCATCTGTATATCTTCCTTGGAGAAGTGTCTATTCATGTCTTTTGCCCATTTCTTCACTGGGTTATTTGTTTTTTGGGTGTTGAGTTTGAGAAGTTCTTTATAGATTTTGGATACTAACCCTTTATCTCATATGTCATTTGCAAATATCTTCTCCCTTTCTGTCAGTTGCCTTTTAGTTTTACTGATTGTTTCCTTCGCTGTGCAGAAGGTTTTTACTTTGATGAGGTCCCAGTAGTTCATTTTTGCTTTTGTTTCCCTTGCCTCTGGAGACGTGTTGAGTAAGAACTTGCTGCACGTAAGATCAAAGAGGTTTTTGCCTGCTTTCTCCTCAAGGATTTTGATGGCTTCCTGTCTTACATTGAGGTCTTTCATCCATTTTGAGTTTATTTTTGTGTATGGTGTAAGAAAGTGGTCCAGGTTCATTTTTCTGCATGTCGCTGTCCAGTTTTCCCAGCACCTCTTGCTGAAGAGACTGTCTTTATTCCATTGGATATTCTTTCCTGCTTTGTCAAAGATCAGTTGGCCATATGTTTGTGGGTCCATTTCTGGGTTCTCTATTCTGTTCCATTGATCTGAGTGTTCTTGTGCCAGTACCGTACTATCCTGATGATTACAGCTTTGTAGTATAGCATGAAGTCTAGGATTGTGATGCCTCCTGCTTTGGTTTTCTTTTTCAAGATCGCTTTGGCTATTCGGGGTCTTTTCTGGTTCCATACAAATTTTAGGATTATTTGTTCTAGCTCTGTAAAAATGCTGGTGTAACTTTGATAGGGATTGCATTGAATATGTAGATTGCTTTCGGTAGTATTGACATTTTAACAATATTTGTTCTTCCTATCCAGGAGCATGGAATCTTTTTCCATTTTTGTGTGTCTTCTTCCATTTCTTTCATAAGCTTTCTATACTTTTCAGTGTATAGATTTTTCACCTCTTTGTTTAGATTTATTCCTGGGTATTTTATGGTTTTTAGTGCAACTGTAAATGGGATCGATTCTTTGATTTCTCTTTCTGTTGCTTCATTGTTGGTGAATAGAAATGCAACCGATTTCTGTGTGTTGATTTTATATACTGCAACTTCGCTGAATTCATGAATCAGTTCTAGCAGTTTTTTGGTGGAGTCTTTTGGGTTTTCCATACAGATTATCACGTCATCTGAGAAGAGTGAAAGTTTGACCTCCTCCTGGCCGATTTGGATGCCTTTTATTTCTTTCTGTCAGTTTTTCCCTTTTGAGAATGATATTAGCATTGGGTCGTTCATATATGGCTTTTATGATCTGGGGGTATGCTCCTTCTATCCCTACTTTCTTGAGGGTTTTTATCAAGAAAGGATGCTGTATTTTGTCAAATGCTTTCTCTGCATCTATTGAGAGGATCATATGGTTCTTGTCCTTTCTTTTATTGATGTGATGAATCATGCTAATTGTTTTGCAGATATTGAACCAACCCTGCATCCCAGGTATAAATCCCGCTTGGTCGTGGTGAATAATTTTTTTAACGTATTGTTGGAGCCGGTTGGCTAATATCTTGTTGAGGATTTTTGTATCCATGTTCATCAGGGAAATTGGTCTGTAGTTCTCCTTTTTAGTGGGGTCTCTGTCTGGTTTTGGAATCAAGGTAATGCTGGCTTCATAGAAAGAGTTTGGAAGTTTTCCTTCCATTTCTATTTTTTGGAATAGTTTCAAGAGAATAGGTGTTAACTCTTCCTTAAATGTTTGCTAGAATTTCCCTGGAAAGCCATCTGGCCCTGGACTCTTGTTTTTTGGCAGATTTTTGATTACTAATTCAGTTTCCTTACTGGTTATCAGTGTCCTTTTTTTTTTTTTAACTGTATTTTGAAATTGATCTTACCCTGTAAAATAAAATAATTTTTGTGGTATATTATAATAAAACTGTTGACAGAATCACTAGTACTTCCATAAAAATTTTGGTGGATGGCCTCCAAAAGATCTACTTCCTTTGGCATATCTCATAGCTAATGTATTTTTTTCCTATTCTTACTATTTTTTTTCTTCTTTTTTCCTCTCAGATTGTACATTGTAAATCATTACTACTTCATTAGGTAAACCCAAATATCCCTGCTGATATTCCTGGTAACTTGTACTGTTAACTCTTTAATGTAGTCCCCATTAGATCATAATTTCCTGTGGACCGCTTTTTCATATCGTTGTCATTTTTATCACTTACCACCACTTCATCATTTACTTGGACCTGTGGAACAGAAACTAGAAAGAACGTGATTCATCTAGTAAACTCTTACTAAAGTCTGGAGCTTTGTACACAATATACACACAAAAGGAGGGACCTGGCTTCTGTGCATTGGAAAGTTCATAGTCCAATAGGGGATCTTAGCCTAATTTCTAAATTCTTGGTCTAAGTCTAAGATGGCCACTCGGATGAAGGTACTAAAAGTTATATTCTGGCCACAAGCAGACCCTCTTCTAAACTCAAGTCTAGTTCTTACTTTACCATTGCACTTGAAGGTGTCCCAGACATTTCATGTTCAGCATCTCCCTCAAATCTCCTCACCTAACATTGCCTTCTCAGTACATCTTATGACCACCTACTCAATGGCTCAGGCCAGACAGCTCAGGGTTGTCTTTGATTCCTCTTTCTTCTTTTTTTCCTTACATCTAATCAGTTGCCAAAGTCCTGTTGATTAAACCTCACAAATATGTCTCACATTTATCTACTTGTCTTCATTTTCATTACTTTCTTCCTAGCCCAAGCCATGGTCATCATGCCATATTCTCTTGGCTGAGTAATTTTTGTCTCTTTCTGGCACCTTTAAAAGATTTTGTAAGACTCAGTGTGATTGTACCTACCTTTTCACTCTTGCCCACTAGAGTAAAACTCCATGCTGGCAGGCATTATGTCTATCAGTGAATGACCAGAACCTACCATACTTGGTGCATATTAGGTTCTTAATAAGTAGATAAAGAATTGGAAGACTAAATAGTGAATTATGGTATCAATTCAAAGGTCTTTAAAATGTCTTATGTTTCATCTGTCAAAGTTGATGATATTATAGTTCCTTAAGAGATGCAATTCTGTGAAAATTGTCCTTACTATTTCCATGTTGAACACATGAAATGTTTTGGTCACCAAGACAATGTAATTTATTTACTTATCAAATGCATATTTGCTGAGCCTCATTCTGTATAAGATACATACTTGTCTTTACAAGGCTCCCTAAAAGAAGCTGTAGTCTAGTAGAGGGGCTAAGGCCTGTAATATATGAGAGCAAGATAAGTGCCCTAAAGAATGCATGTTATTGGGGCACCTGGGTGGCTCAGTGGGTTAAGCGTCTGAGTTTTGGTTTTGGCTCAGGTCAGGATCTCACACTTTTGTGAGTTTGAGCCCCGTGTTGGGCTCTGTGCTGACAGTGCTGCAGAGCCTGCTTGGGATTCTCTCTCTGCCCCTCTCCTACTCGTGCAGTCTCTGTCTTTCTCAAAATAATAAACTTTAAAAAATTAAATAAAATAAAAATAAAAGAATGCACGTCATTGAGGACATTGTTTTTGTTACAAGTGACAAGACTCCAATAAAGTGAGTATATACAAAAGGGAAAATTACTGGTTCAGGTAATTGGGATGTTGTCCAGTATTCACGCTTACTTGCACCTGCTCTTGTCTCTGAGTCACCTGCCTGACAGCTTGATCTTTCAACCTTTCTTTCTATGTGAAACTGGAAATCTAGCCAGCTCTATATTCACTTCATTTCACATAAACAGGCAGAGGAGAAAAGATCCCCAGCCCCCATTCCCTGACTGATTCCATGCTGTTGGGAAAATTCCCAGGGGAAGATGCTGATTGACCTGATTTGGGTCACACCCATTGACTAGCTGCTGCAACAGGGCTATATTGTGGGAAGGTGGGTGGGGAAGTAGAGTTTGACAACCTTTTCTAGAACTATATAATTGAAAGAAGGGATGAGAGTTTCTGATTTTGGATATGCAGTTATCAGAAAAAGATACCAAGATAATGAGAAAGGAAAAAAATGAAAACAATGTGTACTCTTGGAAGCATGAATGGAGGGAAATGAGAGTTTAGAAGAGTGAGGGGAGACAGGGGGAGAGAGTATTTCTTATAGGAGCAATTCAGTAAAATCTGAGTCTCAAAATAATAAATGGGCATGAACTTTTGAGGACTGAGAAGAGCATTTGAGAAGGAGGGCCAGTACCTGCTGGACAGTAGAAGAGTTCAGTGTATATATGGAAGTAGAGACAGAAGCCAGGCTGTGGAAGATGGAAGACTGCAAAAGCATGCTTGTGCCAGCTTGTGGGAGAACTTTGACAGGATTTTGAAATTAATATTTTAGTCCGTGTGAAGCAGAACAATAACATTCAAACCATCCTAAAAGAAATCAATCTTGTAGACTTTTGTGGGTTGAATTAGCTGACAAAGTAAAGGAAGACCTAACAAGAAGTTCTTCCAGTAGTCCAGGTGAAAAATCTGGAGGATCTGACTGTATTGAGAATAATACCAAAACTTAAGTAGAACTTTTTATAGGGCATTACTGGATATTAAATCCGGTTCACAGTATGTCTCGATGTAACCATGATATATTAATGATGGTTGCCATCTCCCTCTTATTTCCCTACTCTTGAAAGCAACATTATGATGATACGCAAATCAAGTGGTATATGTATCTGTTTGGTACTTTAGCTCCTATTAATGATGTGGAAAAAAATAACCACCATGTACTGAGCACACAAATAAGTAATTTGGTGTTTTCTCAGGAAAGAAAACTTTCAAAAGGAGGAAAATCTACTGCCAAATAACTCAACACCTCCTGCAGAACCACAAGATGTGGAAGAAAGTCATTGAAGAGGAACAGCGGTTGGCGGGCATAGAGAGTCAATCCCTGGACCAGTCACCCCAACAGCATTCCTCAGAACAGATCCAGGCCATCAGGGAAGAAGAGGAAGAGAAAGGGAAGCCAAGAGGAGAGGAGATCCCAACCCTGAAGCAAAACCAGTGACGATGGATATAATGAGCTGTGTTTCCCAACAGAGTGACTTGTCACAGACTCTTTTCAAGCCAGCACAACACTTAGACACAACACTGTAGAAATACAAGAAGATGGGCAAACAGCTATTGCATTTGGGAATTCTTTGCATTTTATGTGTTTATTTTTACAGTGAGGTACATTGTTAAAAACTCTTGCTCGGAGAAGCTTTCACATTTGCAACACCAGCTTCCAAGGATTTTTTTAAGGAAGAAGTATATATGTGTGTGTGTATATAAGCTCGCACGTAGATACATGTAAAACATATTCACACACATACACGCACATGCACACTGAAAGCCAGCGTTACTGGCTCCACACTTTAGTAACATTCATATTAAGATATATAGTGGTCACTGTGATATAGTAAGTTATAAAGGAAAAAAAAGGAAAACAATTCACAGAGGAAATGGGGCGGCTTAGCAGGGAAACAGTGCAGTGAATGTAAGTTACCAACTAAGGAGCTTTTGCTCTTAGTACTGACGGATGAAAGTTCCAGAGCATTATTTGAATCTTCTACATCCTGCCAATATCGTGTGTGTGTGTGTGTGTGTGTGTGTGTGTGTGTGTGTGTGTGTGTGAGACAGAGAGAGAGGAGAGAGAGAGAGCATGCTTGTGTGTATGTATGTGCTTATGTCAACAGAGATTTTTATGGTTTTAGTCATTCATAGAATAGCTGCAGCAGATGACTCAGCACATCTGAACAAACGGAAGGCAGTTCACTCTGGAGTGTCTGAGAGGCAGCCATTCCAAATGCCTTCCTCCATTTAGCTTCAGTCCAGGGCCCTCTGAAGAGGGAGGGTATTCACAGGCTGGTGAGAGGGCCACGGGATTGGTACTATACTAATGCACCACTTGGAGGCGCTCTATCGCCAGCCTTAAACCTGGAAGACAGGCATTTTCCAATCTGCTTGCCTAATGAATGTATAGGAGCTGTTTGTCTGTGAGTATGTCTGTCACTCATGTAAGATCAAATCAACTATTTTTAAGGGGATGGCATTCTTTATACATAAACACCTAAGAAGGGGCTGAAGTCCGATCTTTTAATTAGGTTAGAATTCTGAAAAGTTGCCAGAGGAGACTTGGGGGAATTGCTCTTCACGGTGACCTTCCATGTCTTAAATATGCTGCAAAATGTGTGATAGAAAAGAAGAAAAAAGGGCAAACAGAAACCCACTATGGGACATATAGCGAGAGATGAAGGGGGAAAATTGCAACCTAGGGTTTGGTGTTTGTTGACATAGCGAAAGCCTGATTCTGGGCAACTGTTGAAGATTGGCTTTGGGTGGTGAAGGTCCCACTGACAACAACCTTGTTGTGGTGTTCCACGTGCCGTGGGGTAAGGTAGCTTCTGTCTGCAATCTGGCCCATTGTCATGTTTCTTTTGGCAGGGAAAATTATAGAGGGAATTTTGGGTACTGGGCCTATTATTGAAAGTCTTTTTTTTTTATTTGTTCATCTACACTTGTTTATGCTGTGAGCCAAACCTTATTTAAAAAGTTGATACTCACTTTCAATATTTTATTTCATATTATTATATTTGTCATGAATAGTTATCTTGATGTAAATATAAAGATTTTTTTGTTTCTGTAGATAGTAAACTCTTTTTTTTAAAAAAGGAAAAGGGAAACATTTTTATAAAGTTATATTTTAATCACCATTTTTATACATTGTATCTATCTCCAAGCCCAGTAAGAGAGTGATGAATCATTTGCACGGAGGTCTAAGGACAGCCACATATCTACCTATTCTAATTTAAATGATAATCAGATAGTTATTTTATGCCAATTAAAGGAAGATGCCACAAAGAATGTTTTTTCCTAGGAACTTTGAACTTTTAGGTCACTTTGGGGTTCATGTCTCCCAAAGAGAAAGACTTGCATAACCAATACCGAATTTTTATAATTGGTATCCATTTCTTGCGAATGTTTTTTGGTTATAATTCCTCCTTCAGTACTATGTACGGAAGAACTTGTTCATCAATGAAACGATCTTAGCTTCTAAGTTAACCTTGATGGTGATTTCTAATTTTTCTTTCCTCTGAAGTCATAGCAAAGAGTGTTTACATTAAAAATGCTTTTGTTTCTCATAAATGAATATTCTTCCTTTCCAAAGCAGTGATTTTACATTAACCTATGGCATTTTTCAAATAAGGCAAACATAACATAATCTAAAGTAAACACAATTTCAGGGCAGATTTCCCATTAAGTAGGAAAATAGGAAAAAGGATCAAGTAGATGCAGACTCTGCTTCAAAAATGAGAATAATTTCATATTTTTGTGTTAACACTAGGTCTTCACTATTCAGGATTTACTGAGTTGTTTTCCATTTTCTTAGTAATGCTTTTGTGTCTCATGTTTGCAAAAATTACTGTGAGTCAAATGCATTTCCCCAGTGACATTAACTGTTTTCCTTCCCTTGCAAATAAGAGAAGAGGGGGAAAAAATGTGCTCGTTTATCTCTTGTACCTAATTACTTAACAAAACAAATCTTTCCCCATTCTCCAAATGTCGTATGACAAGTGTCTAAAACACAGGTGAAAGTGAGCACAAATACAGGTTGTGGAGCAAGTAATGTGACAGCAAAACAGTCACGAGTTTACAACTGTGTATTGGCAGGTGCTGCGTCAAAGCTGGCCAGTCTGGCTGCCAGAGTAGAGGTCTTAGCAAATGACCCGGTTGCGTTTATTCTGTTTTAGAGTACCTGAAATAATGGTGGCCAAAGCACTTAAAACCTCTTCATTCCCAAATTGTGTCAATCAGTCCAGGCAGATTGATCACCTTTTTTTCTTCAAAAATCAATTGCCAGGATATTACAGCTAAAAATCCATTGAAATAAAGAAATAGAGATCAAGGATGACCCTTTCATACACATTCAGTACATCCCAAAAGATGACCAGGGGCATAAAAAGACTTTTTCTGCTGGCTATGTTCTCCCCCTCCTCGGTGACAGCGGTATTACTGTGTTCACTTCCAACTCCAGAGCTTATTCCCTGTGGTGCCAGTGTGTTTGTTGCAATTTGCTACGTTTTTATATGAGCCTATTTATAGGTGCCATTTAGGTAAACTCAGGTCTTTCAAATGAAGGAATCTGTAGCCCATTTAGGAAAAAGGATCATTGTACAGACAGCCATAAACCCACTGGGAGGAAAACTCAGAGCTGGTGACCTTGATGCTAGGGGTTGCTCTCTGTTAAGGAAAAGACCAGGTATTACTATGAGTGTCATCACTGTCGTTTCCAGCATGCTATTATAATGTCCTTTCCAGGTATCCGACTAAGCCAACCTTTAGGATATCGTTCCTTGGTGAGAACACCACTTTAGCTTTTTTCTAAACTATAAAATTTTATTTGTCATTTTTATAAGATTTGGTTTTCTCTCAGTAGATGAAGATAGTAGCACTGTACAGGGATAGATCTATACTAGTCTTCATCTGGCAAGTGAAGGAATGTCCTCATGTTTAAGAAAATACTCATTTTCTAAAAACAGAATACCCAATTCTATATGTTCCGTTTTGATCGACTTCCAGAACAAACCCCTAATTATTGCAATCCCAGTAAAACTAAAGAAAAGGGATTGTACGATATGCAGACTGTTCATATTACATGTATGTATTGTGATTTCCTCATGTCCCCTGCCTTTCTTGATTTGCGATTTCCCGACGTCCCCTGTCACGTGCCCAGAGAACTTTCTTTGAAGGTAAAAGCTGTGCAACAGGCATGAGACTCAGGCCTATTCTTTGTTTAAATGGTGGAAAAATATAAATTATTTTCTAAGTAATAAAGATATGCAAATTATCATTGTAAATAAAGTCTAAAGTTTGAAATGACTGCTTTATATAAGTGATATTTGTGTGATGAACAATTCCTGACCAATGAGAAGTGGCTGATCAAAAAATCATTTCTACCCTACTTTGGGAGGTATTTTTGGTGCTTCGCTGTCAGTATGGGGATCTCCATTGTCCTCACCTTTTGAAATATTTCTAAAATAATAATGAAAACCACAGTAAGGATCTTACTGTCCTTTCTTCCATCCTAACCCTGAGTCCCACTTAATGCCTTTCCTGGTTTATATGCCACTTTGGAAATAACTGTCTTTTCAAACTGGCAGAAGCCTCCAGTAAAACCAACTTTTGTAAGCTTTCATAGCCTGGGGTAAATCAAGATTCTCCTTATTCTAGGGATTCTCAGCTCCTGTGTGTGGAAAGAAAAATATCAGTAAGATTTCAAATGCTCATAGGTTACCTCCAGACCATTGAGATCTAAAATATCTGTATACTTCGAAACCAAACTGAGTTTCTTTCATTCACCTTCGCTCCTAACAAGCAGCAAAATAATTTATGATCATTGTTCTAGGTCATTCATTTCTCTTGTGATTTTTCCATGAAAGGAAACTGAATTTGCTGATACTGTTCGTCTGTTTTTCTAATCTGTTCAACAAAATTCCACCATAAGATTAGGAGACCAATTAGCCGTTTTAAGCGAGGAGCATTCCAAAATTAAATTACTCTTAGAACCTCTAATCAGGGCAAAATATGCAAGTTTTAGGTCCACCTGTATTCATATCAGTTTGTTCCTCTAGTAAATACTCAAATTCTTATTGCATATTTGATTGATTGCATATTCAGTGCATATAAGCACTGACTTAAACTATAAACAATGCATTCAGCAACTTAAATTGAGGTTTACATGGTATTTATAATGTTTAGCACTAATAATCCATGATCAGAGAAGAACAGATTTTTCAGTCTATATTACATACCATGGCAATTTGCGTATCACCTCACACATTTCATTTATTACCATGCTGCAACTTTACCTTACCTAATGGTGCTTTTACCTTACCTGAGTGACCTTTACGTTCATACTATCAAATCATTCAAACAGGTTAGCAATGGTGACAAAAAATCATTAGGCATTGTCCTGCTAAATATGTTTAAAGACCCAAGACTAAACCTTAAAGCTTTATTATTTGGTGGAACTCCATGTTAACATGGAGAATCTGCAGAGCAGATTCAAAAATACTGATCCACCGTAAATTATTTTAGTACAGTAAGACTATAAATTATATGGAATTGTATAGAGATGGAAAACAAAATTAGCTTTTGCTCTGTGCTTCAGGTTGCAAAATGAGCCCAAATTTCCTATCTAAAGGTAGCAGGTTCTTCTCCATATTCTCCTAAGGTTGATTACTTGAAAGGCATTGGTATTCATGGATTTCTGCTTCCCTCAACAGAAGAGAAGTCAACCCTTCTTTTGATAGGTAGTGAACATGTACCTGTTCAGAAAAGTTTCCTCATTGCTTCACATCAAGAAGAGGTTCTTTAAGCATGCAAATAATCCATTAAAAAAATGCTTCAGAGAGTAATATTGTCATCGTATGTAAGTACTATCAAAAATATTTAAATTTGATATAGTTTTTGAAACAAAGCTGTTTAAATTTTTTTTTTTTTGTTATTCAATTACAACGAAACTCACAAAATGACCTTTCATGGTAGAGAGACGCTAAATATATTGATAGAATTACAACTACTATTGTGTCATAAAAAACTGGAAAGAATATTTAATTATTTTTCTAATATCTCTCATGCCTCAGGGAGGAAATTGTTTCATAGCAGGTTCAAGAAGTACATGAAATAGATAAAAATAAACTTAGTACCAATAATTTAAGTAGATGAAACACACAAATTATAGCCTGAGTTTTTCAGACTTGTCCAGAAAAAAAGGAATGTATTATCCAGCAATTTTTCATGGATTAGATTGTTTTAAAGTAAATGGTCTGTTCATGTAGATTATATTTTAGTAAATTGTAACACTGTTAAAACGCCAAATATGTTATCTTCATTACTAAAAATAATTAAATCTTATTAATCTTGACTTTCACAGATGAAGCACTGACCAGGCAATAAACTACACCCACTACTTCATCTACCAAGACTGATCAAATGGTAGGTCTGAATTTGAAATTCATTAACAGAAACATAAATTTTTAAAAATCATGTTAAAGCTTTACTGCTTTAACTAAAATTTCAGTGTCAGTAAAAGTACCTATTTCAAATGAAACAAATTTTAGCAGGGAATTCTTCCTTTCCTCTTAAAAAAAAAAAAAAAAAAGAAAGTCAAACTCATAGGAGAAAAGTGTGACTTCTCTTCAGTTTTACTTCTCTAACTCAAAATAGTCAAGGAAAAGTGATCAGAAATTCTCCGCCATAATAAGGAATAAGAATGCCCTTCACCTAAGTTACAACTCTCCACACCCAGTTTCATTGTGCAGTCCATGGTACCAGAAAGCAGAAAAAAAAAACAAAAAAAAAACAACAACCAAAAACTATGGATCAGGAGTGAACACAACATAAAATGTGAAGGATCATGCCAGCACACCCCTCCATCTTTGTGATAAACCAATTTAGTTATCAGTTACTCTTGAGTAAAGACACTTAATGGATCCATATTTCAGCCCTGACTTCCGTTATACAGTCAGCACGTACACATGCTTTGGAATGTGAATTAGCCTTTAGAACTTAGAAACTGCTGCTTGAGTACCTTTTGATGGGAAGGACTTTTTTTTTTCTTTTAATTCTAGTAATTTTACTCCCTATATAATAGCAAAATATTTAGACGATTTAATGTAAAATTAAAAGTAGTTGTTTAAAGATGTTTTGTGTATATAACTTGTTGGTTAGAATTTTCCGTCAACTTTCTTTCGAAAATTAACTGGTTATTTTTATGGCTCAAAAACTCCTATCACATATTATGTTTTAGCTAGTTATAAGCATAAACCAGTATGATAGTGTTGCTATCTTTAAATAATAATCCTAATTACCTATATATTACCTGTTAGTGGGGTTTATTGGCTTGACATTTAGTGTATATTTATTCATTAGTTTTTTTTTTATATAATCACTATTTTTTAATATTCTGTCAAATATCTGCATGGGATTTTTACCATACCGTGTTTGCTTAACTGGTGGTTTGCTTTTGTTTTTGTTTTCCATTTGAGTGTCAATTCATTTCTTGATATATTCTCACAGAAGTATGCATACCATTTTTTGCTCCAACAAGGACAGTTTGTTAGTTGATGAGCACTGGAAATAAATATCACTGAACCCACCCACCCCTTGATACTTCTTCCTAAAGATTTTGGTCATGTAAATCACAAAATGAAAAATCGGTGCTTTTAAAAATATTCAAAACTTTCAGTGCAAAATAATGAGTAAGAATTCTTCCTGGCTTTCTATCATGATATTTGTATATGCAACTGAAAGAACTTTAATTTGAATGTAGAATATTTTTGGTTCGGGCTGATTTGGTTAATTTGATTTGGTTTTTGGTATTGAAATGGGTTTCTGATTCCCGATGGAATAGTTGTTCTGATCAGTCATTATTTCTTCCTTTTCCTAAGGAGAAAAAAACAAAAAAACAAACAAACAAAAAACTGCCATTAGAAAGTTTATATTAGTAAGTCCCAAATATTTGACTTTGTAGGGTATTTGCAAACCAGAGAGTATTACATTAACTTAATTTAGTATTCCTGAAAAGCAATATTTTCAAATAAGTAGCAACCAAAGTAACAGTATAGGGAATGTCTTTTGCACATGACAATTTTTAACAAGGTAGTTCTTACCACTCTCAACGTGTTTATTAACAACTCTCCAAATTTATCAACTTTTAGAAACCCAAGAGTGAAGCATTGGACTTAAGGGATCATTTTGCAATTGAAGTAAATCTTGTCCTTACACCTGTATCTCACACTTAATACATGTAGCAATACTTCGTATCTTCCTATCAAAATTATTTGTTAAGTGATTTAGTTAATGGCTGATAAATATTTTGTAAGACATAAAATTGTACAGAAAAAAATATTAATTTGTATTTATTTTTATTGTTTTTTAGCATAGACACTATATTGATGCTCCTTTTTTGCCAGAATTATTGGAAGTGCCTCTTGATTATATATATATATATATATATATATATATTACAGTAAACATATACTCAAAATTATTAGAATTGTGTCACAGATGATCAATGTGGATGTTACAATGTGAAAATAATGTATAATATAAATATAATTCTGTGGTATTATGTTTGATGTAGTTATTTGTACAATCCAAGCCCCCCATCCAGTTTTGAAGGCATCCTTCCCTCTCATATCCAAATGCAGTGGTTTGTGCCCAGCTATACATGCTATAGTGAGACATCTGCTGGACTCCTACAATTCCTAAGGACTCCTGGGGGCTTTTTCCCCCATGATCACATTTCCTTGCCTATTGCTGATGAATTCTTAGTTTCATCTCTCTGTAACTAAGCTGTGTTCTTTGTCTAATCAAATAGTTAACACCATAATCAACATACCTAGATTTCTGGCATTCAGCTGCAGAGTTCTGTAAAATAGCTCTGCCACTGATCCTATAAATACTACAATTTGTCCTATACGGATTGTCTGTTGATGCCTAATACATGGGATATTTGGTTGTACAGACTCAGAATAATTCTTGTTCTGCATCTTTGAAAGCTTTTAAGAAAACTGAACGATTCAAAACATTCAGAGTGTTTTAACTAACTCAAACATACAGTCTTCAGACAAAAAAAAAAGCAAATACGATTTTTATCCACAGTTTTCAAGGAATTAATTCTTTAAGCTACACATACAGATTTCCCTCATTCCCTGTTAGGCAAAATCCCTGCTCCTAAACTTGGTATATTTGTAGCTTTCTTCACTTTGGCCCCAAACTATCCCTCACCAAAGGAACTAACCATCTATCATTTGTATTTCTGTGTCTTAGGCAAGTTATTATCAGTGGAGTATTTACACACACTGTATACGTATATTTTCTTTCTTTTGTATACACATACATACTTCCAATCACAGACAGCACAAAAGGGCAGAAGATTGACAGTATCTTCTTGAGTTGTAAACTTTATCCCTCTCCCAAGGCTTTCCTTTTACAGTGATGTCCTCAGTGGGAAGGAAGCAATATCTGGAAATTCCAGTCCCAACCTTCATCTCCTTCCTGCAACTAGGTGCTATCAAAACTGTTTGTAGGTAAGCAAATGTTCATTTACATGGTTGGGTAAGAGAAGTGATGATAGGTATCTTCTAATGGCTCCTGAGATTCAGCCCAGGGCAAAGGGATGACCATAGCCACTGCCTTGGAGATCAGTTTAGTGTGTCCTGGGTCAGCTCTACAGATCACCCCTATGCCTGCTGAGCCACATGAGGTGGAGCTCGGGATATGGGTACACCCCAACCAATGAAAAGAAAAATGAAATAAAATCAGTTCTTAAATAATTAGAAACTCTTCTGCTTATTAGGATCGATTTAAGCTTATTTAATCCTGAAGCTACTTCAGGTCCTGATCATTCTTTCTGACATCATTGCTGGCTTTATAAAGGAGCCCAAGGTCCACTTCTGGTGAAATTTGTCAGATTTGAAGAATTATCAGGCTGCCCATGCTGGCTGAGATCTTTTGGGCTATTGGGGCCAGTTAGAGCTGGATGGGCATGGGGAGAACATATTGGTTCATACTTTGTGCTTACTCTACTGTCAATTTGACTGCCTTTTCCCTATAAGATGCCAAAGGTGAATTCAGAGAAGTCCTGGTCTTCAGAGAGTGCAAAGTAGTTAACGATTATGTAATCATTTTCTATTTGTGCTATAATCAATTGCCACAAACTTGGTGGCTTCAAACCAACAATCAATTACCACAACAATGGTGACTTATTGGGTCAGAGCTTGGCCAGTCAGAAGTCTAAAGGGACTTGGCAGGACTCTCTTTCTGGTCTCTCACAAGACTGAAATCAAGTGTTTGCCAAAGTGTTTGCCAGCCCGGACTCCTCTCTGAAGTCTCTAGAATCCACTTCTAAACTCATTTAGGTGGTTGGCAGAATGCAGTTCCTTGTGGTATAGGACTGAGGTCCCCCATTCCTTGCCAGCTGATGTCTGAGAGCCTTTCTCAGGGTCTTCAGGCAACTTCCTTCCTGTAGGCATTGCTTCTCTCACCGCTCGTCATCTTCAAACTGGTGATGTCACCTGATTCCTTCTTACACTTTGAGACTTTCTGACTTCTGCTGCATCCTTCTGTCTCCAGCTAGGAAAGTTCTCTCCTTTTAAGGCCTCATGTTATGATATTGGGCCCAGATAATCCAAGATGATCTCCCTACTTTAAGATCTTTAATTACATTTGAAAAATCTCTTGCCATGTAACTTAGCATATTTATAATTTTCTGGGGATGATGGGGTGGACTTCTTTGGGGGCTATAATTATGTCTTCTACAAATCATGACTAGGATGAGGAACACAGTGAAAATAAAGAAGGCATATGAACCACATGGTTATTCCACATGATGGAAGTTCATGCCCACAGTGAAACTTCGGGGAAGGTACAGAGATTTCCCATATACCCCTGCCCCCTGTACACTCAGCCTTCCCCATTACCAGTCTCACTATCAGAGTGGCACAGTTGTTACCATTAATGAACTTACCATTTATGGACCATTTATGAACACATCATAAATCACCCAAAGTCCATTATTTTACCTTAGGATTCACTTGGTGTTGTACATTATAAGGGCTTGGACAAATGTATAATTACATGTATCTGTCCTTATGGTATCATACAGAGTATTTTCACTGCCTTAAAAATCCTCTGTGTTCTGCCTGTTCATCGCCGCCAGCCCTAACCTCTGCCCATCACTGGTCTTTCACTATCTTCATACTTTTATCTTTTCCAGAATGTCATATAGTTGGAATCATACAGTATGTAGCCTTTTCAGGTTGGTTTCTCTCACTTAGAAATAAGCATTTAAAGTTCCTCCATGTCTTTTCATGGCTGGATAGCTCATTTCTTTTTAGTACTGAATTCTATTCCACTGTCTGGATGGACCACAGTTTATTTACTTACCTGCTGAAGGACAAAATGATTACTTGCAAGTTTTAGCCTTTATGAATAAAGCTGTTGAAAATATCTGTGTTGCAGGTTTTTGAGTGGATGTAAGTTTTCAACTCTTTGAGTAAATACCAATAAGTGTGGTTGCTGGATCTTATGGGAAGAATATGTTTAGTTTTGTAAGATTCCACTAAACTGTTTTCCAAAGTGTGTGTACCATTTTATATTCCCACCAGCAATGAGTGAGAGTCCCTGTTGCTTTAAGTCCTTACCAGCATTTGGTGTTGTCAGTGTTCTGGAATCTGGCCATTCTAATAGGCGTGTATTGGTGTCCTACTGCCACTTTAACTTGCATTTCCCTGATAACTAATGATGTGGAACATCTTTTCATATACTAATTTACCATCTTTATATCCTCTTTGATGAGGTGTCTTTTAAGGTCTATGGTCCATTTATTAATTGGACCCATTTCCTTTCTTTCTTGCACTTTTGGTTGGGAAAAAAAAATAGTTGTTTGTCTTAATGAGAGTCTCCATTTTGGGTTTTGCTGATTGCACCTTTATAGTTTCATTTAGCATGTTCTTCTCTTCCTTGCATTTCTTCTTTTTTTCCCCACACATTTATTGATTTTTGAGAGAGCGCAAGCAGGGGAGGGGTAGAGAGAGTGTGGGACAGAAGATCTGAAGTGGGCTGTGTGCTGACAGCAGAAAGCCGGATGCACGGCCCAAACTCATGAACCATGAGATCATGACTTGAGCCAAAGTCGGAGGCTTAACCAACTGAGCCACCCAGGCATTCACTCCTCTCTTCCCTGCATTTCTTAAGAACTGATATTTAGATCTAAACTGAGGTTTGGTAAGATTTTTTTTGGACTAGGGAAGAGTGCTATTTCAGAGGTGATATTTCAAGTTTCTAGAGTCCATTGAGATATTTAAAATAGCTCCTTCTTTTTTGTATTGTTATTGATCGTTGGTGACCATTACCTAGATGCATTAATTCATTAGGGGTTTGAAAATTATGGTATTCTAGTTCTTTCATCCTTTTTTTGTTCATTATTTGGAATATTTCTATAGAGAAAAAAATGTCTTCACATTTTAATGATTCTAATGACTAGGAAAGACAGGATAAATGTAATTTTTCTCCTAAGTACCAGTTTTAGATGTATTGAAGTGGTTCCTTAGAAGCATCCAGAGTTTAACATGTTCTTTTTTTGGAGTGCTATGAATTCATGAATTTAAACATTCTATATATTTCAACAATTACAGTTACTTTTCTTAATGATGAAAATTTCCTACAGTTGGTTAGTGGGAGCTTGTTCAAATTCGCCCATGAGTTACTGGGGCACAATCTAGTCTTCAAGGCCTCCCTGCTTTTTTGTATGACAAATATTCTGGGCCCATCTTATATTCTCAGACCTGGTGGTAATCACATATTGAGAAGCCATAATTCCTTTTTTATAGCATTTATAGACCCAATTCAGTGCTGGTTGCACTTATTGCTACTGGTTGATGATTGGTTTTAGACCTTTTCAGTGCAGAGAGCTAAGATATATATCACTCAGACTGAAAACTCCTGGTTCAAATATAGGACTACCAAGTTTTTCTTAACCTGGTTCATCTTAAATTATAAATGACATTTTAAGCCATGAGCCTGGATGAGGTGATTTGGGAGTATATGTAGATAGGGCAAAGAAGATATTCTCAGATATTCTAAGGACTGAACTGTGGAGTGCTGTGGCAATGAATATTAACAGGAAATGACCACTTAGCCAGGAGGAAAACAAAGAGAGTGTGGAGTTATAAAAACCGGGTGAAGAGAATGGATTAAAGAGAAGGACACAATCAATGGTATGCAATTCTGCTAATAGCTCAATGAAGATGAAGCCCAGAAACTGCTGAATTTATTAATATGAAGGCCTTTGATGTTATTTATGAAAGTAGTTGTGGTAGAGTTGTGGAGGCAAAAAAAAAAAAAAAAACAGAGTTGGTGGGACAAGAATTGGAGAAGAGGAATTTTAGGTAAGGAGTACAGATGAAAGCTTGGTCTTAGAAACATGGACCATACCACCATAGGAATAGAAGAGGAAACAAATCAGATGAATACAAATGCAGATGGAGAGTAAACGTGGTGGGGGAAGAGTACAATATTTCTCTCCTGATTTCATCAGTGAGTTCCCTAAGCAAGGTCATCAGCTGATAATGAAAGTTGGGAAAGAAATGTTGAGGGTTTGAGAAGTCATTTGGAAGAAAGGGAAAGGGATTAGGTTATTAAAAGTTATGCTTAACAATGCCTCTAAGACCCAGTGAGGTCAGTGGTCATAAATTTAAGATAAGCCCTTATGTCATGTTAATGAGTTTTTCTTCAACTATTTAAAACAGTGTGGGTGTAAATACAGAGTAGAGAGAAATTTGAATTTAACCCAACTGTGGTTTGTCAAGGAAGAACAAATTGACCAATGGACAAAGGAAGTGATGCGCTGTGCAAGTGAGTGATTAAAACAGTTATGTGAAACAACTCAGGTAAGGAGGGAAATGACAATATGAATGATATGGGTTAAGTTGTGTCCTCCCCACTAAAAACATGTTGAAATCCTAATGCCCTGTATCAGTGAATGTGACCTTATTTGGAAATAGGGTCTTTGCAGATGTGATCAAGTTAAGATGGGCACTGGAATGGGTCCTCATTCACTATGACTGTCCTTTTCAGAATAGGAGAAGACAGAGACACATAAGAGACAATGGTCATGAGACAATAGAGGCAGAGATTAAAGTAATGAATCTACGATTCCAACAATTGTCAACAAACATTGACGGTAGAAGAGAAGGAAGAATCCCTTTAGGTTTCAGAGGGAGCATGGCTCTGCTGACACCTTAGTTTTGGACTTTTAGCTTCCAAAACTGAGATAATAAAGTTCTGCAGTTGTAAGCTCCCCAGTTTGTGGGGGCTTTGTTAATGCAGCCCTAGAAAACTCATTCATTTATGGTTAATTTCACACCACAGCAGCAGAGGTGAGTGGTTATGGTAAAGTTTATATGGCCTGCAAAACCTAAAACACTTACTATTTGACCCTTTGCAGGAAAAGTTTGCTGATCTAAAATATGGAAGTAGGATATAGTCCAATGAAAGACTACATATGAGAAGTGCTGAATATTGTGTAAAGTAAGTAGTATGTACATTCAAAACTGTAACTTTAACTGTGGACTGAAGAGGTCAGAAAAGGAATCATGTTAGAGAGTGAACTTGAGTAAGCTGAGGATAGACCAAATTACACTCGGGAAAATTCCATTTGTTGGTGAGGAAACGTAGGCTCTTTGCACTTTGGGATAGTAAACACTGCTTCCCTTTGAATGCACTAATGGCCACACTGTTAAACACATTGAAAATACAAGACCTATTGCAATGCTTGCTCACTAGCAAAAGCTAGTTTGATTGCTAAAATAAAATATTTGGTCTTTCAGAATCTGAATGTACCATTGCCTCATTGTAAGATTTATCACTTTATTTGTATCCTTTTTTTTTTTCATTTGTAGTGAAATGTGCTTATAACCTTTGATTTTTGGTTAATGATCCTTACCATTGTGTGAACTGAAATTGTATATGTAATGATGATACTTTCTAGTCATTTATAACATTTTGTTATTTGGAATATACTTCTGAATAGCTCATATAATTTAATCTTTAAGAGACCCCCATGAATCTATTTTATTTTGAATAAAAATTCTGCTTCACAGAGGAAGAAGCTGAAATTCAGTAAAGTTTAGTGACCAGGTCAGAGTCACAGCCATTTAAGAATATGATGGATCTTGGATGATACCCGATAGCAAATTTATTTATTACCATAACCAAATGCAAGCTGATATGGCTCAGAATCCTCCTAAAATGGTACTCTTGGAAAAAGAATTTATTGTAATTTGAGAATTTTTCAGTGCAAGGAGTTCTCTCTCCTTAGAATTTAGATAGCATAAACAAGTGGATGCTGAAAAATCCAATGTTGTTTTGTTTTTTTCTTTTTCTATTGGGTCCTTATAAATTGTGGATGTGAGCAACTGATCCTGTGTCTGAGAATTAACTCTTTCTAGAAAGAACTCTGCAGAGCCTTGATCCTGACCTGGTATGTGTTCCCTAAGATTCTAGAATCCCAGTGGGAAAAGAAACCACACAGAGATTTAGCCTATGAGCCTTTTTTTTTTCTTTTTAAACAGAAGTATCCCAATGATGTCTCAAGGAGCAGCTGGCTTAAAAACTTCTTGGAAGGAGAAGGAGGGATCTTTGTTACAGACTTCCGCCCCTCCTCCTGCTTCTGTTCCCTTCCCCTCTGCCCCCTGCAGAGTTTTGTTTCTGGGAATCAGCAAGTAAGATCACAAGTGGTCTTTTCTCTTTTCACTCTCTCCCATACAGAAAGCTTTATCACGTGTGGCCTTAAACTTGCAGCAAATTGCAAAGAAATGGCTCAAAAGCTTCAGCTCTCTCTGTGCCCTGGGAGCTGAGATGCACGTCAGTGGCTTTGCCAGCGTGGCCTGTTCTCTGCAGACTGCCAGAGAAAAGAGGCCAGGAGGAAAGAGGAAACAGTCGAAATTGCCCAGGGGTGAGACCATGCCCTTCATCTTTTCTTTCCCCTAATTTGCTCTGTCTGTGTCCATCCAGGCTCTCCCCACCTGGCAGAACTGCTCAGAGCTGCTGTAGAATTCACCCCAGTTTCCTCTTTCAGTCTGTGGAGTGGGGTCCAGCCTCTTGCTGAGCAAGTTGAGAGGAATTGGCTGTCTTTGATCTCCACCTCCAGGTAAGATTTAGTTCTCTGCTTTTGTATTTTGTGACTATCACACCAGATTCTCATAGGAGAGCAGCTAATAAACCCTTCAGTTCTGCACTACAAGTATCTTATCCATACACACCATTAAAATTGGGCCCTTGTCAGGTTAATAGAAATAGGAAAGGACACAGGTTAAAGTCAGATCAACTCAGATCTGGGTTCAAATTTTGACTCTGATGCTTATTGGTTGGGTAGTTCTTGACAAGTCACTTAACAGCTCTGAGTTGTATAATTTTCTATAAAATGGGAATTCTAATGCTAACCTTGCTGAGTTGTTTTAAGGATCAGCCAAAAGTATATAATTCACCTGGCACATAAATAGTACTTGTTAAATCTGAATCTGACACAAACAATTACTTGCATTAGGGGGCTTAGCTTTCTTAACAACTCACAGTTCGTATTAGCAAGTACCATGAGATTATTTGGTGTCCAGAAGACAAGCTAGTCCAGAGGGTTTCCTCATGAGAGTAAAAGAAGAGGGTGTTGGGGGTTGCTCTCTGACTATCTCTCTGGCAGTCTTTGGAGTTTGACTGTGGATGGAATCTATGTCACAGGATTAGGGCACAGAGCTTCAGGGCTTCTATGTGATCCAATTACACCTTTTCAGGCCATCTATGCTCTTTCAAGACCGGAAGATTCATTTTCAAACTCATATGAACAGAGAATTCTGTCGTGTTTTTTTTTTTAAGTAAAAAAAATGAAAAGCGATTGGCTTCTTTTTCTTTGGCCTCCAGAGTAAGATCTACTCCAACCCAGGATGTTGGATGAAAACTTTGCCATAACTCTTTTCCTGGAGGAATCTGTTCAAGTGGTGGAAGAACAATTAAGGATTTGCCAAATGCAAATCCTTCTAAATAGTTGTGTGCCTTTGCTCTACTGCTGCAACTGCAAATGAATAGAGAGAGGGAGAAAATCTGGAGGATCTTTCCATTCATGTCCTTGAGCTTTCCTTCTTCTTCTCACACAGGAATGAAGAGCTCAATACTCATAAACATGGTGTCCTTGAAACAGACTATTCTTGAGGTGATACGCAAATTAGCCATCAAGATGAAATGACATTTTCAGTGAAAATGTCCAGTGCCAGTGTTTTAAGCTGAATCCTATTTTGCCCTAACACAACATCAACTAAGATGACTATAGTTTTCTTATTTTTGTCATTACTTCTAGATTAGAGTGATTTTTGTGTCAACACTCCCAAATATAAGAAGACAGTGTGTTTTGGTGTCTCAAGATTTTAATATTGTTTGCAACATGATTGTTTTTCTCTTTAACATTAGTATTCTAGATGTAACCTTTAAATCTTTTAAAGATAGATTTATTATAAGTGATAGTATAATTATTAAAGAATTTGTTCTGGTCCATTGGCTTTATTATAACTAGCCAGAAATAATATATTGAAGCTCTGAAACAGTAGGCCAATTTGAATTAAATTTAAATTTTTTCTGGTATATATTTCTTGCTTGGTGATATTTTTACATCTTTAATGTTTAAAATATTTTTGTATGTTCATTATAGAAACATTAGGAAATATGAAACACAAAACATTTTTAAAACATTGCCTACAGTGTCACCAACCAGAAATAATGTGTTAACTTTTTCTTTATATCTAGACTTTCTGAAACTTCGTTTCTATGGATATACACATGTGAAAATGTATGCTTCTGTTGTAAAATAGCGTATTATGTATATTGTTTTATACCATGAAGTTTTAAAATCAGCTCTATAATAAAAATATTCTATATAGCTGTATTTTCTTCTTTACACTAATTTCTAAAGGCTTCAAAAGATTTCCTTGCATAAATAGACCATAATTTGTTAGACATTTAGGTCATTTAGATGTTTTGACTTATTATTATTATTATTATTATTATTATTATTATTATTATTATTATTGGCAGTGTGTCTCCAGCAGTTTAATGAAGGTACAGGTACTCAGTAGTCTTTTAGCAGAGAAACCTATGCAACATTGCATAACCCAATGTTTCTCAGACTCCTTTTTCATTGTTCTGACAAAACATTGTTCTGGAAAACTAGTTTCAGTGACTCAGTGGACATAAGAAGTTGGCCTTGGGTATCAGAACATGGTAAAGAAGAATCTCTATGTCCTTAGTTTCTTAGAAGTTGTGTTTTTTTTTTTTAAATCAGAAATGGATGTTAAATTTTATCACCTGGTGTTTGGCATCTACTGAAACTTTATTATTTTTTTATTTTTATTTTTTTCAGCTTTCTTGAGATGTGACTGACAAAAATTGTCTAAATTTATGATGTACAATGTGATGTTTTGATATTCATTATAACACGTAACATTATAAATGTATACATTCATTAATGTAATGATTTGGTAAATAAAATTCCTAATATGAATTGTTACATTTGTAAACTAGATCCTAATTACAGAATATAAATTAATTTGGATTTACTAGTATTTTATTTAAAATTTTAGCATCTCTAAGTTTCACCTGAAGTGTTTTTTTTTTCCTTGTGCTATCTAAATGAGATTTTGCTCAATATAACTCTGACATTTTTAAATGAATAGAGATTTTTATCATGTTTTAATTACCTAATATTTTCTCTTTGAAGGGTATCCCTTACTAAAGTACTCCTTAATATTTTTGTTTAAGGGATCTGTCCTTAGTATTTTTGCTTAGAGGATAGTTTCAGGGTATTTTTGTTAATGGTTCCCTTGGCTATTTTTCTTTTCTCGGCTGTATCAGTACAGGTAATTAATATTTGCCAGAAAGGTATCTATTTGGTCAAGACTTTGAAGTTATTTCTATATATTGTGCATAATTTCTATGTTTTATACTTATAAACATCTATGTATAGAGCTCACTGATATTGTATTCTTGGGTCTTTGTCTTTTTTTTTTAATCTTTATTTATTTTTGAGAGAGAGAGCATGAGCAGGGGAGGGGCAGAGAGACAGGGAGACACAGAATCTGAAGCAGGCTCCAGGCTCTGAGCTGTCAACACAGAGCCCAACATGGGGCTCGAATTCAAGAACTGCCATATCATGACCTGAGCTGAAGTGGGATGCTTAGCTTAACCACTGAGCCACCCAGGCACCCCAATGGGTCTTTGTCTTTTGATCTTGCTTAGTATTATCTGCTCTTTGTTTAGTTCTTTGGTTTTTAACTTTTTTCTGTTTCAATTTTCCTTGCCCATTTCTTAAAAGTTAAATTTACATATCAAATAATCTAAAAATCAAATAATCTAAAAATCTAATACTAAAAAAAAAAAGAAAGAAAGAAACAGGCCCTTGCTTTACCCTTCTCAACTCATATCTCACTCCCTAGAGGAATCCCCTCCAGTTTTAATTGTTCAGGTCTTACTTTTGATATTTAATTCCATATTTCAAAATAAATTCTTGATTTTTCAGTTTTGAGAAATTATCTATGAATTCAAACTGTGAAGGATGAGGTTTAGGAAACACAGAATAAGTATTACATAAAGTCAAGGTAATATATTCATAGGCAGAATAAGCCTAAATTTCTAAGTACATTAAATTTTACTCCTAATGTTATTCCTTTAATTAGTTTTATGAGAATATGCAAGATTTCTATTAACATACAAATGCATCATTAGGGTGATCCAGAAGTTATTTTGTTTTTTCAATCTCTTCACTTAATTTATTTTTTCAGGCAGGTATTAAGCCATGCAGAATCCTAAAAAAGTAAATACAGATATGAATAGGAGAAAATAGGTTCAGAGCATGTGAAACTGTCCAGGGCTTGGTAAGGACAGGAGGATGGAAAATTAAACATAGGAAGGGAGGCCATCTTTTTTTAAGGCACTAAAGTAACTTTTGCCTGAATTAAATGTAAGCCTGAGGCACAAATCATGCTGCTTCCTTGTGTGTCAAACTAAAATGATACATAAATTGGTCCTCTTCTCTTTTTTGCCATATTTTAAACCTTACTTTGGATGCTGCAGACCTATAGGAATAACAGTGTGCTACAGGGACCTATAAGGGGCATCAATCTTTTCTACCCATTCTATTAAGATAGATTAAAAGGCTTTAATGACTTAATTTTAATGAATCAATATTCAAATGGTTGAATTCCTCTTCCTTTCCTGCTTGCTTCTAGTTTAAGCTGGCAAGACCACAAAGTTTGCAAAATTCTGCCTCGTTATTTATTCCAAAGACAACATTTAAATTTATTCTTTGCCATAATGAGGCTTAAGCTGGAGGGATTGAGAAAGAATGTTGGCTACAGAGCCCTGATAGCTGGATTAGTTAATCAAATATACTGGTCAATTTTAATTGAAAAATTTTGCCAACTTACTGTGGTAAAATAAGGTAGCTTATATCAAACTATGTCTCCAGAATTGTGATCTGTGAAATAAAAACATTATTTAATAAACAGTGGATTTGAATTTTTGTTTTGTTTTGTTTTTTTACTGTCAGAAGCAACCTTGACAGGATCAGAGTCAAGGAATATTTTCATAATGGACACTTCATCCAAAGAAAATATCCAGTTATTCTGCAAAAGTTCAATGCAACCTGTCGGGCGACCTTCCTTAACAACAGAATATTCTTCCTCAAAGGAGAAACAGCAGTGCTGTGGTGAACTGAAGGTAACAAGCAGTTCAACAGTAAACAACAAATAACCCTATGTAGTGAACTAAAGAGTAACAAAGAATTAGGCGGGGGGGGGGGGGGGGGTGTTGGGGGGAATTATTTGGTGGAGTCCATGTTTTTGACTCTCCATCCAGATGTTCGCTACACAATTTTATAATTCATGTTTCTAGCAATTACATATTTTCCATATGTAGTTAGAAGCAAGAATTTTTTTTTCCTTTTTAAAAAGCGATCTTAGATGCAACTTATTGAAACCACACTTTATCAGGCAGTGAAAGCAGTCTCTCTCTACCATGTACGTTGTTACTGCATATTACTTTCAGGCCCCATTTGAATGCCCCTCCTAAACTGAAATGAGAGAGAAGAAACTAATGTTTATTCAATTTCTACCATGTACCAGATATTATGCTAAGTACAGTGATAGCATTTAATCTATGAAATGTCCATCTATTCCTATTTTGTAAATGAAAATTTTGAACTTTCCTTGCTGCACAGTAAGGGGTAGCATTGCTTTTTTTTTTTTTTAATTTTTTTAACGTTTTATTTATTTTTGAGACAGGGAGAGACAGAGCATGAACAGGGGAGGGTCAGAGAGAGGGAGACACAGAATCTGAAACAGGCTCCAGGCTCTGAGCTGTCAGCACAGAGCCCGACGTGGGGCTCGAACTCATGGACTGAGAGATCATGACCTGAGCTGAAGTCAGCCGCTTAACCGACTGAGCCACCCAGGCACCCCTAGCGTTGCTTTTTAAATGGTGCTCAGTGTGACTCCCAAGTTCCTGTTCTTTCTTTGTACCAAACATTCACTTAGCAAATACATGTGTGTGTTTTCATACAAATGCTCATCTATTCTATGGATATTCCATCACAGACTCAGGTCTGGCAAAATACATAAGCCAGCTATTAAAAAAACATTCATTTGAGAATGAATTTAACTTGAATATGAACTCAAGCACAAGGATAGTAGTTGTACTTTTTTTGGTCTGCTATGTTCCTGCTATGACTGTGAAACAGTCATGAGTACTAGACTTGATAAGATGTTAAGTGTTTGATTTATATCCTTGTTTTATTTTCTTACCTATGTATGGTTCCTTCCACTCTTTGCTTCACCATACAGTGGATCTTTTTTCCAAAGCCAAGACTCCTTCAAGTATTCTTGAGGGGAAGGGGTGGAAAGTAAGGGAAAAAGCAGAATTCAGTATAAATTCTGAATGAAATATATTTCAGAATTTGTATTTTTAGGAATCTGCATGAGCTTGAGGCTGAAGAAAGCCTGTACCCATCCTTGAGAGAAATCTTCAGTGATAACAAGCTTGTTAGATTGTTCTTGGTTTGCATTCTTGTTTGTCTGTTTGTTTAGTAAGTTTCCACATGTATGTCAAGCTAGAGTCAGACTAAGTGTGACTTGTCATATTTTCCAGGTATTTTTGGGTGCCTTGTCTTTCGTTTACTTTGCCAAAGCATTGGCAGAAGGCTATCTGAAGAGCACCATCACTCAGATAGAGAGAAGGTTTGATATCCCCTCTTCACTGGTGGGAGTTATTGATGGTAGTTTTGAAATTGGTAGGTATTGCAGATACATGGCTTTACTTTTAAGTACAAGGTCTTCTAGGCGTTACTAAATGACATCCTCACTGCATTCTGTTGTTGCTAGGATCAGACTCTCTCTATAAATTCATGTTTAGACAGAATTTACTAGGACCTGTTACAGTGGAGGCCAGGTGTTCACTATTATATGACACACAATTCAGTTTCCAATCAGAGTGAGAGACTTTCCTAGAGGAGAGGGTGAGATGCTATTGGGATTTTGAGTTAAAAATATTCAGGAACTGTCTTTACAGAAGAGTTCTATATCCTGAAAGCCCTGTGATTCAAAATTTGGAAGAATTCACATGGGTTGTACAAATCTTTATTGTAATGATTTAAGAAGTGAAACCATAAAAGAAGTTTTCTGCCCAGTGACCTAGAAAAAAATCCTATTAACGAGAACAGTAGAGCAAAGCAGGCAAGAAAACTTCTACTCTCATGTGTCTTTGGGTAGCATTTGACTATCGACTTCCTCTTGGCACTTGAAAAGACCAAATGATTTTAGTCACTGTGTTGGAAGTACTTTAAAGAGTATAATTCCACCTAGAGCTTCCTGAATTGATAAGGTACAAGGCTGTAATTCTTTGTTAAAATAAAGAATTAGGGTCCTTACTACCTTAGGACTCAGATATATACTTTATGTAGTAAAAGCTCTAATGGCTCCAGTTTCAGCTCATGTGAACTTATAGAAATGTGAGGAAATATTTTTCAACTCTTCAACAATGACTTTTTTAGTTCATCCTGTATATTTCTGTTCTTACTCTGAATATCACAAAACTAATTAAAAGAATGAAAAGGTAACCTTTTACCTTCAGGGTTTTCTTCCCAAATCCTTCTTTCATCATCCTACCAAAAAAATGGGAATGCTTAGGTCAGTACTAATCAAATGTTAATGTACATCCGAATAACTGGGCAACCTGGTGAAAATGCTGATGCTGAGTCTGTAGAAATTGGAATAAGACTCTGCCTTTCTAACAGGCTCCCATATCACATGAAGCTGTTATTCAATGGGCCATACTTTCTGTAGCAAGTGTTTGAAACATCTGATCATATCACTCCCTTGAGTAAATTCTGTAGATAGACCTAGATAGTTGATGTAGATGCCTGTCCTGTCTATAGCCCTAAACTGAATGAAGGGCCATGGAGAGTCAAGATAAGGATGACACACATAATCACAGGAAGAAATGAGTATAAAGAGGCAACTAGTTCTAATTGAAAGAACAAATCACACAAAAAGAAGAAGGAATGAACAGATAGAAAATTATATATCAAGTGGTACTTCTTGCTCACTCTAGATTATAGTATAAAAACATTTTAGAGCTGAAGAGACTTAGAATATGGTCCAAACTTTTTCTTAAGTCCCCAGGTCCTAATGCAACTTGAGAGAGCCTATATTTGATACAGACTACTAACGTTTCACAGGAAGTGACAAAGGACCCTGAGAATAAATTGATATTAATTCTTTCAGACTATTCTAAGGATAGAAGCTGTTTATTGAATTAGATACAGTAAAATGCTTTGAAATCCTCTCACTTCCATTGCAAACCTTTATTCCAAAACATCACTAGGTTTTCTCCAGTTGTTTGCAATCCACAGTTTTTCAGAAAAGTGGGTTTCCTGACCATAATCCTAATTTATTCCTCTTGCCTCTCTCCACATTCCTTCCTTCCAGGATTCTGGATGCACTATCACCATTGTCTCTAGCTCCCATTTCTTCTTTTTTGCAGAACAATCTCATTTATCCTTTGACATCAGTTGGCATTATTATCTAATGTCCACACACCAGGCACTCAGTTTTTTCCCAAATAATGTATTTTTTCAAACCAAAGTCTTTCTCCAGCAATAGCAGAGTTGCCAAGAAAATAAAATGTTTTCTATATTATCACTTCCTAATATTTCCAGATACTCTTTCTTTCAAAAGTTTTCCCATATATTCTTATAAATATTTAAAAGTTTTGCTTTTCATATTTTAGTATTTAATCAACTTCATGTAGACATTATAAAAACTTTGTTTTTTAGAGTAGTTTTGGATTCACAGCAAAATTAAGTGGCAGGTACAGAGATTTCTCATATATACCCTACTCCTACCTATACAAAGCCTCCTCCATGAAGACATCCCCCACCAGAGTGGTATATATGTTACAACTGAT
Organism: Panthera pardus; assembly: GCF_024362965.1. Lineage (NCBI taxonomy): Eukaryota > Metazoa > Chordata > Mammalia > Carnivora > Felidae > Panthera > Panthera pardus. Next base: position 87,703,617 of record NW_026526991.1, on the reverse strand, counting down.
GGACCTACCATAACATTATCGTTCAGAGACCATAGTTCATATTAAGGTTCACTCTTTGTGTTGTATATTCTAAGGGATTGAAAAAAATATATATATATATATATGTATAATGCTAGATATAGCATTATATATATCTATATCTATCTATATATATATATATATATGTGTGTGTGTATATATGTATATGTGTGTGTATATATATATATGTGTATATATGTGTGTGTGTGTGTATATATATACACACACACACATATATATATATATATATATATACACACACACACACACATATATATATATATATATGTGTGTGTGTGTGTGTATATATATATAAAATGCTAGATATCCATGCAAACTACTTTCCCTGCCCTAAAGATCCCTGTGCTCTACCTGTTCTTTCATCATGTTCCCCTACCCTCTGGCAACCACTGATCATTTTACTGTCTCCATAGTTTTGCCTTTTCCAGATTGTCATATAGTTGGAGTCATATAGTATGTAGCCTTTTCAAATTGGCTTCTTTCACTTAGTAATATGCATTTGGGGTTCCACCAAGTATTTTCATAGCTGGATAGCTCATTTCTTTTTAGTGCTGGATAATAATCCATTTTCTGGATAGGCTTTAGTTTATTTATCCATTCATCCACTGAAGGACATCTTGATTGTTTCAAAGCATTGGCAACTATGAATAATGCTGCTATAAACATCCCTGGGCAGGTTTTTGTGTGCACATGTTTTCACCTTCTTTGGGTAAATACCAAAGAGCATAACTGCTGGATCATATGGGGGAAAATATGTTTAGTATTGTAAGAAACTGTCAATTGTTTTCCAAAGCTTCTGTGCCATTTTGCATTCTCACCAGCAATGAACAAGAGCTCCTTTTGCTCCATGCCCTCACCAGCATTTTATACTTTGGATTTTGGCCATTCTAATAAGTGCATAGTGTTATATCATTGGCACCTCAATTTGCAGTTCTCTTATATGACGTTCAAGTTCTTTTCATGTGTTTATTTGCTATCTGTAAATCTTTTTTGGTGACCTGTTATTTGGCCCATTTTTTAATCTCACTGTTTGTGCTTTATTATTGAGTTTTAAGTGTTCTTTGAATATTTTTGATAACAGTCCTTTATCTGATATGACTTTTGCAAATGTCTTCTGTCAGTCTGTGGCTTGTCCTTTTATCCTCTTTTCATTATCTGTCACAGAGCAGAAACTTTTAATTTTGATGAAGGCCAGCTTATCCATTTTTTTTGTCACAGATTGTGCTTTTGATGTTGTATCTAAAAAGTCATCACTAAACCTAAGGTCATCTAGCTTTTCTCCTAAGTTATCTTCTAGAAGTTTTATAGTTTTGCATTTTACATTTAGGTCTGTCATATATTTAGACTTTATTTTTATGAAGAGTATAAGATTTGTGTCTAAATTCATTTAATTGCATGTGGATGTCCAGTTGTTCCAGCACCATTTGTTGGAAGGATTATTCTTGCTCTCTCATACTACATTTGCTCCTTTGTTAAGGATCAGTTAACTACATTTATGTAGGTCTGTTTCTGGTCTATGTATTCTGTTCCACCATCTATTTGTCTATCCGTTCACCACTGTTACACTGTCTTGTTTAATGTGGCTCTATACTATATATTGAAGTTTGGTAGTGTCAATCCTTTAACTTTGTTCTTTTTCAATATTGTGTTGGCTATTCTGGGTCTTTTGCCTCTCCAGGTTGTCAGTTTAGAAGTCAGTTTGTCAGTATCCACAAAATAATTTCCTGGGATTTTGACTGAGATTGAATCAATAGATCAAGTTGAGTAGAACTGGCATCTTGATAATACCAAGTCTTCCTATCCATGAACGTGGAATGCCTCTGTTTTCTTAGTTCTTTGATTTCTTTCATCAGAGTTTTTTAGTTTTTCTCACATATATCTCGTACATGTTTTAAGATTTATACCTAAACATTTCATTTTGGGGATGATAAGGTAAATGGTTTTTCAAGTTCATTTGTTCATTGCTGGCATGTAGAAAAGCAGTTGACTTTTGTGTATTAACCTTGTAGCTTGCAATCCTGCTATAATCATTTGTTACTTTCAGAAGTTCCTTTGTCAGTTCTTTTGGATTTTGTACATAGATGATCATATCTTCTGGGAATGAAAACACTTTTATTTTTTCCTTCCAAGTCTGTGTACCCTTGCTTCTTTTCCTTGTCCTGTTGTATTAAGTAGGACTCCAATACAGTAATGAAAAGTAATAGTGAGATGGGACATTCTTGCTTTGTACCTGATCTTAGTGGGAAGCTTTGAGTTTTTCATCATTAAGTATGATGTTAGCTATATATTTTTGTAGATATTCTTTGTCAAATTGAGGAAGTTTGTGTCTCTTCCATGTTTATTGAATTTTTATCACGAATGGTTGTTGGATTTTGGTCAAGTGCTTTTCTGCATCTACTGATACGAGCATGTGATTTTTCTTCTTTAGCCTTTTGATGTGATAGATTATATTAATATAATTTCTAATGTTTAACTAGCCTTACATACCTGCGAAAAATCCCACTTGGTCATGGTATATAATTCTGTATATTGTTGGATGTGATTTGCTAATATTTGCTAATATTTTGTTGAGGAATTTTCTACCTGTGTTCATGAGAAATATTAGTATTAGGGCAATGTTGGCCTCCTGGAAATGACTTAGGAAATTTCCCCTCTGCTTATATCTTTTGAAAGAGATTATAGAAAATTGGTATACTTTATTCATTACGTGCTGGGTAAAATCCACTAGTGAATCTTTTGGAGTCTGTGCTTTCTGTTTTAGAGGGTCATAAATTATTGGTTCAATTTCTTTAATAGATACGGGCCTGTTTATATTATCTATTTCTTCTTAGGGAAATTTGGCAGATTGTGTCCTTCAAGAAATAGGTCTATTTTATTTAGGTTATCAAATTTGTAGGCATAGAAATGTTCATAATACTCTTTTACTATCTTTAAAAAAAATTTTTTTAAGTTCATTATTTTTTGAAAGAGACAGAGTGTGAACAGTAGAGGGACAGAGAGAGAGGGAGACACAGAATCCAAAGCAGGTTTCAGGCTCCAAACTGTCACCACAGACCCCTTTGTGGGCCTCAAACTTACGAACCTGAGATCATGACCTGAGCTGAAGTCGGAAGCTAACCCACTGAGCCACCCAGGCACCCCTCCTTTATTATTTAATGTCCATGAAGTTTGTAGTAGTGTCTTCCTTTTCATTTCTGGTATTAGTAATTAGAATCTTCTCTCTTTTCTTCTTGGTGAGCATGGCTATAGGTTTATATTTTTATTTAAAAAATACATTTTATTAAAAATTTTTTAATGTTTATTATTTTTTTTGAGAGAGAGAGAGAGAGAGTGCATGAGTGAGCACAAGTGGGGAGGGGCAGAGAGAGAGAGGGAGACACAAAATCCCAAGCAGGCTCTGAGCTGTCAGCACAGAGCCCAACATGGGGTTCAAACTCACAAACTGCAAGATCATGGCCCAAACTGAAGTTGGACACCCAAACAACTGAGCCACCCAGGAGCCCCATGAGGCTTATTGATTTCACTGATCTTTTCAAAGAATCATCTTTTGGTTTTGTTGATTTTTTCTTCTGAGTTTCTGTGCTCAATTTCATTTATTTCTGCTGTAATTTTTATTATGTCTTTTCTTCTGCCTCATTTGGATTTAATTGGCTCTTTTTCTAATTTTCTAGGTGGAAACTTAGATTACTGGTTTTAAATTTTTCTTCTTTTCTAATATATGCATTCAGTGTTCTAAAGTTCCCTCTAATCATTGCTTTTACAACAATAGTCTTCTGTTACATTTTCTATTTAGCAATTCCTGGAATATTAGAACAATGTTAACATCTAATATAATATTTATGCAGAAACCTTGTTGAATTTATGTTATTTTTTTTAAAAAAATTTATAGTTGACACACAATAGTACCTTAATTTCAGGTGTACAACTTAGTGATTTGGCATGTTTATACTTAATGTTGTGTTCACCACAAGTCTGGCTACCATCTCTTCCATTATATCACTACTGCAGTATTATTGACTGTATTCCTTGGGCTGTGCCTTTTATTCCCATGACTTACTCATTGCATAACAAGAAGACTGTGTCTCCCTCTTCCCTTCATCCATGTTGCCCAACCATCCTTCCCCTCTGGCAACCATCAGTTTGTATTTAAAGGTCTGATTCTGCTTTTTGTTCATTTTTTTAAGATTTCACTTATGAGTAGAATCATATGGTATTTTTCTTTCTCAGTCTGACTTATTTCACTTACCATTATACCTACTAGGTCCCTCCATATTGTCCTAAATGGCACAGTCTTGTCCTTTATATGACTGCATAATATTCCTGTGTGTGTGTGTGTGTGTGTGTGTGTGTGTGTGTGTGTGTGTGTACGTGCACACCTCCTTTATCCATTCATTTATGAATGGACATCTGGGTTGCTTCCATATCTTGGATATTGTAAATACTGCTACAATAAACATAAGGGTGCATACATCTTTTTTAATCAGGGTTTTCATTTTCTTTGGATAAATACACAACAGTAAAATTATTCTTGTGATATTTTTGTTTTTAATTTTTTGAGGAACCCCCATACTATTTTCCACCATGGCTGTACCAATTTTCCTTCCCACCAACAGTGCATGAGGTTTTCTTTTTCTCCACATCCTTGCCAATACTTGTTATTTTTTGTCATTTTGATAGTTACCATTCTAACTGGTCTAAGGGGATATCTCATTGTGGTTTTGATTTACATTTCCCTGATGATTACTGATGTTGAGTATCTTTTCATGTGTCTGTTGGCCATCTGTGTGTCTTCTTTGGAAAAATGTCTATTCAGGTCCTCTGCCCATATTTTAATCAGATTTTTTTTGGTGTTGAGTTATATAAATTCTTTATTTTGGATATTAACCCTTGTCAGATATATCATTTGCAAATATTTTCTCCCCTTCAGCAGGTTATCTTTTGTTTTGTTGATGGTTCCCTTTCCTGTGTAAATACTTTTTATTTTTATATAGTTCCAATAGTTTATTTTAGTTTTTGTTTCCTTTACATGAGGAGACAGATCTAGAAAAATCTTGCTACAGCCAATGTCAGAGAAATTACTACCTGTGTTCTCTTCTAGGACTTTTATTGTTTCAGATCTCAAATTTAGGTCTTTAATCCATTTTGAGTTTATTTGGATGTATGGTATTAAAAAGTGGTTCACTTCCATTCTTTTACATATGGCTGTCCAGTTTTTCCAACACCATTTATAGAAGAGACTGTCTTCTCCATTATATATTTCTGCTACATTTGTTGTGAATTAATTGACCATTTAATTGTGTTTATTTCTGGGGTGTCTATTCTGTTCTTTTGATCTCTGTGTCTATTTTTTGTGCCAATACCATGCTGTTTTGATTGCTACAGTTTTGTAGTTATCTTGAAATCTACTTTGTGATACATCCAGTTTTGTACTTCTTTCTCAAGATCACTAGTCTTCTGTGTCTCCATACAAATTTTAGTATTATTTTCTCTTGTTTTGTGAAAAATGGTGTTGGTATTTTGACAAGGATTGCATTGAGTTTGTAGATTGCTTTGGGTAATATGAATATTTTAATGATATTAATTCTTCCCATCTATGAGCATGGAATATCTTTCCATTTGTTTTTGTCATCTTCAATTTGTTTTTTTTTAAAGCAGTTTTAAATGTTTGTTTATTTTGAGAGAGAGCGTGCCCACAAGTGGGGGAGAGACAGAGAGAGAGGGAGACACACAATCCCAAGCAGGCTCTGCAATTGTCAGCACAGAGCCCGGCTTGGGGCTTGAACTCATGAACCATCAGATCATGACCTGAGCCAAAACTAAGGTCAGATACTTAATCTATTGAGCCACCCAGGTATCCTTGTCATCTTCAGTTTCTTTCATCAGTGTTTTATGGTTTTTGAAGTATACTTCTTTTACCTCTTTGGTTAAGTTTATTCTTACATATTTTATTCTTTTTAGTCCAGTTGTAAAGGGTGTTGTTTTTAAAATTTCTCTTTTCTTCTCTTTTGTCATTATTGTATAGAAATGCTACCAATTTCTGGTTATTTATTTTGTTTCCTGTTACTTTACTGCATTTATTTATTATTTCTAGTAGTTGTTTTATGCAGTCTTTAGGATTTTCTTTTTTTTCCTTTTTTTTAAGTTTATTTATTTATTTTGAAAGAGAGCAACCAGTGAAAGGGGAGAGAGAGAGAGGGAGAGAGAGAATCCCAAGCAGGTTCTATGCTTAGCAGCACCGACTCACCAACTATGAGATCATAACCTGAGCTGAAACCAAGAGTCAGACACTTTAACCAACTTAACGACCCAGGTGCCCCAGGATTCTTTATAGTATAAATGTGTGTCATTTTAATTGTCTATAGATGTCTATAGTAGAGTTTTCTGAATGGACAATCATATTGTCTGAGACAGAAGTCAGTTTTATATTATTCTTTCCAATTCTTATATCTGTTGTTTGTTTTTGCCTTATTTCCTTGGCTTCAGTACTATCTTAAATAGAAGCAGTGACAATGGGCATTCTTTTCTCATATGTGACCTTAATGAAAAGGCTTTTATAAATTCACCATTAAGTAATATGTGTGCAGTGTAATATGGTAGATACACTTTATTTAAAAAAAAATGTTTAATCAATTAGCATGAGTGAAGGAGGGACAAAGAGAGAGAATTCCAAGCAGACTCCACACTGTCAGTGCAGAGCCCTACATGGGGCTTGATCTCGCAAACCATGAGATCATGACCTGAGCTAAAATCAAGAGGTGAACACTTAAGCGACTTAGCTACCCAGGTGTGCCTGGTAGATATACTTTAAAAGTTAATATGCTCAAATATTTTTCTTATCATAAATGAGTGGTTAACTATATTGGATGCATTTACTACATCTGTTGGGATAACCATGGAATTTTTCTCCTTCTTTAATTTAATACAATGATTAAATTAACATATATATTTTTTTATCTTATTTGATGGTACCCTTGCACTTCTGGAACAAATTGCATTTGGTCTTTTCTTTCATTGTCCTTGTCTAGTTTTGGTTTCAAGGGTATATAAGTCTTATGAGTTGGATGGCTTTCTTTTCTGTTATCTAAGTACTTTGTGTGTGTGTGTGTGTGTGTGTGTGTGTGTGTGTGTGTGTGTGTGTGTGTGTGTGTGTGTTGAGAGAAAGGAAGAAAGAGAAGGTGGGGAGAATCTGTTCCTTAAAAGCTTGGTAAAACCATTTTAAAACACTCTGGATCTGTTGTCTTTTTCAAAAGCTAGTGATAGTAAATGTGAAAGAATTTTGATATCCAATTTAGTTTTTTAGAGATTACTTATTGCCATTTATTTTCTATGTGTATCTTCTGAGAACTCAGAGGGACACAAAGTAAAGAAAGCAAAAACACTATAGATATCATAGATGCTAAAATGGTATTATGTAGTCTTTGGCATACTCACTAATGTAACACAGAAACAGTCTGTAAACATGGGTTCTTTATTGTGAAGTGTTGGTGGTGTGGGAGTTGGGGAGAATAGGTAATGTTGGTTGCAGGGATACATTACGTATAACTGAAGGTCAGCTTTTACTTTGGCTTATTCACTGTGACACATTAACAAAAGTATAGACATAATTATCAATGTAATATGATACAAAGTTTCTTCTACTAAATTCTTAAATACCGAATGAGAAATCTCATACTCAATATTTTTTCCCCTGTGAAAATTAAAACAAGTTTAATTCTTTCTGAAGCCATAAAACCTAGAGCCACTGTGCAAGCTAATTTTCTCACTGTCATTATTGTCCTCAAGTCTATAAAAATTGCTACTCTTTTTGCACTTGACTAAAGCTGGCAATGTGAACAAACAGTAGTAAATTAGATGATTGCTTACAGATGTAAGCAAACACAATCTTACTCGAAAATTGGAAACATCCAAGAAAGCTTCAAAGCAGCACTATCCATCAGCCATCACAATCAATTGCTGGGGAATTGCTAAGTTCTTATTCTATCTAGCACTGAAGAGTTTAAAGACTATTCCAAATGCAAAGGACTGAAACTTTAAGCTTTTTGAAATCTAAGATTCTAAACAATGTTTATCAAACCGTATTTCAGGAACCATCTCCATCAGCACATATGAGCTAGTTTTAAAAATGCAGATTTCTTGACCTACCCCTAGATCCATAGAATCAGAATCTGTTGGGAGCTTCCAAGATACTGCATTTTTAAGGTTTCTGTTACTGTCACCACCACCTTTCAGCGTTTTTGTGTACAGCAAAATATGAGGATGTTTTCCCTAAAGCATATTTAATCACTCATCACCATCATCAACTAAAAGTAATTTATCATATGCTTCTCTAGAGACATTTTCAAAAAGCATGACTTCTACTTGCAGAAAAATTCTTTTTTGTACTAATATGAATTTCATAATTTGATTTCATAAAGTGAGGTACAGTTGTGTTTATCATACTTTTTTTAGAAGGAATATCTGCTGAAGCAAGAATTTGTAATGTATGTTTTAAGAGCAAATGGGAAACTGACAAGTTTTAATAAAAAATATTGATGAATGAAAAAACAGTAATAAGGTTCACTTCAAAATCATTGAGGAAAACTTAAGAGGACACCTAAAGGAACTCTTCTACAATTTGATTTACTGTTAAAACACTTTTAAAAGGACAAATAATCAGGGTAGATGACAATGAGGTAGTTGTGTTGATAATTAAAGTATTTTGATAAATGGATGAAATAATTGAAGTAATGAGCATGGAGACAATTTCAACAGTCATCTCAGATTAAAGAGAAGAGAAAAAGGATGGGAAGGATGGTGGGGAGACAGTTTAGTCAAAACAAAGAATTGCCAGAACCGCTATAGACATTCATGCATTTAATATGCTGATGACTTTTTCTAATTTATCTAACTGATGCACATTTTATTCTTTATCTGAAGGGAATCTCTTAGTTATAACATTTGTTAGCTACTTTGGAGCCAAACTTCACAGGCCAAAAATAATCGGAACAGGGTGCCTAATCATGGGAGTTGGAACACTGCTCATTGCAATGCCTCAGTTCTTCATGCAGCAGTAAGTCTAAAGCAATTATCTTTTTCTTGATTTAACCAACTGTATTGCTCACTTTTTATAATTACAATTGTTTAAGAAAATCACACATGGCTTAAAGCATGATGATTTATACCTTATTTTTGTTATATCCTCTGGGAAAAAATTCAGAATACTTACAAGTTTGCTTAAAATTTAATAATCTGTAAAAAAAATTGATATACAGCTATGTATCGATGTCAGCAAAAACTAAAGGGAAATTTCACTATATGCCTTCATTCAAATAATTTATCTGGGGAGACAAAATAAGTAAAAAATTAGTGTATTGTGGTAGATGTCAAATGGGTAATGAATGAATGCTTCTGACAATATGCTGGGTCACTTGACTGGCAGATCATTGACTAAGGGTATTTTATCAATTTAAATAGCTATTCAGTGTCCAAATACTATCTCATAGAACTTTTTCAGTAGGTATAGGTTGTTGGTATCCTTTAACCCTGAAGGCTGCTTTTGGTACTTTTGCTACTAAGTTTGTTAGTACTTGCATACAACTTTAGTAGTTCCAAAGATTTTCCACCATCTTTATATCATTTCACCTTTACCTGTGAAGTAGAAGAGCATAGTTTGTCTTTTTAGTTTAGGACTAATGATCATGACTTAGTCAACTTTTTCAAGGTTAGGTGTCCTGTAATTATAGAACTGGAATCCTAAAACAAGTATTCTGACTTCATGCATATCTATGTTGCCTTCCTTATCCATGGTTACCTATTGCCAACTGAGAGAAGTGACTACCTAGAGTTTTTGAAGCAAGATAGTAGTTTTTTAAAATTATATATCAAATAATACTTTGATACTGTTCACTCTAGATCATTGTATCATGACATTTTAGAGCTATACAGACTTAGGTATGATATAGTACAAACGTTTTCTTGGATTCCCAAGTTACTATATAAATATAGTCAGATCTTTACCTCTGTGGTCAATCTATAAAGATAGTGCACAGAATCCTCTGAGTGGGATCTCTTGTACTTATTTGGATAGTTTCCCTGGCCCCTTCATTTTTACTTGGAGAGAGATTGGTGTTTTCAGAACTTCTGCCTACTCTTTGAACACCTATCCAGCCTCCTTTTCATGAGGCAGAAGTTTTCCTTGGATCACTGAGGTTCTACAAAGGTGCCGTTTGGAGTCAATGGAAAAACAGCAAGCAAAGGAAAAGGCTGAGGAAATGGATCTTCACTCTGCCTAACCCCTGCTTGATCAATAGCTGTGACACTACTATCTGTTCTAGTCACTGAACCCCCATGCAACAGTTTGCCAGGTGGTGGGGGTGGGGGGAAGAATTCCGTTACTTAAAAACATAAAATTAGAAAGTAGTTCCAGAGGATAAATAAATCTATGACTCTTGACATAACTCATTCTGCAGTGGGTCTTTTCTATATGACCTTGGACATGTTACTTAAGCTTTCCAGGCCTCAGTTTATGCATATTAAAAATAGGTATTATAAGTATTAAAAATAATAACTAGCTTATAATATTGCAAATATTAAATGAGATGACACAGGTAAAATGCTTGCTAAGTTTCCTCATATATCTAGTAACTGTGTCATTATTGTTATGCATTGTTATGAGACCTTCTTAGATCATTAAGCCACCTGGTTTTAACCAGAGACAAGTAATGGGTTGTCTTCAGACAACCAATTTTGTCACTATAATTTGTCCCAATAATTTTGTCACTTCAAGTTAGTGACAAATATAAACCATTCTGTTTCCACTTAATCAAAAGCCAAAACCTCAAGATCACAAAAGTGGTAAATAGCAACAAAGCATTTCCACAGGGATCTTAGTAATTTGAGTACAATCGTTTAGCAGTCAAGCAAAAGAGGGAGTTCACACATGACTGTCTAGGTTCTTACATAATTGCAAATTTTAGATGCCAAGTGAATGTTGACTTTACTAGTATTTGAAGTTTTCCAGTTAAAGAAGTAAAATTTTCTAGTAAAAGATTTTTCTTTTTTCTAGTAAAAGAAAATCAGAAAAAGACCAGCCAGGCAGCCAGGCTAGGGTTATCAAAGGTTGCCAAAGGGTCAAAGACAAATTATTAGACACTACTTTTTTGTATGTTTGAAGTTATATTTGTTTATTTATTATTTAGTGTCTGCATTGGCCTGGTACTGTGCCATGTAATGGGGCTACTTCAGTGAGAAAAAAACAAAATGAAATTAAACAAAAATATATGTGCACAATTTTTACCCATGAAGTTTACTATTTACTAAGGCTTATTTTAATAACTTCTTTTTAACTTTTCACAGTATTATTTGGACAATTGTCCAAATGTCATTTTTGATCTCCAAGAGACCACTGTACTCTTCTGCCTAGCAGAGATACTTTTGATTTCCAGCAAAACATAACACTGATAATGGATATCAATTATTGAGGGGCTACCATGAACAGACTGTGTTTAGCTTTATGTGTGTGAGTTCACCTGAATCATGAATTTAAAAAATATATATTGGTGGTTTTTCTAGGTAATGCAGATAGAGTAGAGACAAAAAAATCTCTGTTCTCTTGGATCTTATGAGGAGGAGACAGATAATAAAGAAATAAATAATGATACAGTATTCCAGATAATGTTAAGTGCTATATAGGAAAATAACCTGCTGAAGACACATAAGGAGTATGTTGTGGGGAGGAAGGGTTGCAGTTTAAAGTAGGGTTATGAGGGGATGGCTCACCCATATGATGACCCTTGGGAAAGACTGAAAGAGATGAAGAAGAGAGCCATGCAGACACCTGGGGAAGAAAGATTCTGTGCTGATTGAATAATGAATATAAAGTTCCTGCAGCAGGAGGGAATCTGGCATGTGGGTAAACAGCAGGGAGGCCTGTGTGGCTGAAGTAGGACAAGCAAGGGGAAAATGTAAGGGGGAATAGCAGAGGCTGTCAGGGTTGTTTCTCAAACTTTGGTGGACATTTGTGTCACCTGAAGCTCTTGGTAGAATAAAGATTCTGATTTAGTAGTTCTTCGATAGGGTTTGAGATTCAGCTGATGCTGTTGGTCTGCAGACTTCACCTTGAATAGTAAGGTTGCACACAATTGCAACTTCAGCTTCTTCTTGGTATGAGATGGGAAACTGGTGGAGAGCTTTGAGCAGAATGGCATGATCTCACTTACATTTTTTAAGGGCCATGCAGATTGCTGCTTGGAAAAATAACTCTGGTGAGGGAAATGTGGGAGTAGGAAGACTATTTAGATGGCTACTGTAGAACTTCATGTCTCTGAATCAAGATTGTTTCAGAGTCTGAATCCAGGTCAGGAACTAAAATCCCTGGTTTAAAAGCATTTAAACCACTGGTCACCTGTGAAATTACTTCTCTGCCTCCTTATCCAACAGAACCTAAATTGTACAGACTACATGGATACCCCTACTTTACCACCAAAAATACTGAAATTTGAAAAGGTTAATTGATTTTTCTAGAGTGTCATATCTAGTAATTAGTGGCAAAGGAGACACTTGCATAAATTACATTTATTCAAAATCTAAATAATTGTTATGCTAAACAGTTTCATTTTGATAGAATGAATTAGGAAAGCTCAAATAATTTAAAATTTTTTTTATTTTTTTTTTAATATATGAAATTTATTGTCAAATTGGTTTCCATACAACACCCAGTGCTCATCCCAAAAGGTGCCCTCCTCAGTACCCATCACCCACCCTCCCCTCCCTCCCACCCCCCATCAACCCTCAGTTTGTTCTCAGTTTTTAAGTCTCTTATGCTTTGGCTCTCTCCCACTCTAACCTCTTTTTTTTTTTTTTTTTCCTTCCCCTCCCCCATGTGTTTCTGTTAAGTTTCTCAGGATCCACATAAGAGTGAAACCATATGGTATCTGTCTTTCTCTGTATGGCTTATTTCACTTAGCATCACAATCTCCAGTTCCATCCACGTTGCTACAAAAGGCCATATTTCATTCTTTCTCATTGCCACGTAGTATTCCATTGTGTATATAAACCACAATTTCTTTATCCATTCATCAGTTGATGGACATTTAGGCTCTTTCCATAATTTGGCTATTGTTGAGAGTGCTGCTATAAACATTGGGGTACAAGTGCCCCTATGCATCGGTACTCCTGTATCCCTTGGATAAATTCCTAGCAGTGCTACTGCTGGGTCATAGGGTAGGTCTATTTTTAATTTTCCGAGGAACCTCCACACTGCTTTCCAGAGCGGCTGCACCAATTTGCATTCCCACCAACAGTGCAAGAGGGTTCCCGTTTCTCCACATCCTCTCCAGCATCTATAGTCTTCTGATTTGTTCATTTTGGCCACTCTGACTGGCGTGAGGTAAAATCTGAGTGTGGTTTTGATTTGTATTTCCCTGATAAGGAGCGACGTTGAACATCTTTTCATGTGCCTGTTGGCCATCCGGATGTCTTCTTTAGAGAAGTGTCTATTCATGTTTTCTGCCCATTTCTTCACTGGGTTATTTGTTTTTCGGGTGTGGAGTTTGGTGAGCTCTTTATAGATTTTGGATACTAGCCCTTTGTCCGATATGTCATTTGCAAATATCTTTTCCCATTCCATTGGTTGCCTTTCAGTTTTGTTGGTTGTTTCCTTTGCTGTGCAGAAGTTTTTTATCTTCATAAGGTCCCAGTAATTCACTTTTGCTTTTAATTCCCTTGCCTTTGGGAATGTGTCGAGTAAGAGATTGCTACGGCTGAGGTCAGAGAGGTCTTTTCCTGCTTTCTCCTCTAAGGTTTTGATGGTTTCCTGTCTCACATTCAGGTCCTTTATCCATTTTGAGTTTATTTTTGTGAATGGTGTGAGAAAGTGGCCTAGTTTCAACCTTCTGCATGTTGCTGTCCAGTTCTCCCAGCACCATTTGTTAAAGAGACTGTCTTTTTTCCATTGGATGTTCTTTCCTGCTTTGTCAAAGATGAGTTGGCCATACGTTTGTGGGTCTAGTTCTGGGGTTTCTATTCTATTCCATTGGTCTAGGTGTCTGTTTTTGTGCCAATACCATGCTGTCTTGATGATGACAGCTTTGTAGTAGAGGCTAAAGTCTGGGATTGTGATGCCTCCTGCTTTGGTCTTCTTCTTCAAAATTACTTTGGCTATTCGGGGCCTTTTGTGGTTCCATATGAATTTTAGGATTGCTTGTTCTAGTTTCAAGAAGAATGCTGGTGCAATTTTGATTGGGATTGCATTGAATGTGTAGATAGCTTTGGGTAGTATTGACATTTTGACAATATTTATTCTTCCAATCCATGAGCAGGGAATGTCTTTCCATTTCTTTAAATCTTCTTCAATTACCTGCATAAGCTTTCTATAGTTTTCAGCATACAGATCTTGTACATCTTTGGTTAGATTTATTGCTAGGTATTTTATGCTTCTTGGTGCAATTGTGAATGGGATCAGTTTCTTCATTTGTCTTTCTGTTGCTTCATTGTTAGTGTATAAGAATGCAACTGATTTCTGTACATTGATTTTGTATCCTGCAACTTTGCTGAATTCATGTATCAGTTCTAGCAGACTTTTGGTGGAGTCTATCGGATTTTCCATGTATAATATCATGTCATCTGCAAAAAGCGAAAGCTTGACTTCATCTTTGCCAATTTTGTTGCCTTTGATTTCCTTTTGTTGTCTGATTGCTGATGCTAGAACTTCCAGCACTATGTTAAACAACAGCAGTGAGAGTGGGCATTCCTGTCGTGTTCCTGATCTCAGGGAAAAAGCTCTCAGTTTTTCCCCGTTGAGGATGATGTTAGCTGTGGGCTTTTCATAAATGGCCTTTATGATCTTTAAGTATGTTCCTTCTATCCCGACTTTCTCAAGGGTTTTTATTAAGAAAGGGTGCTGGATTTTGTCAAAGGCCTTTTCTGCATCGATTGACAGGATCATATGGTTCTTCTCTTTTTTTTTGTTAATGTGATGTATCACGTTGATCGATTTGCGAATGTTGAACCAGCCCTGCATCCCAGGAATGAATCCCACTTGATCATGGTGAATAATTCTTTTTATATGCCGTTGAATTCGATTTGCTAGTATCTTATTGAGAATTTTTGCATCCATATTCATCAGGGATATTGGCCTGTAGTTCTCTTTTTACTGGGTCTCTGTCTGGTTTAGGAATCAAAGTAATACTGGCTTCATAGAATGAGTCTGGAAGTTTTCCTTCCCTTTCTATTTCTTGGAATAGCTTGAGAAGTATAGGTATTATCTCTGCTTTAAACGTCTGGTAGAACTCCCCTGGGAAGCCATCTGGTCCTGGACTCTTATTTGTTGGGAGATTTTTGATAACCGATTCAATTTCTTCGCTGGTTATGGGTCTGTTCAAGCTTTCTATTTCCTCCTGATTGAGTTTTGGAAGGTGTGGGTGTTTAGGAATTTGTCCATTTCTTCCAGGTTGTCCAATTTGTTGGCATATAATTTTTCATAGTATTCCCTGATAATTGCTTGTATCTCTGAGGGATTGGTTGTAATAATTCCATTTTCATTCATGATTTTATCTGTTTGGGTCATCTCCCTTTTCTTTTTGAGAAGCCTGGCTAGAGGTTTGTCAATTTTGTTTATTTTTTCAAAAAACCAACTCTTGGTTTCGTTGATCTGCTCTACAGTTTTTTTAGATTCTATATTGTTTATTTCTGCTCTGATCTTTATTATTTCTCTTCTTCTGCTGGGTTTAGGCTGCCTTTGCTGTTCTGCTTCTATTTCCTTTAGGTGTGCTGTTAGATTTTGTATTTGGGATTTTTCTTGTTTCTTGAGATAGGCCTGGATTGCAATGTATTTTCCTCTCAGGACTGCCTTCGCTGCGTCCCAAAGCGTTTGGATTGTTGTATTTTCATTTTCGTTTGTTTCCATATATTTTTTAATTTCTTCTCTAATTGCCTGGTTGACCCACTCATTCGTTAGTAGGGTGTTCTTTGCCTCCATGCTTTTGGAGGTTTTCCAGACTTTTTCCTGTGGTTGATTTCAAGCTTCATAGCATTGTGGTCTGAAAGTATGCATGGTATAATGTCAATTCTTGTATACTTATGAAGGGCTGTTTTGTGACCCAGTATATGATCCATCTTGGAGAATGTTCCATGTGCACTCGAGAAGAAAGTATATTCTGTTGCTTTGGGATTCAGAGTTCTAAATATATCTGTCAAGTCCATCTGATCCAATGTATCATTCAGGGCCCTTGTTTCTTTATTGACCATGTGTCTAGATGATCTATCCATTTCTGTAAGTGGGGTGTTAAAGTCCCCTGCAATTACCACATTCTTATCAGTAAGGTCGCTTATGTTTATGAGTAATTGTTTTATATATTTGGGGGCTCCGGTATTCGGCGCATAGACATTTATAATTGTTAGCTCTTCCTAATGGATAGACCCTGTAATTATTATATAATGCCCTTCTTCATCTCTTGTTACAGCCTTTAATTTAAAGTCTAGTTTGTCTGATATAAGTATGGCTACTCCAGCTTTCTTTTGGCTTCCAGTAGCATGATAAATAGTTCTCCATCCCCTCACTCTCAATCTAAAGGTGTCCTCAGATCTAAAATGAGTCTCTTGTAGACAGCAAATAGATGGGTCTTGTTTTTTTATCCATTCTGATACCCTATGTCTTTTGGTTGGCGCATTTAATCCATTTACATTCAGTGTTATTATAGAAAGATACGGGTTTAGAGTCATTGTGATGTTTGTATGTTTTATGCTTGTAGTGATGTCTCTGGTACTTTGTCTCACAGGATCCCCCTTAGGATCTCTTGTAGGGCTGGTTTCGTGGTGACAAATTCCTTCAGTTTTTGTTTGTTTGAGAAGACCTTTATCTCTCCTTCTATTCTAAATGACAGACTTGCTGAATAAGGGATTCTCGGCTGCATATTTTTTCTGTTTAGCACACTGAAGATCTCGTGCCAATCCTTTCTGGCCTGCCAAGTTTCAAAAGAGAGATCAGTCACGAGTCTTATAGGTCTCCCTTTATATGTGAGGGCACGTTTATCCCTTGCTGCTTTCAGAATTTTCTCTTTATCCTTGTATTTTGCCAGTTTCACTATGATATGTCGTGCAGAAGATCGATTCAAGTTACGTCTGAAGGGAGTTCTCTGTGCCTCTTGGATTTCAGTGCCTTTTTCCTTCCCCAGTTCAGGGAAGTTCTCAGCTATAATTTCTTCAAGTACCCCTTCAGCACCTTTCCCTCTCTCTTCCTCCTCTGGGATACCAATTATGTGTATATTATTTCTTTTTAGTGTATCACTTAGTTCTCTAATTTTCCCCTCATACTCCTGGATTTTTTTTATCTCTCTTTCTCTCAGCTTCCTCTTTTTCCATAACTTTATCTTCTAGTTCACCTATTCTCTCCTCTGCCTCTTCAAGCCGAGCTGTCGTCGTTTCCATTTTGTTTTGCATTTTGTTTAAAGCGCTTTTCATCTCCTCGTGACTGTTCCTTAGTCCCTTGATCTCTGTGGCAAGAAATTCTCTGCTGTCCTCTATACTGTTTTCAAGCCCAGAGATTAATTTTATGACTATTATTCTAAATTCACTTTCTGTTATATTATTTAAATCCTTTTTGATCAGTTCATTAGCTGTTGTTATTTCCTGGATATTCTTCTGAGGGGAATTCTTCTGTTTGGTCATTTTGGATAGTCCCTGGAGTGGTGAGGTCCTGCAGGGCACTTCCCCTGTGCTGTGGTGTATAACTGGAGTTGGTGGGCGGGGCCGCAGTCCGACCTGATGTCTGTCCCCAGCCCACTGCTGGGGCCACAGTCAGACTGGTGTGTGCCTTCTCTTCCCCTCTCCTAGGGGCGGGATTCACTGTGGGGTGGCGTGGCCCGTCTGAGCTACTTGCACACTGCCAGGCTTGTGGTGCTGGGGATCTGGTGTATTAACTGGGGTGGGTAGGCAAGGTGCACGGGGGCAGGAGGTGCAGGCTTAGCTCACTTCTCCTTAGGTGATCCACTTCAGGAGGGGCCCTGTGGCAGCGAGGGAGTCAGATCCGCTGTCGGAGGTTTGGCTCCGCAGGAGCACAGAGTTGGGTATTTGCGTGGAGGGAGCAAGTTCCCTGGCAGGAACTGGTTCCCTTTGGGATTTTGGCTGGGGGATGGGCGGGGTAGATGGCGCTGGGGAGCGCCTTTGTTCCCCACCAAACTGAGCTCTGTCGTCCGGGGGCTCAGCAGCTCTCCCTCCCTTTGTCCTCCAGCCTTCCCGCTTTCGGAGCAGAGCTGTTAACTTATGACCTCCCAGACGCTAAGTCGCGCTTGCTGTCAGAACACAGTCTGTCAGGCCCCTCCGCTTTTGCCAGCCAGACTAGGGGGCTCTGCTTGACCAGCGAGCCGCCCCTCCGCCCCGGCTCCCTCCCACCAGTCTGTGGAGCGCGCATCGCCTGGCCGCCCTTTCTACCCTCTTCCGTGGGCCCAGCGTCCTCCTATGCCACCATCTTCCCTCTCTCTCTAATTTAAAATTTTAAAAATTCTACATAATCATGATTGACATTAATTTTAAGAGCTCTAAGGCACTATAACAGCCCATGGTACCTCTGCAATTATTAAAGAAAGAAAATTATATTTATCATTATTTTAATGCTGAATGTTCTCTTGGGTAGCTGAGAATTGACAAATAGTTATCCTCATTAAGTGGTTTTTAAACTATTTTGCCCAGAGAACCATATGATAAAAGTAACAACTCTGAACTTCTTTCCTTAAATACTAACATACATACAAAAATGTTGTTACTTTTTCTGTAAGGTTCATGGACCTAGCGAGGTATAGATTATGCAAAACTGATATAAGGTGACCCATCTATCAGTCTATATATTTTAATACCTCAATACATGTTTTACTTACATGGCTGAGTAGGTTGTTATTACTAATATTATAAATACATTACTCTGATTCCTAGTCTTTAGTCATATGGTACCTGAACAAAAAGAGAACCATGATGACGTTGAGAAAAAGATAATGTTGTGATGTCCTTTTATCAGGTACCTCTTTTTGGAGAGTGCAGTGGACAGAGAAATTGTCTCATGAAGGATAATTTGAGAGGGAGCATGGCTGGGGAACTGAAGATAGAATTATCACAGTGTTTCCATTCAGCCTTGGCTCTTCAATCCAGCTGCCATTGTAACCATACATCAGAGGAAAGAATGGCATTAGAAATAACTTTGAGCCCTAACAATAAACTCTAGAGAAAAGTGATACCATCCAGATAAACAGTTCAAAATCCCCTTATATCAGGGGAGAGGAATATGGCAGCAAAATAGGCAGACCCTAGGCTCACCTCATCCCATGAACACAGCTACTATCAAATCCTCCTAAATACCCCAGAAACCAACTTGAAGACTGACAGAACAAACTCCACAGCTAACGGGAGAGAAGAGGCCACATCGAAGAAGGTAGGAAATGCAGATTTGGTATAGGGGAGAAATAGGTCACAGGTGCTGCAGAAGGGAGGGTGCTGTGGTCACAGAGAAGGGCACGAGAGAGAAGAGCACACAGGGGAATGCACAAGGAGAAAGTTTCTCTAAAGTTACTGACTTGGAAAACAAGAGGGGTTGAATTTCATGTGTTCTTGCAACCAGCAGGGCATAAAGTTTAGAGTTTAAATGTCAGCAGACCTGGTGGATAGAGCCCAGAGGGCACTGTGCTGGTCCTAGAGATAAGGCAGACAAACAAGCCAGGGGCATACAGCATGGAGACAGCAATCTGAAGAGTACCTGAAGCACACAGGGGTGAGATTATTTGCTCTTCTTGGTCATCTTGAAGCATATTCCAGCGAGACCGCATTCACAGAGATGCCTCTTGGAACAAAGGAGCTGGTACCATTCCCCTTCCCCACTGTTCCTCAGCATAAGCACAGAGCCATCTGCTGGAAGCAGCACAGCACCAACACTAACTTCCTAACTTGCTTATACCAAGCCCCACACCCCTGTGCTCTGGCAGGACTGCTCTTCTCTGTCAAGCTTCCATCAGTTCCAGTGCAGCAGGCTCCATCCTCTGAAGATGAGCATAAACCTCTGCCCATACCATGTCTCCCAACCAGAGTTCTCCAGGGCCTTGGCTCTGGTGGAAGTGGTATCATGTCTCATTTCATGACCAAACCAAGCACATCTAATTAAAACTCACCACATTCAGGCCAGGGAGCAAACACTGCCCGCAGCAGACAACAAAAGCCTCTGAGGACAACCGGCCTGAAGGATAGATCAGCTAAAACAAAACAGCAAAGCGCATGCAGCACATACCTGAGACACCCCCTGAAGCACCAGGCCCTGGACACTTCATGACCTCTTCATAAAGTCATTACTTTCAGGCATAGGAGACATAGTTGGCTTTTCTAACACAGAGAAGAAGGCAGAGACTTAGGCAAAATGCAAAGATGGAGGAATTTATCCCAAATGAGAGCACAAGATAAGGCCATAGCCAGAGATCTAGGTGAAACAGTTTTAAGTAACACACCTGATAGAGAATGACAGTAGAAGAAATCAGTGAGACCCTTACTACAGAGATAACAGAGTTGAAAAAGAATCAAAAATGAAGAGTGCGATAAACAAGATTGGAAACATGCTTGATGAAATAATCAGCATTCTGGAAGAAGCCGAGGAATGAATTAGTGACCTAGAAAGCAAAATAATGGAAAATAATGAGACTAAACAAAAGAGAGAAAGAATTATGGAACACGAGAATAGATATAGGGAACTCAGTATCTCCATCAAATGTAAAAACATTCATATTGTAGGAGTCCTAGAAGAAGAGAGAGAAAAGGGTGCAGAAAATTTGAGGAAAATAATAGCTGAAATCTAGGGAAAGAAACAGACATCCAGATCCAGGAGGCACAGAGAACTCCCAACAAAATCAACAAAAGCAGGCCAAAAATCAGACATATTGTAATTAAATTTGCAAAATACAGTGATAAAGAAACTAAAAGCAGAAAGTCAAAATAAGTCCTTAACTTATACAGGAAGACCCCGTAAGGCTAGTTGCAAATTTCTCAACAGAAACTTGGCAAGCTAGAAGGGAGCAGCATGATATATTCAAAGTGCTGGAATGGGGAAGACTGCAACCAAGAATACTCTGTTCAGCAAGGTTATCATTCAGAATAGAAGGAGAGATAAAGAGTTTCCCACACAAACGAAAACTAAAGGAGTTTGTGACCACTAAACCAGCCCTGCAAGAAATATTAAAGGGTACTCCTTGAATGCAAAGGAGAGACCAAATGTGACAAAGACAAGATCAGAAAAATCTGCAGAAACAATGACAAAACAAATAATAAAATGGCAGTAAATACATATCTATCAATAATTACTCTGAATATAAATGGACTAACCAATAAAAGACATAGGGTGTCAGAATGTATAAAAAAAAAAAAAAACCAAAAAAAAAAAAACACAAGACCTATCTGTGTGCTGCCTACAAGAGACTCATTTTAGACCTAAAGACACCTGCAGATTGAAAGTGAGGGAATGGAGAAACATTTAACATGCAAATGGATTTGACATACAAGTCAAAAGCCAGAGTAGGAATACTTATATCCGACAAACTGGACTTTAAAACAAAGACTGTAACAAGACACAAAGAAGGGCACTGTCTCATAATAAAGGTGACAATCCAACAAGATCTAACAATTGTTAAGTATTTATGCAACCAATATTGGAGCACCCAAATATATAAAATAAATAATAACAAAAATAAAGGAACTAATTGATAATAATACAATAAGAGTAAGGAACTTTAACACCCCACTTACATCAATGGGCAGATCATCTAAGCAGAAAATCAACAAGGAAAAAATGGCTTTGAATGGCACGCTGAACCAGATGGACTTAGATATATTTAGAACATCTCATCCTAAAAGAGCAGAATACACATTATTTTCAAGTGTACTTGGTACATTCTCCAGAATAGATCTCATATTAGGTCACAAGTCAGATCTCAACAAGTACAAAGGATTAAAATCATACCATGCACCTTTTCTGACCATAACACTATGAAAGTAAAAGCCAACCACTAGAGAAAATTTGAAAAGACCACAAATAGATGAAGGTTAAATGGCATGCTAGTAAACAATGAATGAGTCAACCAGGAAACTAAAAAAGAAATAAAAATACATGGAAAAAAATGAAAATGAAAACATGACGGTCCAAAACGTTTGGATGCAGCAAAACATTTTTTTTTAATTTTTTAATGTTTGTTTATATTTGAGAGAGAAACAGAGTGCAAGTGGGGAAGGAGCAGAGAGTGAGGGAGACACAGAATCTGAAGCAGGCTCTAGGCTCTGAGCTGTCTGCACAGAACCCGAAGCTGGACTCAAACTCATGAACTGTGAGATCATGACATGTGAAATCATGCCATGAGCCAAAGTCAGATGCTTAACCGACTAAGCCACCCAGGCACCCCACAGCAAAAGCTATTCTAAGAGGGAAGTATATAGTGATACAGACCTACTTCAAGAAGCAAGAAAAATCTCAACAACCTAACCTTATACCTAAAGCTAGAAAAAAAGAACAACAAATGAAATCTAAAGCCATCAGAAGGAGGGAAGTAAATATTAGAGCAGAAATAAATGATACAGAAACTAAAGAAAAAAAAAAGCAAAAAAACAAAAAAACAAAAAACAAAACAACAAACAATAGAACCAGATCAATTAAAACAGGAACTGTTTCTTTGAAAATATTAATAAAATTGATAAACCTTTAGCCAGACTTATCAAAAAGAAAAGAGAAAGATCCCAAATAAATAATCACAAATGCGAGAGGATAAATAACAAATAACACCAGAGAAATATAAACAATTATAAGAGAATATTATAAAAACTATATGCCAACAAATTGGACAACCTAGAAGAAATGGATAAATTCCTAGAAACATATAAACTACCAAAACTGAAACCGGAAGAAATAGAAAACTTGAATAGACCTATAATCAGCAAAGATATTGAATCAGTAATCAAAAACCTCTCCCAAAACAAAAGTCCAGATGCCTTCACAGGGGAGTTCTACCAAACATTTAAAGAAGAGCTAATATCTATTCTTCTCAAACTATTCCAAAAAACAGAAAAGGAAGGGAAACTTCCAAATTCACTCTATGAGACCAACATTACCCTGATACCAAAACCAGATAAAGAGTCCACTAATAAAGAGAACTATAGGCCAATACCTCATGTACATAGATACAAAAGTTCTCAAGAAAATACTAGCAAACCAAATCCAACAATACATTAAAAAAATCATTCACCACGATGAAGTAGGGTCAAAGGTGGTTCAATATTCATAAATCAATATTCATAAATCAATAAATGTGATATACCACATTAATAAAAGGAAGGATAAGAGCCATATGATTATTACAATAGATGCAAAAAAAGCATTTGAAAAAGTACAAATCTATTCATAAAAATTTTTTTTCAACAAAGTAGATTTGGAGGGAACAAACCTCAACGTAATAAAGGCCATATGTGAAAAACCCACAGCTAATATCCTCAATGGGAAAAAAACTGAGAGCTTTTCCTCTATGGTCAGGAACAAAACAGGAATGTCCTCTGTCACCAGTTTTATTCAATATGATACTGGAACTCCTAGCCACAGCAATCAGACAACAAAAAGAAAAGGTATCCAAATCAGCAGGGAAGAAGTCAAATTTTCACTATCTGCTGGTGACATGATACTCTATATAGAAAATCTGAAAGACTCCCCCAAAAAAAAAAAAAACCTGTGAGAACTGATAAATTCACCAAAGTCACAGGAGACAAAATCAATGTACAGAAATATTTTGCATTTCTATACACCAATGAAGAAGCAACGGAAAGAGAAATTAAGGAATCAGTCCCATTTACAACTACATCAAACCCAATAAGATACCTAGGAATAAACCTAAACAAAGAGATCTGTACTCTAAAAACTATAAAACTCAGGAAAGAAATTGAAGATGACACAAAGAAATAGACATTCCATGCTCATCGATTGGAATGTCTATATTACCCAAAACAATCTGCAGATTTAATGCAATCTTTATCAAAATACCAACAGCAGTTTTCACAGATCTAGAACAAAGAATCCTAAAATTTGTGTGGAACCACAAAAGACTCCAAATATCGAAAACCATCTTGAAAAAGCAAAGCAAAGCTGGAGGAATCACAGTTCTGGGCTTCATGTTATATTACAAAGCTG
This sequence comes from Panthera pardus, assembly GCF_024362965.1. Classification (NCBI taxonomy): domain Eukaryota; kingdom Metazoa; phylum Chordata; class Mammalia; order Carnivora; family Felidae; genus Panthera; species Panthera pardus. The sequence continues at coordinate 87,679,415 of NW_026526991.1, read as the reverse complement.
TAGCAATTATGACAGTATGGAACTAGCACAAAAACAGACACATAGGTCAATGAAGCAGAATAGAAAACCCATAAATGAACCCACAACTATATGGTCAACCAATCTTTGACAAAGAAGGAAAGAATATCCAATGGGAAAAAAAGTCTCTTCAATAAATGGTGTTGGGAAAACTGTACAGCAATATGCAAAAGAAAGAAACCAGACCACTTTCTCACACCATACCCAAAAGTCAAAATGGATTAAAAACCTAAATGTGAGACCTTAAACCAGAAAAATCCTAGAGGAGAACCCAAGCAGTAAACAATTTGGTATCAGAAGTACCAAGTTCTGGGACACCTGGGTGGCTCAGTCGGGTAAGCATCCGACTTTGGCTCAGGTCATTGTCTCACCTCTCCTGAGTTCAAGCCCTGAATCGGGGTCTGCGCTGACAGCTCAAAGCCTGTAGCCTGCTTCAGATTCTGTGACTCCTTCTCTCTATGCCCCTCCCCTGCTCTCTCTCTCTCTCTCAAAAATAAATAGACATTTTTTAAAAAGTACCAACTTGTTTCTAGATATGTCTCTTGAAGCAAGGGAAACAAAAGTAAAAATAAACTATTGATATTTCAGCAAAATAAAAAGCTTCTGCACAGTGAAGGAACCAATCAACAAAATTAAAAGGCAGCCTATAGGATGGAAAAAGATATTTGCAAATGGCATATCTGATAAAGGGTTAGTACCTAAAATCTCTAAAGAACCTATAAAACTCAACACTCCAAAATAAATAATCCAATTAAAAATTTAAAAATCCAATAAAAAAGACATGAAGAGACATTTTCCCAAAGAAGACATCCGGATGACCAATAGTCTTATGAAAAGATGCTTAATACCACTTATTATCAGGGAAATGCAAATCAAAACTACAGTGAGATATCACCTCACACCTGTCACAATGGCTAAAATCAACAACCCAAGAAACAACAGGTGTTGGCAAGGATGTGAAGAAAGGGGAACCCTCTTGCACTGTTGGTGGCAGTGCAAAGTAGTGCAGCCACTGTGGAAAACTGTATGAAGTTTCCTCAAAAAGTTAAAAAGAGAACTACCTTATGATCCAGCAGTTGCACCACTAGGTATTTACCCAAAGAATACAAAAATACTTATGTAAAAGGATACATGCACCCTGATGTTCATAACAACATTATCCATAATAGCCAAATTAAGGAAACAGCCCAAGTGTCTGTTGACAGATGGATAAGGAATAAGTGCCATATGTTATTATTATATAATATTATATAATATATATGACATATATTTTTGGTGGAATATTTTTCAGTCATAAAAAAAAGAATGAAATCTTGCCATTTACAATGACATGGATGGAGCTAGAGAGTATTATCCTAAGTGAAATAACTCAGAGAAAGAAATACCACATGCTTTCATTCACATGGAATTTAAAAAGCAAAACAGATGAGCAAAAGAGGAGAGAGAGAGAGAGGCCAAGAAACAGACTCTTAACTATTAAGAACAAACTGATAGATACCAGAAAGGAGGTGGGTAGGGGAATGAGTTAAATAGGTGATTGGGATTAAGGAGTGCACTTGTCATGATAAGCATCAGGTATTGTATGGAAGTGTTGAGTCACTATATTGTATACCTGTAACTAATATTACACTAGATGTTAACTAACTTGAATTTTAAAAGCTTTTTTAAATTTTTTTATGTTTATTCATTTTTGAAAGAGAGAGCACAAGCAGGGGTGGGGCAGATAGAGAGGGGGACACAGAATCTGAAGCACGCTCCAGGGTCTGAGCTGTGAGCACAGAGCCCGACGCAGGGCTTGAACTCATGAACCACGAGATCATGACCTGAGCCAAAGTTGGATGCTCAACCGACTGAACCACCCAGGCACCCCTGGAATTTAAAAAGTTAAAAAAAAACCCACACATCATCATTGATTCTCTAGAATCAGCAATGCAGTTGTTCTACTAAATTTACAACTCTAAATATAGCATGCAATACCATAGTTTTTAAATTATTGCTTTTCCTCTGACTTGGAGATAGTCATGATTTTATCAAACATTGGATATTTTTTCACCAGGGGAATAGGTGATTTATAGTCATTATTTTTACATTAAAATGAACCCTTATGAATAATTCTTTTACTTTCTTTTACTACACTAACTGGTTGAGATATGGTGTAATACCTGTAAATGAGACTTTCTGGTTATCTCTTCAGGACATCTGCTGTTAAATGCTGGTTTGGTTTAGTGATTCAGACTCAAGGGTAGTTGCAAACTCAAACAGGTTCCATAATAAGTCATGTAGTGTACATTTAATATTTTTAGTATGATGTTAAATGAGTCTATAGTGAAGAAAACATTCTTTTTTACAGGTACAGATATGAAAAGTATTCTTTCTCTAATTCCACTCTGAGCATCTCTCCATGTCTCCTGGAGTCAGACAATCAACTACCTATCTCAATTATGGAAAAATCACAATCCAAAAGAAGTGATGGTAAGATGATTTTGTTTACTTGACTAAGATAGCTTTTTATAAAGACTTTATATTGCTTTAGTATGGACAAAAAATTTATGTGATGTTTTTCTCTTAAAAGCTTTACTACTTAAATTGAGATACTATAGTGCCATAAAAATTCGTAGAATATAAAGCAGTATATGATGAGATCTGAAGAAAATATGGAAAGAGCATTAATTGCTGGCGACTGGGAAAAGCTTCCCATGGTTCCAAATAAGGTGGGCCATGAATTAGGATAAAACTAGTTTAGCACATATTAATCTCAGTCCACTGTTCAGATATGAAAGAAATATATTCTTCCCCAGATCTCAATTTAACTTCTGTGTTCAGCCCCTTTCCATCAGAATGGGAAAAATTTAAATTTTTTTTAACGTTTTTATTTATTTTTGAGATAGAGACAGAGCGTGAACAGGGGAGGGGCAGAGAGAGAGGGAGACACAGAATCCGAAACAGGCTCCAGGCTCTGAGCAGTCAGCACAGAGCCCGACGCGGGGCTCGAACTCACGGACCGTGAGATCATGACCTGAGCCGAAGTCGGACGCTTAACCGACCAAGCCACCCAGGCGCCCCCAGAATGGGAAAAATTGAATCTCATTCAATTTGTCCCTAACCTTACCTTTTTCCCCAGGGGTTGCTTATATTCTAGGGAGCTTACATAATAGCAAAGGGGGAAGTTGTGGGAGGGGCCTCTTGGTGTTATTGGTCCCTTGTCAACTTAGGTATGTAAAATCCCTCTGGCCACAATATTTGGTCATACATGTCACTTTAGGGCCATCCCATGTCTACCTTTATGTCCTTTTTTAGCACAGAAGCTCTTCCTGATGCAGATGTGACAATCTTGGAAACTTGGGAATAATTGTTTTCCACACAACACAGGATGCAAGGAATTTTGTCAGGATGTCTAGAATTCCATATGGCTGATGCACATTGCATAGCAATGCTTTGTGTGAGCACCCTTGGGAACATGGAAATCATCTCTTAGAAAGCTTTTAAGGAGCCAAAAGCAGGACGCTTAGCCACACTGTTCTACATATGTAGCCATCTTGTCTTTTGGGTTTTGCTACCTCCCTGGCTCTACCATGGTGGCCCAGGTTCTTCTTGCTAGGGAGTCCACAAATCTCCCCTCAGGTGTTTGCTATGTCTCCGAGATGAGCTCAAATGCCCTCTCTCCACTGCCCTTGAGCATTGACATGCTCGACGCTTCCTCCTCACCACTCCCACCCCACTCCCTGCTCCTAGCCTACAGATTGCTGTATAGGCAGTGTGGAAGCTCCTCTTTTCTATACCTGCTAGTCATGCAAATCTTTTATCTGTACCATAAAACCTTTTCTTTCCCCAAAATCGTCATCAGTGCTTTCTTTTGAGATGTCTTTTTTCCTGAGCAATGAACTCCAGAGGTCTGGATGAAGGGAAGGGCCAGAGGATTAATAGAAATATGAGGCAGGGAGGTAGGGAAGATGTGAACATGTAACAAGTGTACCCCATCCTGCTGTACGAAAAGAAGAAGAAAAGCCCCCTGGAAGAAGAGAAGAGTGTGAAAGGAGGGTTTGGACTTTCACTTCCACATAATGTACAGTTATTGAAGATATTTTGTTTTTGACAGGAAAGATAGGATGTAGATGGCAATACAGCTAATCACGAAATATTTAAACCTTTAGTGTTAAGAAGAGAAACATAGCATCTAGAGGTGGGAATTAAAATTTTTTTTAATATGGGGTGCCTGGGTACCTCAGTCAGTTAAGCATCCAACTCTTGATCTCCGTTCAGGTCATGATCTCATGGTCATGGGATTGAGCCCCAGGTTAGGCTTTGCAGTGATAGCATGGAGCCTGCTTGGGATCCTCCCTCTCCATCCCCTTTCTCTCTCTCTCTCTCTCTAAATAAATAAATAAATAAACTTTAAAAATGTTTTTAATGTAGAGACAGGTTTTAGACAGGTATACAGCATAAGACCCACAATCTTTTTCTTTGCTTTAAATGAGGTCCTGCTCCCTTAAAGTCATAGATCTGTATAAACGTCAGATATAGTGGACACAAAGTTTATCCTAAAAATTATAGTAGGGTGATAATAGGACTCTTGTCAAAAATGCTCCACCTACAACCCCCATTCCCACTACACTGGAGAGCTGAGATGTCCAAAAAAACTCTGCAACAGTGGAAATGTTCTATATCTATGCTGCCTAATGTAGCAGCCACTAGCACATGTGACTGTTGACTTCTGTAGTATAGCTAGTGTGACTGAGGACTGAATTTTTACTTTTATGTAACTTTAATTAATTTACTATTCAGTAGCCACATGTGTTGTGTAGTTACCATATTGGAAAACACAGATCTAAGCTATCTTCACCTGTCTACAAGATTTCCCTACCCTTGTGTGATCTTGGGATCACACAAATGTCAGGGGTAGAATTGACATTAGAATCAATTTTTTGGAAAAGGAATTCCTGTTATATTTTGGGGAGTGAAATGGAAATCTAGAAAATATAAGTGAAAAATGCATGGTCACTTGGCTACATTTCTAGAAGAGGCAGAATTAGAAGGAACATGACTACACAATAGTCTTGTCTGTTACGCAGTCTGATTCATCTACCCAAAAGGATTCATCCCTCAGAACTACAGGCCAATATCCCTGATGAATATGGATGCAAAAATTCTCAATAAGATACTAGCAAATCGAATTCAACAGCATATAAAAAGAATTATTCACCATGATCAAGTGGGATTCATTCCTGGGATGCAGGGCTGGTTCAACATTCGCAAATCGATCAACGTGATACATCACATTAACAAAAAAAAGAGAAGAACCATATGATCCTGTCAATCGATGCAGAAAAGGCCTTTGACAAAATCCAGCACCCTTTCTTAATAAAAACCCTTGAGAAAGTCGGGATAGAAGGAACATACTTAAAGATCATAAAGGCCATTTATGAAAAGCCCACAGCTAACATCATCCTCAACGGGGAAAAACTGAGAGCTTTTTCCCTGAGATCAGGAACACGACAGGGATGCCCACTGTCACCGCTGCTGTTTAATATAGTGCTGGAAGTTCTAGCATCAGCAATCAGACAACAAAAGGAAATCAAAGGCATCAAAATTGGCAAAGATGAAGTCAAGCTTTCGCTTTTTGCAGATGACATGATATTATACATGGAAAATCCGATAGACTCCACCAAAAGTCTGCTAGAACTGATACATGAATTCAGCAAAGTTGCAGGATACAAAATCAGTGTGCAGAAATCAGTTGCATTCTTATACACTAACAATGAAGCAACAGAAAGACAAATGAAGAAACTGATCCCATTCACAATTGCACCAAGAAGCATAAAATACCTAGGAATAAATCTAACCAAAGATGTAAAAGATCTGTATGCTGAAAACTATAGGAAGCTTATGCAGGTAATTGAAGAAGATATAAAGAAATGGAAAGACATTCCCTGCTCATGGATTGGAAGAATAAATATTGTCAAAATGTCAATACTACCCAAAGCTATCTACACATTCAATGCAATCCCAATCAAAATTGCACCAGCATTCTTCTCGAAACTAGAACAAGCAATCCTAAAATTCATATGGAACCACAAAAGGCCCCGAATAGCCAAAGTAATTTTGAAGAAGAAGACCAAAGCAGGAGGCATCACAATCCCAGACTTTAGCCTCTACTACAAAGCTGTCATCATCAAGACAGCATGGTATTGGCACAAAAACAGACACATAGACCAATGGAATAGAATAGAAACCCCAGAACTAGACCCACAAACGTATGGCCAACTCATCTTTGACAAAGCAGGAAAGAACATCCAATGGAAAAAAGACAGTCTCTTTAACAAATGGTGCTGGGAGAACTGGACAGCAACATGCAGAAGGTTGAAACTAGACCACTTTCTCACACCATTCACAAAAATAAACTCAAAATGGATAAAGGACCTGAATGTGAGACAGGAAACCATCAAAACCTTAGAGGAGAAAGCAGGAAAAGACCTCTCTGACCTCAGCCGTAGCAATCTCTTACTCGGCACATCCCCAAAGGCAAGGGAATTAAAAGCAAAAGTGAATTACTGGGACCTTATGAAGATAAAAAGCTTCTGCACAGCAAAGGAAACAACCAACAAAACTAAAAGGCACCCAACGGAATGGGAAAAGATATTTGCAAATGACACATCGGACAAAGGGCTAGTATCCAAAATCTATAAAGAGCTCATCAAACTCCACACCCGAAAAACAAATAACCCAGTGAAGAAATGGGCAGAAAACATGAATAGACACTTCTCTAAAGAAGACATCCGGATGGCCAACAGGCACATGAAAAGATGTTCAACGTCGCTCCTTATCAGGGAAATACAAATCAAAACCACACTCAGATTTTACCTCACGCCAGTCAGAGTGGCCAAAATGAAGAAATCAGGAGACTATAGATGCTGGAGAGGATGTGGAGAAACAGGAACCCTCTTGCACTGTTGGTGGGAATGCAAATTGGTGCAGCCGCTCTGGAAAGCAGTGTGGAGGTTCCTCAGAAAATTAAAAATAGACCTACCCTATGACCCAGCAATAGCACTGCTAGGAATTTATCCAAGGGATACAGGAGTACTGATGCATAGGGGCACCTGTACCCCAATGTTTATAGCGGCACTCTCAACAATAGCCAAATTATGGAAAGAGCCTAAATGTCCATCAACTGATGAATGGATAAAGAAATTGTGGTTTATATACACAATGGAATACTACGTGGCAATGAGAAAAAATGAAATATGGCCTTTTGTAGCAACATGGATGGAACTGGAGAGTGTGATGCTAAGTGAAATAAGCCATACAGAGAAAGACAGATACCATATGGTTTCACTCTTATGTGGATCCTGAGAAACATAACAGAAACCCATGGGGGAGGGGAAGGAAAAAAAAAAAAAAAAAAAAAGAGGTTAGAGTGGGAGAGAGCCAAAGCATAAGAGACTGTTAAAAACTGAGAACAAACTGAGGGTTGATGGGGGGTGGGAGGGAGGGCAGGGTGGGAGGGAGGGCAGGGTGGGTGATGGGTATTGAGGAGGGCACCTTTTGGGATGAGCACTGGGTGTTGTATGGAAACCAATTTGACAGTAAATTTCATATATTAAAAAATAAAAAAAAAATAATAAAAAAAAAAATAAAAAAAAAAGGATTCATCCCAGTTCCAAATAACCTATATTTTACCTTCAAATTTTACTTAAGGGCTACTAATAAGTATAAATAATTCCTACCTCATATGATTATTAGGAGGAAATAATTTAAAAATGCCTGCAAACCACTTAGCCCAGTGCCTGGCAGAAAGGGAGCACTCACAAGTGGTGATTGTCAGAGATAGATAACATTATCACTTTTATTAAAGTGATCAAACTCTTCAAAATATATTTCACTTGTGATGTGGGGGTAATTCTCCAGCTTTACATGATTATATCAAGACATGACTTCTAAGCATTTTAAAATAGTTAGCTTTGAATGTCTAAGAATACTGCCAAAAGGTTCTTTTTGTTGGAATAGTTATACTACTAAAGTATATAGAGTTTTAAATTTTTATGTGACTTTGTTTCCTAAACCTGATCCCTAAAAATGGTTATTCACTAACAAACGATTGTAATGCTGTCCAAAGTTGAAGTATCACCCATATAAAAATTTAAATTTCAGATAAAACTTGGTCAGCAATAAAATTACAAGGGATTTCTGTTGAAAAATAGAAAAGTTTAAAGATTAAGGCGAGAAATGCCTTTGTTCAAAATTTTGTGTTTTTTCCCAGACAGGATAGTGAATGTTATTGGAGCATAGGAATTCAAAGTACGCAGTATAAATATAAAATAAAAAGAGAAGAGAAAATAAGAAACAAGGCATCAGAAACAAGAAACAAAAGAGTCCTTTTATCAAAACCTCTGGGGGATTTATATTGCCTAAAATATTGAGGAGAAAATATTTTCCAGTCTTGCTTAGACTCCTATCAAATTAAGTCTGTTGAAAATTTCATTTTCACATCCTAATCCAATTTTAGGACAGCTTGTAGAAATGCAAAATAAGTATTTAACTTTGATACTGATCTAATTTCACTTCTCTTGTTTGCTTTCCTTTCAAGAATGTGAAATTGATGCCAGCTCTTCCATGTGGGTTTATGTTTTCCTGGGGAACCTTCTTCGTGGAATTGGGGAAACTCCTATTCAGCCTCTAGGCATTGCCTACCTTGATGATTTTGCCAGTGAAGACAATTCTGCTTTCTATATTGGTAATGCCTACCCCATTCATCTTCTTGGGAAGCAGCATATCTGGTTTTCTCAACTCTATTCCAAACTGAGTGGAATAGAGTGTGCAATAGAGTTTGATACTTCATATCCAGTTCCTATATTGAGGTTCACACATATCTGAGGTCCACACTGAGGATTTGGATGATAAAGAAACTTGCATTAGAAGGACCTGTCACATTAGGGAAAGAACATCAGATTAAAAGAAAATAACTATAAGATCAACTGCAATCATGTACGACTTTGTACAAGTATCTTCATGGACTTCAGATTTCATAGGTTCTTTTTATTGGGTTAACTGTGCCACTGAAGCATTTAGTTATCATATATGTGTGTGTGTGTGTGTGTGTGTGTGTGTGTGTGTGTGTGTGTGTATCAGTATATATATCAGTAGCAGGTATGAATGGATAAAGAAAAACACAGAAAGTATGAGAACAAGGCCTGACACGAACCCATGTCTGGAACAGGCCCCATTGGATAGACCAGCAGCTAAAATCACACACACACAAAACAAAATATAGCAAAAGCAAACTCCAAGTCCAGATACATCTAAGCAGTATTGACTGAGTGCCTCTTATGTCTTAGAAACTAATTTTTTCTCTATTTCACACACCAGTCTTGGTTTTTTTTGGGTTCTGATCTTTGAGGGCCTGGCCTTCAAGGGACAGAAGGACGAGACTGAAATTCATTGGGAGGGGCTGTGGCTAGCTCCACAGTATAGTTCTTTGCTGGCTATGCACACAGAACTCCAGAGGGCTCTGATTACAGTCTGGCAGTCTGTAATTAAAAACAGGTTACCTGCTCTAATGGAAAACTCCAGCATAAATCAGAAACTAGAGTAGAAGTTGCTAGGCAATGACTCTGGAGACTAGAGGAAAGATTGCAAGCCAAGAGATGCAGGCATGTATCAAGGTGTCCCCTTCCTGCTCACTCTGTTCACCCTGTCTTCTCTTCTGAAAAGGATTGTAACTGCCCTTTACTCCTCCTATCAATTTAAATTAATTGTCAGGGATATGTGTGTATCAAGCTTTGTGGTAAAATGAAAGGCATATAGTAGATACTTTGCAAGGAAGAGTTATGTTTCTGGTAACCAGAAATGATGTCATTTATACAGTCTGCTCCACTTTCCTGTTACAGCTGCCTAGGCTGGTCATGGTTGCTCCAAAGAGCACCTTCCTGCCCTCCCAGGTCTAGCTCCACTTGCTGGCTGCATCCTGGGATATGCATAGTTACTACTCTCACACAGACTCTCTGAACACATGCACTTCTTCACTAAGGTGGAAGAAATCAAGTTTAATGTCAAAATGACTCTTATGCTTAACCAGCCACAAAAAAGTTTTGAAAGACTGTCAAAATAGTATAATTCTGATTTTTTATCAGTGGGGAAAATCTAATCCTAACGAATAAAGTTTGCTCCATTTGGGGGAAGTTAACTTCTTCAGAGTCTTGGTGTCACTTCTTTACTAAGAAGTAATTAATGCCTTCCAAGTGTTTGTTCTTCTTCCAAAGCTGAGAAGGACTTACTTCCTGATTCAATAAGGTTGAAAAATTGACAAATTAAGCACTCTTAAGTGAAGAGTTGATGAAATATTTTTAGCTACTCACTGGATTTCACTCATATTTCTTGTTTAAAAATGTATTAATTTACAAAAGCAGAGAAATGCCCCCCCCCCTTTTTTTGGTGCAGGGTGTGTGCAGACGGTTGCAATTATAGGACCAATCTTTGGCTTCCTGCTAGGCTCATTATGTGCCAAACTGTATGTTGACATTGGCTTCATAAACCTAGGTAAGGAAGTTTATTTTTGTTTATTTATTTATCTTAGTTACTGCAATTTTTTAAATGCAGATGGTGTAAAAAATATCGGAGTCCCTTTTTATAAAATGACAGGATTATAATCTTTCCTAGAATGAAAATAATCCACTGAAAATTTGTTGTTGATATAATCACCACATACATTAATAAATGAAATATGAAAAATAGGCAGTGATTAGAACTGGACGACCTATGGTTTGTTATTCAGATGTATCCTTTTTCACTTCTGGTTTGCCAGTTCAAACACATTCCAGCATAGTTAAGACTAAAAACTGTGGCTTCTCGTTGGCTCTTGTTGGTTCAGGTGTATAAACATGACAGTCACATCGATTGATCATGTATTTTGTAGACTTGCCAGGAAGACTGAGAATTGAAAGTCTTTCGGCAACCAAAATTCATTCTTTACAAATCATTTTCAGGTGGAAGCATATTAGAGTGGGACTCCCTTACCCCCTGGGAGAGTGGTTATAGAGGGAATAAATGTCAGAACTCATCTTTCCATAAGTATTAATTTGTTTCTTTCCTTATGAGAGGTACCTCCTAGAAATGGGCATTACTTTTCTTTATTTTTTTTAAACTTTTTTAATGTTCATTTACTTGTGAGAGAGAGATTGAGACAGAGTACAAGTGGGGGAGGGGCAGAGAGAGAGGGAGACACAGAATCCGAAGCAGGCTCCAGGCTCTGAGTTGTCAGCACAGAGCCTGACATGGGGCTTGAACCCACGGACTGCAAGATCATGACCTGAGCCAAAGTCAGATGCTTACCTGATTGAGCCACCCAGGCACCCTTATTTTTCTTTCTTTTTAAAGAAGTTCAAGAAATCAGTTAAAAGCAAGAAAATAAGTTGCATTTTTAAAAATTCTGAAATTGCTTTTTGAAATCATTGTGTCTTAAAATTAAATGCAAAACTCTTGGACTAATTTTCCTTTTTTTATCAAATAAACTTCAAGATAAATTCCACAATTTTTATTTATTCATTCATTTACTCATTAACCTTATTAGTTTTATATCTATGTTAGATGCTGTTCTACCACAAAATAGTGAACAAGATAGTAGATGAATTCCTTGAGTTCGTTAAAATCCTGTCATGGAAATTGGTACAGATAAGAAAGCATAGGTGTGATGAGTGGTACAGAGGGAAATTGTTCAGGGGAAGCAATGAAGATGCAGAGAACTAGTGTGAATGTCTTACCAAGTATGGTGTAGTGCCAATTGAGCCTAGTTGTCAAAGGACATGTGTTTATTTTGTTGTTCTCATAGGGCACAGTGGAGGTAGACCAGTTATATGCTTTATGGGTTCTTTATATAGAAAAGAAAAAACACTTGATTTCATTCATCAATACTTAGCTTCTAGTCAAATAAAAAATGGTGTCAAAAATAAAGTTTTTATAATGATTAAGATATTGACATTTTATTTACATATACAATTCTTGCTTCAGACCTTGAATAGCTCTGAAGTATTATTAACCATCATTTAATAAATAACATTCTGAGTGGTTTAGACCAGATTTTGACCAGAAGGTGTAGGATTTAGCTCTTTTTTTTAGTAAGAACTTAGACATTCAATTTGTGAGCCAGGTGAAAGTAGTGCTGATGTGGGGTGGCTGGCAGATTTTGAGCCCTCAGAATTCTCCCTCACATGTTTCTTTCCTCCTGCCATGGGCCCAAGCGTTCTTATGCAGAACCTCAGGGCAGAGTAGAGACCACTCTTGCAGTATTTAGAATCTATATTTCAAATCTAAGGAACAAAAGAAGAAAAGCATCATGTCCCAGAAACACCTTGTTCCCTTCAAAAAGCAAGATGATGATAATGTTCAGACTAGAAAGTTATCCTGCATGAATTATTAGGTATTTTATGATGTGATAGAGCTAACACTAAGATTTTGTTTTTTAAAAAAGAGGCTGATTTCAACACACCAGCTTTGCTGTACATGCTATTTAGCTATCCTCTCTCTCTTTCAGATCACATAACCATTACTCCCAAGGATCCTCAGTGGGTAGGTGCCTGGTGGCTGGGTTATCTAATAGCAGGAATTGTAAGTCTTCTTGCAGCTGTGCCTTTCTGGTGTTTACCAAAGAGTCTACCTAGACCCCGAAGTAGAGAGGATTCCAATTCTTCCTCTGAGAAATCCAAGTTTATTATGGATGATCGCACAGACTACCAAACACCCCATGGAGAAAAGTCAAAAATAATGGAAATGGCAAGAGGTGAGCCAGATTCTGCTTGATTTTGAAGCCCTTTCAGTTTTCCGTTGACACTCTATACGGGATCTATATATAATATCCCTCTCTCCCCATCATTTGTTCAGAAAAATTGAGAAACTGTCCAGGAAGCAGAATTGAAGATTACAAAGTCAGCTTTATTACTGGAGAGTGGATTAAAGAACTTGACCCAAAGTTTTGGTAATATTTCTTGTTGACATTCCCACCCTTATACTGCTTCAGGTTAAACCTTGCAGTTGCCCCCATCTGGGTTTGCTGCTTCACATCAGTCCGGGTGGACAGAAGAGAGTGAATCTTCAGAGCTTGTGGCTTTTTAACAGATGAGATTCAGCCATTTGACAAACATGTGTCAGTGCACGTTTCCCCCCAGTGATCAAGGGAATGAGTGTGGTGTGGGGCAAAAGGCTAGACATGTTAGAATGAATTCCTTCCACATGGAAAAGGGTGGCTGGCCATGAGGAAGATTGTTCTTCTCAGTTGGGCCCAGCAAGCAATATTTACATTTACAGAAAATCTTCACATTTCAAACTATGTGGCTGCATAATAGGAAGAAGGGGGAATGCCAAAGCTCATTTCTTACACTAAAGTTCATTGAATTAAGTGGAGGTAACTTGCATATTTCTTTCTCTGTGACCATGACCCAAGTTTGAAGAATAGGGACCACAAAACTGAAGTTCTTAATGTCCTACCAATGACTTTCAGCTCTGGAGTGAGGGAGTATTCTCTTTCCTTTTATCCATATCAGTTAGAGGAATCTATTCCTATCTGACTTATACCTCTAACTGTAATCTAAACTATATGCCTGTAGAAGCGAGTGCCTATGTCTCGATGTGAACCTGACAGATCTCAGTCTTGACTTGAGCCAGTGTTTAAAACCCATAGTGTGTGTGTGCCCCACACTGTACGTGTTCCTGATCGCTGTGACAGTGGGGCTCGGCCGTCTATGCCCTATTGCCAAGGCTGTGTCTTCTGCCAGGTGTTACACTGACTTTAATTTCTCCATGTTACTTTTGTCTTACAGATTTTCTTCCATCACTAAAGAATATTTTTGGAAACCCACTGTACTTGTTATATTTGTGTGCAAGCACTGTTCAATTCAACTCTTTATTTGGAATGGTAACCTATAAACCCAAGTACATTGAGCAACAGTATGGGCAGTCAGCCTCCAAGGCCAACTTCGTTATTGGTATGCTCACTTGTCCTTCATGCTTGCCAGTAGGTACTGTCAGCTGCATCTTTGTTAACTGTTAGCAATTTTAGAGAACACTATTCTCATATTTAGACTGAAAGTGATTTATGGCATTTTAGATACAAAGTTAAAAAGGTGAGTGAATAAAAATTTAGCAGAATGGAAAAAGATCCAGTGGGGAAAAAATATTTAGATAGTCTGTGGTATAACCTTTCAGCAAGAATTATTCACAACTGTAGATGAGTGACCTTGAGAATATTATATAAACCAAACATGCATTTTATTAGGAGGTTGTGATACTGGATATGTGTCTTTCAAGTATAGCCAAAACTTCATAACAGTGGCCACTTTACCTGAACAGTTTCTAGGACTTTAAAAAGTGAGTATTCAGACAGTTTAAAAGGTACTCATTGCAAAACAAAGTTTGTATTTGCTCAGAGTTAAAGGACTTTTCTGAGTCCTGGCATTCAGCTTATTTAAAAGGGCCATGTTTTTAGTACAGCAGGTCAGTCAAGAGTAAGAAAGCTATTCAGGGGCAAAGAAAAGCATGAAGAAATGAATGAAGAAGAAACAGAATCTACAAATACAAGAAGGTCCTGCTCCAAGTAATTGTGGATACTTTTAAAACCTAGATTAAAAAAAAATAAATAAATAAATAAAACCTAGATTAGCTCCTTTAGCCTATGAAGATGTTACTTAATGCTACTGTTTCAAGGCATAAATATATTTTATTCCATTGGATATATTCCTTTATGGTAGGAGACTCTAAAAATTTAAAAACATTTCTTCTTCATAAATATTTCAGGAATTGTTCTATGTATCTATCTCTGAAAGAGAGCTCTGAGCTCATTTCAGAATATGTAATTGTCCTGTAACCATCCTGGATAATTTAATCCAGATGCTAATTTAATTGACTCTGTTTAGACTATTCTGTTAAATTATAAATATTAAAGCTATGCCAGTGAACTTTTGCTTTCAACATGAATTGGTTTGAATTAAGTTAATCGTATTATTTAATTGTTGATCTGAGGAAACACTTTAGGTTTTTTTGCCCCCCTCCATGCCAATCAGTGCTTTATACTGACTTTAAAAAGAAGAGAAATGAAAGTTTAAGAGACATTCTTTTTATTTGATTTTTAAAATTTCCTTTATGTTTGTTGAGATATAACATACAAGCAACATTTAACACTGTAGCCCTAAATGGGTAGTGTAGCTGGATAAATGTTTATATGTAAATCTATATGGTAACCATAAACTAGAACATGTAGCCCATTTCAGAACCCCAGAGGCTCCCTCAAACCTCCTTTTACTGAGTACTCTTTCCTAAAGCTTATAAGTATTCTGAACTCTGCCATCCTAGATCAGTCTTACCTGTTTTTAAACTTTATTTAAATGTAATAGTATGTTATGCAGTCTTTTGTATCTAGCTTATTTCGACTGAAATGAAATCTATGAGATTCATGTTGTGTATAGCAGTTTGATCTTTTTCATTGCTGTGTCATATCCTATCACATGAATATACTACAGTTTATTCATTTGATGGTTGGTGGGCATTTGGGTCATTTGTGTATTTTTTTGCTGTTGACAATTAAAAATAACACTGCATGACTATCCTATATATATTTTGGTGGGTGTATACATACGTTTTTCTTGGTTGTATCTTGGAGCAGAATTGTTGGGTCATGTTTAGATCCAGTAAATATAACCAAAACGTTTCAGTAGGGTTGTGCAGATTTATCATCATGCTAGTAGTGTAAGAGTGTTCCAGTCGCTCCATATCCGTATCACACTTAGTATTGTCAGTCTTTGTCATTGTAATCATTCTTATATGGTGTGGTGATATCTTATTGTAGTTTATTTGCATTTCACCAATAACTAATGATGTTGAGCACTTTTTCTGCAGGCTTGTTGGTCATTTCAACATTCTCTTTTGTTAAGTATGTTCAAATCGTCTATTTTTCTTGAGCTGTCAGTTTTTTCTTATAGACTTGTAGGGGTGGGTGCTTTTTTTCTGATATAGGTTCACAAATTGTGATACAAGTTATTGAATATATGTATTATAAATATTTTCTCACAGACTTCAGTTCTTCTTTTCACTCTCCTAATGGTGAGCTTCTTAATTTTAGTTAAGTCTACTTTCCAGTCTTTTTCTTTCTCATTAGTGCTATATGTTTTCATGAAAATGCCTTGCTAATATTTCTACCAGTGGCCTGTTTTTTTTTTGTTTTGTTTTTTTGTTTTGGTTTTTTTGTATAATGTGAAAAAGAAGGTCAAGGTTGATATATCAAATGGAAAATCTATCTTTCCCCATGAGTTGTAATGAAGTGACATCTTTAAGTGTATGTTTGTTTATTATTATTCAGCATGTGCATAGCAGAGTTTGAGGGTATTTGATTTCGCTGTCAGTAGAATCATAAATACATTTTTATTTCAACTTAAAAACATTTCATAAGGGAAAATTAAGAGCATTTTTTTGGAGAAATGTGTTTATAATAGAAAACAAAATTATACATAATCTACTGGGTAGGTAATAAATACTTTTTGCTTATAAAATTATTTTTGTGAAAAACTAGCACAGATGAAAGAACTTGAAATTTTGAGAGATTCAATGGCCTGCCTAACTGCATACATACATTATGATGTAGCCAGGAATAGAATTATTTCCCCTTAGTTTCTGAGTTATATTTCCTCTCTGGACATAATTATTTTTGGAAAACTGACCAAAAAAATCTAATAATTCTATTTTAAATTCTGGGTGACTTATTTCTTTTAACCATAACCCTTCTCTGTACACTCAGATCGTCTCTGAGATCCAAACTCATCATCAGAATGTTTTGATACATCTATCAAAGTTTGCCTAAAATTCTGATTCCTCATAGTTTCTAGCACATCATGTCTTCAGCTAATTCAAGTACTTTTGTGAGAGATAAGTAATAGTGTCTAATGATTTCAATCATTGTAGCTAGGATTCTTTCCTGAGTGCATTTTGGTTTCACATTAGTTAAGGGTCAGTGTGTAAGTTAGTGGACATCCTTAACACCTACTTTGATTATCTGTAGAATGGTAAAAATAAAAGCATCATTAGTTTAAAATAGCAATGAAATAAGACATATAGAATACATTGTAAATGTACATAGCTGTCATTCAGTAAATATTGTTTTTTCACTTTCTCTTCTTCTATTTCTCTCTTTCATTTTTTGAGGGGGTGGGGAGGCTACAAGGAATGATCCTTTGTGTGATAAAGTAAGGGAGAAGCACAAAAAAAGCACATTTCCCCTCTCCTCTCAGAGTAGGCATTTGACATGACATGGAGGAAATAATAAGCAGAAATTTTCCTATGTGTTCAAAGGCCAGTTGTAACAATGACGATTTATTTTTGCTATACTTGTTTTTACATATTGGCCATATTTCTAAAATTTAGAAATAATATTTTCTCAGGTTAACTACTTTAATTTTGCAAAGAAAATCAAAGAAAAATAGGCAACAAAAATGTTTCAAATTCAGAGACTAGGAAGTATATGACAGAATAATGTTGCTTTTTCAAATGTGTAACTTTTTTTTCCCATTGCTGTCTCCACTGGAAAAAGTTTAGATAGTGTAATTTTTCTCCTTTTATTTTTTTAAGCTTCTCCTATCACTGTTGAGTTATATTAAAATGATCTTATGTTTTGTTTTCCTTCTTATTACACAGATTGCAATTAGTCATTTTTCTTAATTTCTTAAAGTTTTTAATTACATCAGACAGTTTCTAGTGGACGTGATGCATTGACATTGACTATCATTTTTTTTTTAATTTTTTTTTAACGTTTTATTTATTTTTGAGACAGGGAGAGACAGAGCATGAACAGGGGAGGGGCAGAGAGAGAGGGAGACACAGAATCGGAAGCAGGCTCCAGGCTCTGAGCCATCAGCCCAGAGCCGGACGCGGGGCTCGAACTCACGAACCTCAAGATCGTGACCTGAGCCGAAGTCGGACGCTTAACCGACTGAGCCACCTAGGCGCCCCGACATTGACTATCATTGATAACAGTGATTATCATTCTCAATTCTTGGAGATGTTACACAGACAAATATGAAAAAATTATGATAATTATTTGGGGAACGTTGCTTATACTAGAAAATATTAATTTATGTGGCTAAGTTAGCATGGCAAATTAAATATGTGTTAAGATGTGTTCTATATGTAGGTCAAGTTATTTTAAAAATCTGTGAGATAATGGAAAATAATCTTACTTTGTGAGGAAAAAATACTTTTATTATACTCAAGAAAGATGGCTAATTTTGCTTCTTTGTCTATACTAAATTGGCTATATGTGTGTGAAAAGTCCCGTAAATTTTTCCTTGTATTTCCCCCTGTAAAATTGAAATCTTAATATTTATATCTTCTAACATTAGAGTAATATAGTGAGGTCCATTACATATTACAGAATTTTACTTCACCAGAAGAGAAGCTCTAAAACATTCCAAAGTACTATTATTGTTATAGCCCATTACTATTCATCTTAATGGCTAAGCCTATCATATATTTGTATGAGAATCAGAGTTTCCAATTTATATTATAACTGTAGCTGACCATCTTAAAGCATTTTACACAACTCTAATAACTCTTGTTTGGGACAGTAACAAAGAACAAGGTCTTCAACGTGAATGAGTGTAGTGAAATAGCAGTAACAAATTTGCTCTTAAATTTCTCCTAGCTTTCCTGTTATTTGAGTAAATATATGAAATTCAAGATAAATGCATAAAAAATTGAAACAAATTGTGGATGCTAGTGTAAATTACAACTAATATTTCCACTTGGATATTTAGATGGTAAACGTTTTAAGATCAACACATTTTATGGTGTGAATAGCGAAGAAAGTGTGTAATGAAGAAATCAGAGTGAAATTTCTACCTCATTAAATGACTTTAAAGTGCCTGAAATCAAAGTAAAGAAACTTTGAGAGGCAAGTAGCACATTTCATTTAATGTTCAGGAAATTTGCTGTACACTCAATTTGGCCCAGCATAGATAGCTTACAGATCCTACGGAATTTGAAAGGGAGAATCAAGCTGACAGTATATTTGAAATGTACTACTACTATTTAACAGAATGATGTTAAAATTCCATTATCTTAAAATAGAGTAAACTATCCAGGAGAAATGTTATACTTGAATAAACTTAACTAAAGTTTGTCATTTAGCACCTTTTTAAGGAAAATTACAAGAAGCACAGTATATGATGGTGAGCACAGTTCTTGCCTTGAAGGTGAGATTGGAGGGGAAGGGGTGCAAACCAGGCAAGCTAACAAGTAATTGTGATAAGGATCAAGACTGCTGCCTATGAGACTCAGTAGAAGGGCCACAGGCAGAGGGAGGAAAGGAGATTCTGATGATCACCTTGAGTACCCTGATGCTAGATACCTCCCTGAAGGCACCATATGGCTGGCAGATGCTGTGATAAATCTCTAATGAGGAGAAGCCCAGAGTACTCTGGGAAAACAAACCTAATCTTGGAGTTAGAGAAAAATTCTCTAGCACAAGGTGCCAATACCTAAATCAAGAGCAAAAGGATAAGGAGGTGTTAAAAGACAAAAATATGGGAACTGGGGTGGAGTTTTGAAAGAACATTGTATCAGATGAAGCAGATATCTCTTTAAGAAAGGCCTGGAGGCAAGAGAACACATAAAACTTTCTGGAAGTTTTAAGAGAACACAAGCCTCTTAAAGGAGGTCAGTCAAGAGAGGATATCCCTGATATTTAACATTCTGTACTGTGGGAACAATGCAATTAGCATAATCCTATTTTGGTTCTCAGGCTCTTCTACGCCAGATCAGGGTAGGGAAAAGTCAGTGGAAACCAACAGAGCATGAAGCTACAAAACAAAGGGTGTCCTTTGTGCTGTGATGCCTTATGTCCCAGGTTTGATTGGTACCTTACAAAACAAATGAAATTCTAAGCACGTTCTCTGAAGGTCTCAATTTAGAGTCTATTTTTCAGATGATATTTTTAAAAAATGTTTATTTATTTACTTTTAGAGAGACAGAGCACATGCAAGTGGTGGGGTAGAGGCAGAGAGAGGAGAGAGAATCCCAAGTAGGCTCTGCACTGGCAGGGGAAGCCCAACATGGGCTCAATCTCACTGTGAGATCATGACCTGAGCCAAAATCAAGTCGGATGATTACCGGACTGAGCTACCCAGGCGTCTGCAGAAGATATATTTTTTTTTATAAACTACTTTTGGAGGGATAGAATTGAAAGAGAGAGTGGACTCTGCCCTTTTTCTGTAAGTCTTGGATCTATGAGAGGGTGATTCAAAGTCAAGAACTATGAATATGTGTGTGTAAATATAGGGACTTAAATGATACACATCAAATCCATGGCAGTGCTTAGTTCTTAAGAAGGAAGATGGAATCTGGAACAGAGAAAGAATGTGTTTTATATATCTTCATATTTAAAAATCAGAAAAATTGGGAGAAAATATTAGCATTTAATTTGAGTCATGAGAACTCAAGTTTGTTATATTATCTCCCATTATCTTCTCTCTTTTTTAAAGTAAATAATAATCAGTTTCCTCTTAGTTGATGTTTGGCTCTTTAGGGGCCCATATACATTCATCTCTGCCACTTTTCATAGCCACAAACCTCAGTTTAGTTGAGAAAGCAAAAACTATCACCTCCTCTTTTTTTTATTTCACTAATTTTGTGATTATGCCCCCTTCGAGGTGTGTTGATTTCTAATGTGACCATATTAATGTTACCGTTCCAATTTAAAAATCCAACCAAGTCATCAAAGAGCCTCTTTCCCCACCTTTTCTAATACAGACATGTTCCAATCTACCCACCCATCCCATTATTTTCATCTTTGTGAATCTGATAGCTTGAAATGCTAATAATAACTTAATTGAATGATATTTTTGTGCCATATATTGTGCTAGGAAGTTTCGATGTTATTCAGTCACCTCAGCACTATTTGCTCCATATTATAGGTAAGGAGACAGATTTATAGAAATTCAGAGTATCACCTGCAGTTGCACAACTATTAAGATGTGTGGCTGAGATCCAAACCCAGGCAGTTAGGTCTTCAGAGTCCAAGCTCTCAACCACTTTGTTAGACCTCTTCCTGGTATTGTTTTAAAATTACATTTATTTGATTACTAGTGAGGCTGCACATTTGTTTATCAAAAATCCTTCTCCCAAATGCTTAGAAGGAGAGACAGTATAACGTAGTGATTAAAAGCAGGGGATTTAACATTAGATTCTATCTTGTCAAATCTGGTTTTAACACTTACTAACCATGACCATAAGTAAATTGCTGTCTGAAGTGAAATTAACAATATAGCTACCTAGAGTTGTGGTAAAGGGTAAATGTGAGAGATATATCAGATGCTTACCTGAGTGGCTGGTACATCATAAGCAAATAATAAATATAAAAGTAGTCTATTAATACATTGTTATTGTTGTTTTTTTGTGGTGGTTGTTAAGGATACCAAACTAAGCGGACAAGAGTGTAAATAAAAATAAATTTTGTTTGGGCCAGAAAAAAGAACGAACACTGTTTCTTTGTTCCCTAAATTCCACGTGCCTATTAGTCTTTTACACATAACCTTAAAGAACATTAACTTCACCCAGTTGCCCCTTGATTGAACATGTCAATCCTGGGATTAGACCAGAAAGACATTGACTCATTGACTAACTCATTGTTTATTGATTTTGGACTCTGTGCTAGACACTGTTTTAGGCAGACCTCTGAGAGTCTGTTGGGCTATCCTTAATCTATAACCTAGACATTCATCAAAATCTCTTGATATGTCAATAGACAATAGTGAATGAATATTTCTATAACTTAAAATGACCAACTAGTCTAATAATTTGTCAGGAAGTATTATAATTTTGTATAATCCCTTAGAAAGTTTATGTCAGTGTACTCAGATTTCTTTTAGAGATTCACAAAATGACATATATATTTTTTATTCCTCAGGGCTCATCAATATACCTGCAGTGGCCCTTGGAATATTCTCTGGGGGAATAGTTATGAAAAAATTCAGAATCAGTCTGTATGGAGCCGCAAAACTCTACTTGGGATCATCTGTTCTTGGGTACCTCCTATTCCTTTCCCTGTTTGCACTGGGCTGTGAAAATTCTGATGTGGCAGGACTAACTATTTCCTACCAAGGGTATGTTCACTCATTAAGTTATCTGAGGACATTGGCTTGTTTAATCAAATTATTGATAGAATTTCAAAATAAGATAATTTGATTTTAAGCATCCTAACTATGAGAAGGAAATTATTGTTTTATTGTGAAATAGCTGACTGTACTTTGACATGGAAACTGTTATTGTCACCAAAATCTGTCATCTCCTTTGAATTTGGTTGTCTAAGAGAAATTATTAAAAATACTAAATCTACATCTTACTTTAGGGAAGCAACCTAATAGTGGAAAATACAGACCTTGAATTTTGCCTCTGCCCATTATTAGTGAAGTGACATTGTATAGATCATTTAATCTAATCAAGTCTCAAATTTTTAAATAAGAATTATAGCTACCTTATAAAATTTTGTAAGCCTTAAGCAAGATAATATACACGGAAGTGATTAGTACTTGCCTGGCACAAAATCAATGCACCATTTGTAAACAATTTTTTTTTCTTTGAACACTTGGATAACTGGAAAGGTCTCTGTGACACATTTTGTTCTGTTATACTCAAATCATGTGAAGTTTCAGGAAAGAATGCTATTCCTCAGCCCAGTAACCCACACAACAGCTCTCTTTAGCTCTTTGCAGTTGGTCAAGGGAATATTTATTATGCTCTCAAACCTATGCCATCTTATGTAAGGTAGATGGTTAATTTTCTTAGTTTCCAGGGTCTATCACTCCTAATACAAAGCTCGATCTTGAAGAAACTACTCTGTCTTTTCCTTTCAAGAGTCCTTGATATCACTCTACCTCTGAAAAAGAGTTCCCAGAGGTAGCTCTCTTCATTCTTCCACCTAACTATGCATTTTCTATTAAAAAAAAAAGTTATTAGGCCGCTACTATGTGCCAAGCCTATCACTGTGACTGCACTGTCTGACTGCCTAAAACTCTGCTGATCTAATGTTCTGTCTTCTGCTAGTTCAGGTGCCTCTTATTTACTGCTTGCTCTCCAGCTTTCTTCCTATACCTCCTTCCAAGCTCACCTATCTGTCTTGTTTCCATATTCCAGTCTCCAGCACCTTTATTAACCTGGTTTCTCCTGCTGTTAAGTGAACATCAACTATACTTTTCACCATCTAAAATGTCCAGGAAAATTAGTGACTGCCAAGTTTATATAACATTGCTCCTGGGAGTTACCACAGTAATATTAGACTTAACTGAGTGTAGCATTGACTTGGTAATAGTCAGCAATGTAGATTAAGGACATTAATTGTCAATAGGACTTGCAAGAAGATTCTAAAGAGAGTAGAAGCTCTGTGTTATCTTTAACTGTCCCTATAATCCTAATGGTAGATGGACAGTGGTAAAGTACTTTGTATTTTGCAATTTACAAAACAGCATAACTTTCATTATCTCACTTGTATCCTCAGAGCATCTTTATGAGGTAAGTTTTGTTATCCTCGTTTAAAGGAAAATGTGTTTAGAAAGGTCAATTATCTCGTCAACATATAATATTCTGTCTACCACATCATGCTGTCTTGAAGCCAGAAGCAAACACATAGACAGTCACTAACTTTTGAAGTTCAAATTAAAAGTATACCCACAAAATAAATGATTAAATATTTTTAAACAAAGAAAAGATAATATAGTCATTGCATGAGTACTAGCCCTTGAAAGCAGTCACCTTGAAAGACAATAACTACATTGCAATAATGCTATCATTGTTAAAACATTCTAAAACTCCTCTTTTGCAATTTGCTTTCCATATATTTCAGAATATTCTCAGTAATGACAAAGATTTAACCTTACAAGTAGCTTTGCTATTGGAAGCTGCCAAAAGCAATGGCAGCATACCATGAAAAAGCTCTTCCATCCAGCATGACTATTTTGAAAGAAAAATCTCATTCGAGTATAAGCATTCTGACTTATTTGATTAAAGTTATCTTAAAATTTTAAATAACAACACTGTAAGCACATCCTTTGTAAAATATGCAACTAATTTCCACTACAAGATTGTCCTAGATGATAAATGTAACTTACGTTTAGTAGATAACATGATTGGCCTTATAAGATACAACATGCTCCCCAGGGATTATCCTCAGTTGCTTTGTTCCACAAGGCTGTTTTGATTCTGGACACTCAACAGGAACCTTGTAGACAGCTTTAGATGTGGTAATGGAAGAAACTTTTCTTCTGTAATATTGAGAGTAAGTTTGATGTTATACCAGAATTTGGAATCCAGAGGCTTGGAAGAGTTCTCATTCTGAAGTTTGTCACTAATAAACATTGTGAAATTGAGCCAATAATTTGCCCACTTTGGACCTGACTTTCCTGACCTACCAAATGAGAAGTTGACCTAGATCTCCCCCAAAACTCTTTCAGCACCAGACTTCTGAGACCTTATTCCTACAGTATCCATAGTGGCCTCATTCTAAGCTTTCAAGGCATTTATTTATACTGTTAGATATTACCAACAGTCTCAATTAATTTAACGATTAGCGCCTTATGGAAGAGAATAGTTGAAATATTCCTACAAGATTTCTCAGGAAGCCTGCTTATACCCTTTTATTCTGTCCGAAGACATCTCAGAGGCTTTTGTTTTTATGTTTGAGGTAACCACATGCATAGGAGTTCTACCAGATGGAATATTCCATCAGTTACGAAATTATAATTGCAATCATTATATGAAATACCTCTTAGAAGGAGGGGCCAAAATGACTGATTTTTCCCCTCCAAAATAGAATAGCATTTTACTTCAACTTACCAGAAATCTCGTTTCCTAACAGAATATATCCCAAATTGTTCTTAGTACTGGAGATACAGGAGTTAATAGAAACAAACAGTTCCTGCCCCGACTCAGTATACATGATAGTGTATGTGGGGTTTTTGTTGTTGTTGTTTTGGTTTTAAGTCTCTCAAATATTTCAGGGAAAAAATGAGAGGAGAATAAGCAAATAAATTCAAAACAAGAGAGAAAAAGCAAAGAATGATGGAGTGCCAAGGGATGAAAAATAAGGTACAGGTAGAAGAGAAATACCATTGCATAAGTACCCCCTTAGAAGAATAAAGGAATATGAAAAGAGCAAGGAGAATAAGAGTAGAAGGGTTAGGTAATACAGGTGAGAGGAAGAAATAGATATGAAAGAGAATGAATACTGGGAGAGTTAAAAGGGGAATGTAAGACAGAATGACAGGGAGAGAAAAGAGAGAAGACAATCAAAATTATGTAAAGGGAGCGATTAAAACAAAAAGCTCCTTAAGGGCATATATTCTCATTCATATTTGTAACTCTCTTCTCTCTTCCCCAAGCTAGCACTTAGAAGGCTTCCACAAAATTTTTGAACACATGAACAAATGAATGGGTAAGTCATTGAAAAAGCATGTGCAAGAGAGTTAGAAAGAATGCCTTAAGATATGGACAAGCTACGTAGTGTGGGAGATTATGAGAGAGAGAAAGAGAGAGAGAAAAGTTAGATGAACTGGCAATACATTTATTAGACAGGCAAATAGGATATGTAGCTCTCCAAACCAAGGTCTGTTGAAATAATGTTGACTGCTTGATTGTTTTTTTTTCTTTCACCACACCATCAGCAATGTCCATTCTACTGATGCCTAGACAACAATTCTGAAGGAAATTTACACACATGCACGCATGTACCTGCATACACTACTTGCAGTGCATTTCAGTAATGTCATAAATCACTCTAAAAGTTTATTTCTTTTCTGCCTTGTTAGCCATCTTCCTACATCTTTGCATAGGAATATATTAGAAGGTCCTAGACACTGTCAATTTTAGTAAAAACCATAAACCCAGAACTGGATATTATGTGAAGTTGTAAACTTCTAAAGATAACTTTCAAGAGAAAGCTGCTTAAAAGTAGACTCACATCTAATCATCAGAAGCTGGCATTTCCGATGACAGTTGTGTTTCCAAAAGGCAAACTCTGTTGGCAGTGCCATTTATATCACTCAAGAACATTGATTTTTGAAAATATTAGGGTGCTGCCTGCTTAAGAGGTAATATTTTATACTGTTACATTTCTTTTCAGAACCAAACCTGTCTCTTATCATGAACGAGCTCTCTTTTCAGATTGCAACTCAAGATGCAAATGTTCAGAGACAAAATGGGAACCTGTGTGTGGCGACAATGGAATCACATATGCATCGGCATGTCTCGCTGGCTGTCAGACCTCCACCAGGAATGGACAAACTATGGTAAGAAAGCCCTAATGTGTGTGCCTGTGATGCCTGCGACAATACATAACCACACAGCTCTGCAGGGGCTCAGGGACAAACCCAGCAGCAGACTGCACTTATAGCAGACCTGGCTCTTACTCTACCCTTGTTCTTTTGTATGGAGACAGGAAACATCACCATTGGTGGTGGACTAGAGTTGTTGAAAGAATTAGGATAAGAATTAGAATCATGAGACATGTTGGAAGAGCCTTGCAATGATGTAGGCTAGTTCTCTCATTTTGCTTATGAGGAATCTTAGCCTCAAATGAGAAAGTCTCGGTCATAAGATCATATGATAAGGTCTGCATTGGGATCCATGTTTCCTGACCTCAAAACCAGTGGTCCTTGGAGGTTTTAGGGAGAGGACAAATAGAGGTCAGTGTTAGAAAGTCTAGTCCAAGAGGTCTAAATCCAGGGATCACAAATTGAGGAGATTGATGATTCCAAACACTCTGCCTGAGAAATCAAGCTGATGTGTATAATAATGAAGAGAGTAGGGGGCTCGAATGAAGGGGTTCTATAAGATGGATGAGGGAGTTGAGGTTGGAAATAAATATAAGAAATCAGTTGTGAAGGATATTAAGTACTTAAAGCATTAAGACTCTTTCTCCAATCACACCTTTATGTTTCTGCCCCAAACATAGACTCTTCCTTAGTACAAACATGTACTCTCTGTATATATGGCTAGGGGTCAGACTGCTGTCTACTTGTGCTGATGAAATCTGCCTGTATTTGACAGTCCTGGAGGGCTGAAAATTAACCCACATGTCTATTTGCATATGCTTATCAACTAGATAAGAATGCTTAGGCAAAGACATCTGTAGACACAGAGTAACATGTTGATTTTCTCTGTTTATTGTTATTTTGACATTTTATTCAGAACATGAAGGATTGGCCTCTAGCAACAGTAAATAGGACTACTTATCCATCTGAAATCTGAGCGGTTTTTTACTTCCTCTTCCCTTTCCTCTCTCCTTTCTCCCTCCCTCCCTTCCTCTCTCTCTCTCTTTCTCTCTCCCTCCCTCCCTCCCCCTTTCTCCCTTTTCTTCCTTTCTTTCATTCTTTCTTTCTTCTCTTTCTCTCTTTTCCATCCTCCTCCTCCTTCTTGTCTTTCAGCTACTACTTTTTTGTCCAAACTGCTTGGAAGTTTTCCTTGACTAGAACTTCCACTTATTGAAGGCATTCATGCCAGAAACTAAGAAAGGTGCCTTAAAAAATGGATTTAAATATCATGGTCTTCAAGTAATTGGGTATTACTTTACTTTTTTTTCCATATGTGAGAACTGAGGCACTGAGATGCCTAAACTCGCATATCTTGTATGAAGCAGAGTCAAAGTTCAGAATCCTTTTACCTGGCATTAAAAAAAAAAAAAAAATTAAATGTTGCTACTCTTCCTTGAAAAGGAAAAGCCAACTTTATTTCATTGTTTATCTAAAAATTCACAAACTCTTTTGTTTTTTGTTTTTTAATTTTTAATGTTTATTTTTTGAGAGAGAGAGAGGGAGAGAGAGAGAGAATGATCAGGGGAGGGGCAGAGAGAGAGGGAGACACAGAATCCGAAGCAGGCTCCAGGCTCTGAGCTGTCAGCACAGAGCCCATCATGGGGCTCGAACCCACGAACTATGAGATCATGACCTGAGCTGAAGTTGGACGCTCAACTGACTGAGCCACCCAGGCTCCCCATCACAAACTCTTTTGTGATAAAAGTGACAACTCATAATATATACACCTTTATACATGAAATTTACAAAAATAAACTAATAGGGATTATAAAAATTGCCTCTATGTCCAAGATTTAGTTGAGGTTTATTTTTTCAGGTTTTTTTTTCCCCCTGGTAACCATTATAAAGTCCTGTCTTCAAATTGTGCCCATTTATTTAACAAAGTTTTATTGAGTGCCTGAGGACCCGTTTTAGGTCCTCATGTACAGTGTACATGTACCATGATGAGAAAGCAGACAGTTTCTGCCAGAGGTTTCATTCTAGTGGGGGTATATGATTTAAAAATAAATGATTATATAATATTCTAATGGGTAGTGATAAGCACTGTAAAGAAAAGATAGGATAAAGGATGGAGAGATGGGGATAGTCTTTTGAATGGGTAGTCATGGAAGCCCTCTCTAATGAGCAGAGACTTGAGGTATGTGTGCCAACCTTATAGCTATCTGGCGGAGCTTCCCAGCAGAGAAAACAGCAAGGCTATGAGACGTGGGTAAACTTGCCATGGTTGAGGGTTTGCAAGGACACAGTGGAAGCCCATTTGTGTGGCTGAAACAGAGGAAGAGGGGGAAGATCATTGAAGAGTGAGGTTAGAGCAGAATCCATGATAGTGTGTAAGCCACTATGATATTGGATTTTATACAACAAGTGTGATAAGAAGCTATTGGAAAGCTGAGAATAGTGACTGCCATTTTTAAAGGCTCACTTTGGTTACTATGTGGGTAACAGATGATAGCTGGATAAGAGTGGATGTAAGTTGAGTGTAAAGAGATCATTGCAATAACCAAGACAAGAAATAATGGTGGCCTAGACTTGGAAGTGGCAGAGAAAGAGATAAGGCATGATTGGATTTACTAAGACTTACTGAGAGATTGTTCTGTGATGTCACTAGTTTGAAGACCAACCACCTTCTGTTTGGATAAAAAAAAAAAAAGTTATCTATATAGATTTTACTTTGCCTGATATACCCTAACACCAAGAAGTAAAAGAATATTTACCTTATTGTTTATATAATACATATATATTATACTGTGAGGTCTTTTAAAATGAATACTTATCTTCAACTTTATTCAAATGTTAACTCAATAATTGGGACTCTTTTCTGTTGTGTTACAGATGTTTTATAACTGCACCTGTGTGGGAATTGCAGCCTCAAAGTCAGGAAATTCCTCAGGCGTGATGGGCAGATGTCAAAAAGATAATGGATGTCCCAAAATGTTTCTGTATTTCCTTGTAATTTCAGTCATCACGTCCTATACTTTATCCTTAGGTGGCATACCTGGATACATATTGCTTCTAAGGTGAACACTGATTTCCCTGCCCCAATTTTAATATAATACTATAATCATCTAGAGGATTGATTTCAAATTCTGATCTATAGAATTATGATTCCTTATAGCTCTTTTAGGGAACTTGTCCCACATCCTTGTTCTAGTTTTATCCTTTTCCCACTTTGGGCTTTTATGTAAATATATGGTTGAAGTTTTTCTAGTTAAAATTTTTCAGATCAATTTTTCAGATCACAGCGATGTCAGTGCCTATATCACTGTAGCCACTTAAAAACAGTATGCTATTTCTAATGGTGGCAGTAATATTAACCAGTGTAGACTAAGTGTGTGTGTGTGTGTGTGTGTGTTTAAGATTTTATTTTTAAGTAATCTCTTTACCCAATTGTGGGGCTCGAACTTACAACCCTGAGATCAAGAGTTGCATGCTTTACCAACGAAGCCAGCCAGGTGCCCCTAAACTAAACCTGTTTTAGATTAAACATGGTTTCACTGAATTATTGGTGATAAAATTTTAAAATACTTTAAAGATTCATTTAATACCACAGTGTTTCACATTTATTATTTTAATCTGTAAGGTTATTTTTCTTGTTCTGACTGGAATTATCTGTGTGTGTGGGGGGGGAGGTGTTCATGATTTTTTAATCAATTTTCTCTAATTCATGAATATATGTTAATGACCCCAAGGGTTTTTGCTTATAAAACACTAAAATAATTTTTAAAACTGTGCACCACTTTTGCACATTAAGTGGACATCTAAAAATTTATCATAAGTTTAATAGTAATTAAGCATTGATTTCCAGTATATTATAAATATTTACATTTACAAATATAATGATTTTATTTTATTTATTTTATCTTAAAGTATACTTATTTTGAGAGAGAACACTAGTGAGGGAGGGTCAGAGAGAGAGGGAGAGAATCCCAAGCAGGCTTCCCGCTGTCAGCACAGAGCCCAATAAGGGTCTCCATCTCATGAACGATGAGATCATGACCTCTGCCCAAATCAGAAGTTAGACACTTAACCAACTGAGTCACCCATGCACCCCCCAAAATATGATGATTTCAATGTAGATCACTCTTTTAAATGTAATCAGTGAGAATCTAGAAAAAAGATTAGATAACTAATATCATCTAACTTTATACAAAAAATCTTTTACAGTAAATATCTTACATATTTCTTCTCCTTGTGCTTATATCTTCATTCAACTTCCCTATAGGCTTCTCATCTGTTGTAATATAATTTATTTTTGAATATTTTTTATTGATTCTCCTATCATAGAGCTCTGTTAAAAAAGTGTATAAATTCAAACTTTAAAATATTAGTTTCATAACTAGTATTGTCATTGATAAATTTTTTATTATGAAATTAGCCTTGCAAATATTACTATTATACAATTAATCAAAATAACCTAAAAATATTACAAATATTGATAAAATTATTAAACATAAAACATCAAATTTATTGGAAACCAATCTTATGAGATGGATTAGGTGATTTTTAAACTAAGTCATAATATTAAAGGATGAATATTATATTATTCTAAAATTAAATGAATCAAAAGTATTATATACATCTTTAATTTCCCACAGTATATTATGGAAATTGATTAGGAAAGATAAAAAATAGAACCTGACATCCACAAATATGTTCTTCACAAAAGGGCTTAAGGAGAAGCTGAATAATTGTGTTTTCAAATGGGAGCATGATTTAGAAAGCATTGCCCCAGAATTCTCAGACCAGAATTGTTCTTCACTATATTTTTTTTATGGTGCTTTTGTTGGTTTTAGGTGCATTAAGCCACAACTTAAGTCTTTTGCCCTGGGAATCTACACCTTGGCAATAAGAGTTCTTGGTAAGTATAATTTATGTTTTAATTATGATAGCCATGATAAATGTATTTTGAATACCTTTCTATGTATTTTTATAGAATTATCATGCATAACTACATAATATAGGTGGTTAGATGCATATCGTTTTTCCTTCCTTCCTTCATTCCTTCCTTCCTTCCTTCCTGCCTTCCTTCCTTCCTTCCCTCCTTTATTCTCTTCCATCCTTTGTTCTGTAAATATTTCTTGAGAGCCAATGCTCTGCCCATGGTATAATAAAGGGATTTTGTGAAATTAGTGACATTTTTCGTTTAATAATCTTGTCTCCTCCAGCATTGGTCTATTGTCAAAAAGTTTATTCTCATTATAAAAAAGCCCTCTGAGAATAAAGGAAGATATGAATCAGTAAGAAAGGCTGAAGCTTTAATATAATTTTTTTTCAGTTATTAAAATTGAAGGAATTCTTTTGAGCTACTCTCAATGCTAGGATGTATCATTTGTTAGAAATATCAGTTCATTCATGCAATCAAAACAGTATGGCTTTGAGTTGACAATTTTCTAAATGTAATTGGAATGTTTTTTACTAGCTAGAAGATTTTTCAATATGCATTTAAGTTAAAGTCCATAGAAAATAGAGTTAATGAGTCAGATAAATTTTCTATCTGTACAAAGTTTATATTCTAAAGAAGAAAGTGAAACAATCATAAATATTCCTCTGTAATTTAACAGAAAAGAAATACTAGAGAGAAAAATAAACTCAGATCTTTAAAAAATCTGAAAATAAATAGATTTGATATGAAATGGGTATATATGAAGATGCAGTATGGCTGCAATATGAAGATGCCATCATGGCTGGCTTTAATTCTGTGACATAAAAACAAAGATTATCTTGAAAAATGTCAGATTATCAAGCCTGAAGTATGTCCCTAGCTGGAATTGGTTTCTGTATCTACCTCCCTTTGGAAATGTAATGTAACCTACACTGTGCAAAAGATTTCTACTGGCTGGCTCAGTAGAGCATGTGGCTCTTGATCTCAGGGTCATGAGTTCAAACGCCATGTTGGGCATGGAGTATACTTAAAAAATAAATAAATAAAAATAAAGTATAAAAAAAGAAATGATTCATAAAATTGACTTCATAAAAATATATCCAGTAAAACCTTGGTTTGAGAGCATAATTCGTTCCAGAAACATGCTTGTAATCCAAAGCATTTGTATATCAAAGCAAATTTCAAGAACCATTGGCTCAGTTGTGATCATATGATGTTTGGCATCACATACTACTCAGATTGCAAGACATTGCTCATTTATCAAGTTAAAATTTATTACAAATGTTTGTTCATCTTGCAGAACACTCGCAGAACAAGTTGCTCTCAATCCAAGTTTTTACTGTACTTGAAAATGGCAAAAATATCATAAGCAAAGTCAAAAGGCAAATGATAAACTGGGAACAATTTTTTTTGCAATTTATCTAACAAAAAATTTATAAAATCTCTGTGATAAAGAGAGCCTCTAGGTGTTAAGAACAAAAGGACCAACACACAAGTTGAAAAATGGGTAGAAGATATGAATAGCCATTTCATAGAAAAAAACGTAAATGCCTCATATATAAAAAAATGTCAAACTCTCCCATAATAAGGAGAGCACAAATTGAAATTGCACTGATATAATATTTTTTGCTTATCAGATTTGCAAATTACCAAATGTTGTTTGCAATGTATGGGAAAATAGGTACACTTAAACATTACTTTTGAGCACATGGTACCATTTCTCAATGGTCTCAACACTCAATGGAGGGTTATGTGGCAATAACTAACAAAATTACATATAGATTTATCTTTTGACCTAGCAATCCCACTTGTAGGCATTGATGCCAAAAATGTGCTAGCAAAACTATGAAATAAGTCAAAGGTTATGAATGTCTCATTGTGGCATTATGTGTAATAGCAAAACTGCAGTCTAGTTGTCCATCAATATGAGATATTTAAATAAAGTATAGTGAACCCATATGATGGAATCCTATGGAGCTGTGAGGAAGAATGGGGAAAAAATCTCTGTCTAATGTTAACAAGTAGATTAGTCAGTTCTAACTGCCATGACAGAATACCACAGACCGAAGGACTTAAACAACAGAAATTTATTTTCCTATGGTTCTGAAGGCTGGGAAGTCCAAAATGAAGGTGCCCACAGGCCTGGTCTTTGGTGAGATCTCTGAGACCTCTTTTCCTGGTTTATAGACAGCTGCCTTCTCACGGTGTCCTCACAAGCATCTTAGTCTGTGTACACATGGAAAGAGGGGGAGAGCTTTGGTATCTTTTCCTCTTCTGATTAGAACACCAGTCCTACTGAATTAAGTCCCTACTCTTATGGCTTCATTTAACCTTAATTATCTGCCTAATAACTCTATCCCCAAGTGCAGTCATATTAATGTTAGGGCTTCAACATCTGAATTTTGGAGGGACATAATAGTCTATATACCAAAGGATACCCAGGATAGACTCTTAAGTGAAATGAAGTAAAATGTAGAACAATGTTCGTTGTATGATGCATTTGGTGTAAGAAGTATGGAAAAGTGGAAATATTATATGCATATGCAAATGTATTTGCTAATATTTAAAAAAAGAAACAAAGGAAGTATAAACTAAAAACATGATGATGATGGTGGTGGTGGTGACTGTAAGGGAAGAAAGGGAAAAGAGAGGACAGGATGGAAAGTAGAGTTTGTAAATGTGACTCTTATTTATGTTTTAATTTGAAATTATGCAAAGGTATTCTATAATTAAAAAACAATGGAAAGAAACTCAGACATTTTTCAAACAAACTGAAACTAGCTGTATATCATATAAGATGGCATAACCATAAAGAAAAACATTTAGACTTAAAAGGACATGATCATTACCAAATCCACATAGCCTCACTACATTTTGCAGTCTTATCTTTAATATTAACATTGGTATTGTTATGTTGAACTATTACATATTTTTAGATAAAACAAATGAGATGTTAATATAATTAGAATCAGTATTTTCAGCCCAATAGAAAGGTGATAAAAGCATAAAATAGTACAACCCATTCTTAAGTAATGGGAAGATGACCAGGAAAAGTAAGGTACACAGGGGTTAGGTTTGTTATGGAGATTTAGCTGTGCGCCTTCTCCTTTGCTAAAAGCCTCTTGGAATTAAGAATCATCCTTCTCTCCTTGGTACAGAGAGGGGAACCCTCTTACAAATGGAGATTTCTCTTATAAATGTAAATTTCCCTTACAAAAGGAAACACGTTCTATCTTCAGGGCTTCTCCTGTGCCTTCTGTTTCTCAAAATAACCTTTATGCCAGAGGAAGATGATGATGTGGCATATCCCGGTCTCCTCTAGGTACCCTATTACCTCCAAAGCAGTATTATTTTTAGTTTGAAAGTAATTGGTTCCAGAGACTCATTCATTACAAAGATGTGTGTATATTTTTAGAAGCAATTATTTGTTTTCCACACAGCAGGAATCCCAGCTCCCGTGTATTTTGGAATTTTGATTGACACTTCATGCCTCAAATGGGGATTTAAAAGATGTGGAAGTAGAGGATCCTGCAGATTATATGATTCAAATGCTTTCAGGTACTGTATCATCCTCATTCCTGCATCTCACTGCTACAGCATCCCAGGTTTGCCCAATGAAATTGGCAGTAAACATTTCTTATGTAGTTTCACTGCGGAATGATAATGTAACTAAGAGGTGTGTTCTATTTTATAGAATAATTTTATTATTCACTTGGCTAGACCTGTGTTTGTCCCCATTCCTAATCTTGACTCCCATCTTAAATGAGTAATCATTTTTTTTAAAATGCACAAAAGATTCCAGAATACAATAGAATTTGGCAACTTTATGCGCACAAGTGGGTAATTCTCTGGAGCTCAGAAGCATTTAAATTTAGGTCACATTTTGGGTTCAATTCTATTCTTTTTTAAACTGAGCCAAACTGTCCCATTTACGTCAGATATAATCCCCCTGGGCAAGAGTTGGATTTGGCTCTAAATCCGTCTAGCTTTTATTGCCAAACTGATGTTCAATTATTCCAGTACTTGAGATGCATAAAAGTAAAAGGTTTTTTCTGTGTGTATGAGTGTGTATGGAGCTGAGGGGCATGGCTTTTTCACTATGGTGTCATTCAGTTCAGTTCATCCAACACTTAGTCCCCTTATTGCTTAAAGCAATGCTTCAATGGCTTAAAAGCAGGAAGGATTTTTCTTTTTTTTTGATTTACAATCTGAGCATTTTCTGGAGAAATAAACTTGGTACTGAACTATGTAAGTTGGAAGCTGGATATGAATTGAGCCAACCATCTTAAATAAGTTTGTTTGATTTAATAGGCTTTGATGTTATGTGAGAAATTTATTTTGGTTTGAAAGGGACTTGATCTGTGAGTAGAATTTGTGCTTTGCTCACATTTGCTAAGGCTGCATTCACTTTAATGTAAAGACAATGTATTTCAGTCAGAGACTGAGTATGTGTACAAGGTGACCAGAATAAATCATTTAACCTGTCCTGTTTTATGATAGAATGAAGAACTAAAGTCTTATTGAAGAAAGTGAATCAAACCTCATTCTGCTCTACTAAGAGCTCTGATTCTCCCTTAACATTGCTCCTTTTTTTTTTTTTTTTTTTTTTTTTTTTTTTTTTTTTGTAGAAGTGCATCTGGGCAAGTTTCAAGGGTAGGGTAACCACATAATTTATTATTCAACCTGGACACTTTTGAGAGTGAAAGGGGCACTATTAAAAAGTACACTGGGATAACACCAGCATAAGCTAGGACTGTTCTGGACAAATAGGCATATGGTCACCTGGTTTAAGGGAATAATTTACAGAGAGGATGGAACTGATTATGTAATTAGTAGTAACTAAAATTATGGCATCACTAAGAGATGGCTTTATATTAGTACACTGTCTTCAGTAGTCTGCCCAATGTTCACAGAAAGCTCTTTTATAGCCACTAAATCTGCATTCTTAAAGAAAATCATCCTCATGATGGTTTCATTGGTAGATCGGTTTTATTGACATGATATTTATTGATTAACGTTGCCTTCCTTTCACACTTTGAAGTTGGGTAGTTGCAATAATAGTGATTGAGCGTCTCTCTTCTTTTAGACACATATATCTGGGACTAACTGTGATGCTGGGCACAGTGTCTATTTTCCTAAGTATTGCAGTACTTTTCACTTTAAAGAAAAATTGTGTTTCAAAACATAGAAGCTTCAGAACCAAGAGAGAAGGAACAATGGTGTCTACAACAATCAGGAAGGAAAACTGTACTACAGGTGATCATTTGCTACAAGCCAACTACTGGCCAGGCAAGGAAACACAGCTTTAGAAAGATTATGACTTGAAGCCATGTTTTCTAATTTCTGGAAATTCTGCAAATAGATTTCAATCTAAAGGGTTTTAAAGTGTAATTTTTTTTCTCCTTTCAAAAGATGTCTTGGATTTTGACCCTAGGTATTAGATGACGTATCTGATAACAAATATAATTAAACATATAACAGACAATGTAGATAATAAAGTTCATCTAAACCTTTTAATTCATTATATTATTTATATAAATTACTTATATTATTTACTCGTCCTGCTAAATTTTGCCTTGTGCCCATTGATATAGTAGCCGTATTCCTAGTAGAACAAGTGTCCTAATAGTCTAATGGCTGTGTGTAATTTCTAAACTGAGATACTTGTCAAGGGGCAGAGAATACTGTTAAAAAATTAAATTATATTCTTGGCCTCCTTTAAATATGACCTTAATGCAGATGTTAGGATAGAGTCAGAACATGTAGAGAAAGATATTTTTAAGCTCTTCCTTTTTTTTTTTTTTTTTTGGAATACAGTAATTGATACAGAAATGTATAGTGGCAAATAATCTTGGGGGATTAGAATTTTGGATTATTACCTATTCTACCATTCATTATATGTGCATTGTGTGTGATGCTTAAAGTGACCATGGTGGTAAAGTAATAAAATTAATATTAACATGCTTTATTGTCCTTCTATAAATTTAGTGGATTAAAAATATTGGTAACACAATACTGTCCCAATTTGAATGTAAGCTGTTCCACACGTATGCACGTGACATTATCCTAAAACATATTTGAAAGTTGAATTTCTGAAAGT
This sequence comes from Panthera pardus, assembly GCF_024362965.1. Taxonomy (NCBI): domain Eukaryota; kingdom Metazoa; phylum Chordata; class Mammalia; order Carnivora; family Felidae; genus Panthera; species Panthera pardus. Next base: position 87,642,091 of record NW_026526991.1, on the reverse strand, counting down.
ACAGGAATGCAGACTGAGGGGTTGAGTGATGGTGTGGTTCTTGGGTGCTCTAACTGGCACTCATCACAGGGCCTAATGGTTTCTGGGCAGGTTGCTGACACTGCTGTGGCCTGCCAGATAGCTCTCTGTTTCTGGACAACTGAATAAGTCAGGGCAGCCCTTTCCTCTTTGCGGGCTTCCTGGTGCTCCTCTGAGAAGATATAGTAGGCTCAGTGGTCCACCATCTTTAATCGTCAGCTCTATTATGTACTATATTTTTCTGTCTCCACAACAGCTGCATAAGAGGGGCTTGGGCCTCACAAGAAAAGCAGAATTAAGGTAGAGACCGCCCCAGTGGAATCTCGAAATTGTACTGCAATTATTAGCAGCCTATACAACAAACAGAATGTGCAATCAGGAAACTCCCAAAAATAAGTTTTTTGAGGAGTTTCTTGGAGCCTGTGTCCAACAAGAATGTCTAGCTCAAAAAGGTAATAGTCTTCAACAATGGAAGGATAATATAGTACAAACAAAATAGTTTGCTGTCTTTTCATTTTTCCATTACATACCAATCCTGTAAGTATGAATAGAAAAAAAAGAGATGGAAAGTTTAGGATGGAGAGAAGAGAAAATTTCCTTTAAGTGTATATTCATTTTGTCATTTTATTTGAATTAGTGATGCAAGATTTTCTCATATTTTACTGTTTTTGAAAATGAAAATAGACGGTTTTTTGTTTCAAGCATGCCTACATCAGACCTGCTGCTGATGTGCTAATGTGAGAGCAGGAATTCTTTTTTGTCATCTCAGTATCAATCTTACCCACAATAAATATTTACCAAGTTGGTGAGGGAGTATACTTGTCAAGAATTTGCTCTGTAGAGATATAATTAAAGTTCAAGCTCTTCATCCTGTCTCCCACATCCTCTTTATTTTTTAAACATTTGTAGCAATATCATGAAAAATAATTTTTTTGCAAGTAAATCTATAAACAGAATCTTATCCAATTTACTCTTGATAACTTGAAAAATGAATGTTGGCATGAAAGTTGATTGAATGATCTTTTTTTGTTAATGTACTGTCAGTGAAAAGGAACCATATTTTTATACATAGCCATTAATTCAACAAGTGGAATTCTGTATATGAAACTCAAAAATATGGCATATGATTTAGTATGATTTAGTGGGAATTGAATTTGCAAAGAGAAACCCTGATTATTTTAGATGAGTAAATTCATCTGACAGAAATAAGCAGGCTTTTTATGCCTCAAAAAGCACATGATTATTTTTTTTTTTCTAACAAACCAAACTTCATTTCAGAGGTCAAATAAATTCCCTCAGTCCTAGGGCCAGACATTTGGAGGTCAAGCCTTGACTGACATGTGGGAATCTCACAGTTGCTCCATATTCAATGGGTCACTTTATTCTCTTATTCTCCAGCCTTTAGAAGTGGCCAGCACCTCAAATGAACATCTGATTCTCTATAATTTTCAGACAGGTCAATCTCCAGCTATGCCACTTTATAAATGGAGTGACTTAAATTGGATTAAATGACTTACCCAAGGTGGAGGGGGACAAATTAATCCCGGGTTCCTCCAATACATCATGATGCCTCTAAAGCAGGTAATAAAAATGTTCTGAAATTCTTAAAAACTAGAAGAATTTTTGTGACAATTAGCATTTAAGAAATCTCCACTTACATATTACATATTTATATGCTCATACCTAAAGGGAGGTTGAAAAAATACATTGACTACAGCATATAATCGAGAATAATTTTAAAAACAACTATTAAGTTACTTTATAACTATTAAATATAATAATATTAAGCACTCTCCATATGTGTGCTGAGTGCTTTAGACACATTATCTCAATTTCAAATATCAAAATAACATGTGGTAGTTATAATTACTGATATTTTTAGAGGAAAAAACTGAGGTTTAGTGAGTTTTAGTGACTTATTTAAAATCATCAAGTCCTAGTAGTTGGTTGAGCCAAGATTGAAATTGAGTTTTAGCCGTTTTGAACAGTCATATTATGCCTGTATTAATCTATATCCTAAATTGTCATCTTCCACTAACTCTTTTAAAAATAAAATTTGTACATCTACACATTTACATTAGAAGAGTTTTAACATACCAAAACAGGCACATCATCTAAAAAAAATCAAATAATACAGAAGGATTTAAAATGAAGAGTAACAGTCCTCCACCCCAACTTCACTTTTGTTCCTCAAAGGCAATTACTTCTAATTAGTTTGGGTTGTTGGTTTTTCAAAATAGTCATTTCCACATCTTTAAATAATATGTTTGTACCACTTTCTTGACTTACCGACTTTGGGCAATGTCTATTGACTGTCTGATAGATTAGGAGTTATGTCTCTCATTCCTTGTAATTAGTACTAGTGAGGTCACTATTCTGAGTTCCTTGAATGTCACATCAATACCTCCATTTCTTGTTCAATAAACATAAATCATATCATGTTTCCCCACTTTGTGCAATGAAGACCTTGGAGCTTCCTCCCTTCCCTCGATGTCTCCAAACTCTCTTTATCTCCTTTCTGTTCCCTGTATTTTTATTTTAACTTGACAACATGTTTAATCAGCTCTGTAACCATTCCATCAGGAAAAGCCTGAATGGTTATGATTAAGCTCAATGCCATCTACTGTTGAAGACACAAAATCTCACAATTAGGAAAAAAGAGAGAAAAAGAATAACATATTTATTGAGGACCAACTATGATCAAGCATTAGAGGTACATTAACATATTTAAGTGTTAATAATGACGATGTAAAAAAATGTTATATGTTTGAAAAATTTTAGAATTTGCCGTTAATGATAATTCTCACACAAGTGCAGAAACTTTAAGATGTGATGATGTACATTGCTGATCTCTTCAAGAGGATGTGTAACTCAAACTCATTTGGTATTAAATCGACTTTTTGTTAACAAGTCTTGGGCCTAACTAGTTTTCTTCAATGCAATGTATTAAAAATACAATTTTATCCTCCTCCTTTTAATTTTTTTTTTTTTTTTTTTTTTTTTTGCTATCTTATATGTCGGCTTCTGGTATCAGGCTTATGCAGTTTTGTAAAGTTAACTGGTAAACTATTTAGTTTTTAAGGTTCTGGAACAGATTTTATAACATAGGAAATATCTGTTTGTTTTACATTTGAAAGAGTGCTTCTAGCTTTTTAAAGAAATAATATTTTTAAATTTAAATATTTTTTAAATATTTAAAGAAAAATATTTTTAAAAGTTTTTGATTGGTTATTGTAGCTTTTTTTTTTGAAATCTGCTTCCTGATTCAACAAATTGTATGTTTTCCAGGAAATTCTAAATTTTTCTTAACTGCTTATTTATTTTTGAGACACAGAAGATGCAGGGAAGCAACAGAGAGAGGGGGAGACTGAGGATCCAAGGCAGGCTCCATGCTGTCAGTGCAGAGTTGGATGTAGGGCTGGAGTGGGTGAGATCATGAGCCAGCTGAAATCAAGAGTCGGTCGCTTAACTGACTGAGCCACCCAGGCACCCCCAGATTTTTTAATTTCATAAAATTAGAGCACATAAGCCTCAACTTGCTATTACACTCTTTTCTCATTCCTAATTTTATGACTGAGTTTGGCTTTTTTCTGAATTTTGCTTAACAGGGAATTATTTTCTTGAAAATTTCAAAGAAATGGCTTTTGGATTCTGTTTCTCTGCTACCTAATTGATTAATTTTTGTTTTTTACTTTACTTCTGCTTTCTTTAGTCATGCTTTAAAAAAATCTTTACCTAAATTCTTGATTTGTAAGCTTATATCATTTACCATAGTAAACAATATCTCTTACAGTAAAAATTTGTGTATAATTAAAAGGTTTGCCCTGATGTAGTACCAATGATGTTTTTGTAATTGTTTACAAATACATTCTTGATTTTCAATTTGATTTAAAATTCCTATTTGCTCTAAAAGGAGAATGATTTAAAATTTCTCTGTTTGGAAATTGGAAATTTTAATTTAAATTTGCCTTTTAGTTTTCAGATTAATCACATTTACAATTAGGGAATGTAGCCTATTCATTTTATCCTTTTGGAAATTTATAAAAGGTTTAAACCAAAGAAGTTAATTTATGAATATTAATAAGTTCAGGTTTTGAAAATAAAGGATGTTTATTAATGATAAAGGACAATAATAAATATATATGTACCATATCAAACCAATTAATTATGCACCTCCCATCTTTTTTTTTTTTAATATATGAAATTTACTGTCAAATTGGTTTCCATACAACACCCAGTGCTCATCCCAAAAGCACCTCCCATCTTTTGATATTATTTTCTTTCCTGTTTTTTAAAGCTTGAGAGTAATCATATATTAAAATCTTTCAATATAATTGAAAAAGTTTTATGAATTAATTCCATTTTTTCAAAAATTTTTACTTGTAGAACTTAATGTGTTTTATAGCTATCATGTCTTTATGAAGTATAGATTTTCTAAAAAATATGTGTAATATATATTAATATGTTATATTAATATTTATAGTTAATTTTTTGAATTTTATTTTAATAAAAATATTGCTACTTCTGTCTTCATTGATTATGTTTACATGATGTATCGCTGTTCCTACCTTTATTTTTTTTCAATTTTCTGTGTTCTGTTTAAGGTTAGAAATTTATGAACAGTATAAAATTGAATTTTCTAAAATTTTACCTTATCTAAAATTTTGTCTATTAGCAAATATATTTAATTGTCATACCTGATGTTTGGTTTTCCTCTTTTATATTATGTATTGCATTTGGTTTTACTTTTCCTGGTATCTTCCTTTATTCTTCCATATGTATATGTGCTATATTTTTGCTTTTAGTTTTTACTAACAGTATGGAAATCATAGCCACTTCTTTAGCAATTTGAAAAATATTTTGCAATTGGTTGTCTAAAAATTATAAAAATATACATTAATACTATTTTTCTCTTCTGAAAAATGCAAAAGAATCAAATAATAAATGCTGTCTATTGACTCCCTTTGTGTAAGATTAAACATTTAAAATGTTAAATTTAAAAGACGTGAATGTAAGAACAAGCCATAAACTCCTAGAAGAAAGCATAGGAGGTAAGCTCCTTGACATTAATATTGGCAGCGATTTTTTTGGATTTGACACCAAAAGCAAAAGCAACTAAAGCAAAAATAAACAAGTGGGATGACATCAAATTAAAAAAAAAAAAGAAAAGAAAAAAAACTTCTTCACAGCAAAGGAAACCCACAACAGAATGAAAAGGCAACCTACAAAATGAGTGAAAGTATTTGTAAATCACATAGCTGATAAAGGGTTAATAGTCAAACTATATAAAGAACTCCTACAACTCAATAGCAACAACTTAAACAATCCAATTTAAAAATGGACAGAAGAACAAAGTAGACATTTTCCAGAGAAGACATGCAGATAGCCAACAAGTAAATGAAAAAATGTTCAGTATCACTAATCATCATGGAAATGAAAATCAAAACCACAATAAGATATCACTTCACACTTGTTTAAATGGCTATTACCAAAAAGACAAGAGATAATAGGTGGTTGACAGAAATGTGGAGAAAAGGAAGCCCTTGTGAACTATTGGTGAGAATATAAATTTGTGCAGCCATGATAGAAAACAGTATGGAATTTCCCCAAAAATATAAAAGTAGAACTACCATATGATCCAGGAATTACACTTCTATCCAAAGGAAAAGAAAACAGGATATTGAAGAGACATATACACTTCCATGTTCACTGCAGCATTATTCATACAGACAAGATTTGGAAACAATCCAAGTGTCCATCAGTGGATAAATGGGTAAAGAAGATGTGGTATATATATACAATGGAATGTAATTCAGCCATGAGAAAGAAGGAAATCCTGCCGTTTGTGACAACATGGATGGACTTTGAGGGCACTGTGCTAAGTGTAATAAGTCAGCTAGAGAAAGACAAATACTACATGGTATCACTTACCTGTGAAATCTATTTAAAAAAAGATTAAATTCTTAGAATCAGTAGAAGAACGGTTATCAGGGCCTAGAGGGTGGGAGAGATAGGGAGAGGTTGGTAAAAGTGTATTGACTTTCAGATATAAGAGGAATGAGATCTGTGGATCTACTATTAAACATGGTGACTGTAGTTGATGACACTGTATTGTATAACTAAAATTGCTAAAAGAGTAGAACTTAAATGTTCTCACACACCAAAAAAGTGAGGTTATGGATGGGTTAATTGACTAGATGGGGGATTCTTTCACAACACATATGTATATCAAATCACAACTGTGTACACTTTAGATATCTTACAATTTTGTATGTCAATTTTACCTCAATAGAATTGCAGTTTAATTTTAAAAATTAAACTAAAAAATTGTTTTTATTTTCTATTTCCTCTTTTCACAATTCCAAGTTTGTTTTACTAATGTAATCAAAGATCTAAGATATAAATTATTAATAAATTATTTTTATGTGTCTTCTGTTTGGTATATAAACAAATCCACAAGGAAAATATCATGCATGCATCCTTTTGCTTTATATTTATTTCTTTAAAATACATTCCTAGAGATAGAATGTTTCAAATATACTAACCAGTGGCATTCCAAAAGGGAAAGACAATAGAACCTCACAAACAGCATTTGAAAGATTAGCTGTGCTCAAACTTCACCAATTTATCAAATTTACAAATTAAAAATGGCATTTCACTGTTTTGATTTTCATTTTTGCTAGTGTATTAAAACTTACATATCGGGGCGCCTGGGTGGCTCAGTCAGTTAAGCGTCCAACTTCGGGGCTCAGGTCATGGTCTTGTGGTTTGTGGGTTCAAGACTTGCACTGGGCTCTGTGCTGACAGCTCAGCCTGGAGCCTGCTTTGAATTCTGTGTCTCCCTCCCACTCTGCCCCTCCCTAGCTTCCACTCTGTTTTTCTCTCTCTCTTTCAAAAATAAACATTAAAAAAATAAATTTTGTTTAATGTGAATTTTGACTTAAGTGTATTTTTAAATTCTATAATCATATACTCCTGTATGGAATCTAAATTTATAAATGTGCTTAAAATAATTTTCTTGCCTTATGATGATATGATTACCTGCATTTATCTGTGTTTTATTTTATTTTTAAGTTTTTTTTATAATGTTTTTTTTTTTAATTTTTTTTTTAACGTTTATTTATTTTTGAGACAGAGAGAGACAGAGCATGAACGGGGGAGGGTCAGAGAGAGGGAGACACAGAATCTGAAACAGGCTCCAGGCTCTGAGCTGTCAGCACAGAGCCCGACGCGGGGCTCGAACTCACGGACCGTGAGATCATGACCTGAGCTGAAGTCGGCCGCTTAACCGACTGAGCCACCCAGGCGCCCCTATCTGTGTTTTATGATTTAGTTCTAAAAATATTTAATGTATCTGGATTTATTTTGATATAGTAGTGTTTACAAAGGTTTTTTAAAGTACACCCAATATGGGGCTCAAACTCACAATCCTAAAATCAAGAGTTGCATACTCTACCAACTGAGCCATGCAGGTACCCCTTGATGTAGTATTTTGAGATAAGGAACCTAATTATTTCAACAAATTGTTAGCCACTTGCCCTAAATACTATGTGTTTAATAATCTATATTCGCTGCCTTTGCAAATTATTAAATTATGAGTGTCTGGGTTTTCTAATCTCATTATTATGCCTATTTCTGTCCAGGATCACACAATATAAGAATTATATATATATATAAGGTATAAAAATACATTTTAATTTCTGACAGCATATGCCTTTCTTCATATGATTCCCTCTCAAAGTCTCTTAGATATATTCATTTTTTTCTTCTAGATACATTCATGATTGTTTTGTCAGCTTCTAAAACTATCTAGTTGAGACCTAAGAGACCATTTATTTATAATCTTTATATATATGGCATTTATACATAATGCATATTTCCTTGGAGTCCATAATGCATGTTAGTATATGCATTTTTTTACTCCACATAATCTTAAAGATCAATGTTTCTTTCCATTGTAGATTAAAAACTTGAGTCCATAAAAGGATTATATAAATATACCTGACTTGCTAAGGTTGTAGTGTCAGGTTTTGACAGAGTAGAAGCTTAAACCCATATCTGCTGATGCCTAGTCTAGTGCTCTTGACACTCACTATATGTGGTTGATATTGTTTTAAAGCCCCCAACCAGCAGAGATAGTGATATGATACAGGGTACCATATATCCAGGATATTCAATTTTGATTTTGAAAGAATCAAGTTTTCAACTCTGTTCCACAATTTTTGCCTCTATCTAAACAATAAAATTAGTTTGCCTATGTTGTTGTTTTTATTTTTCCTTTTTCTTTCTGGTATAGATTTCTAGGCTGGCTAAAGTGGTTGACTTGTAAAAAAAAAAAATATTTCTATATTTGGTAGCTCATACAACGCAAAGAACCTCACAATGATAGTAGGGCTGACTAATGAACACAGAGTACCTACCACCACAGTAATCAGTGTCAGCACTGGAGGTGAACTCAGAAGTCATTAGTCAACAGGCAGGAGGATCAGGACCACTGAAGTGAAAGTTCTCATAGACACAAAATCAAGTTACTTACTAGCAGTGTGTGGGTTGCTGTGCTAGCTGGGTGCCCTCTTACCACCAAGACCTGTCATTGACCAACCTGAGTTGAAAATCAAGGCCTTTGAAGTTCAAAGTAGACTAATCTGGATAAAAACTGGTTTGAGAAACCCTGATAACTTTATAAAGCACTCACACTGATACAACGTATAATTTTTGGCATCATATATGTATATTTAATGTTACCATGGCCTTCCCAGGCCTTACATGTTTTAAGCACAGTTACCTGTAACCTCTCATTTCCTATTCTCCTCTTCCCCGCCTCACTATGCTCCATTCAGGCCTTCCTCATGTTCCTCCAACATATCACGCAGCCTCTATATCAGGATCTTTGCATTTCCTAAGCCCTTTATCTGGAACATTTTGCCCCCTATGACTTGATCCTTCACTCTCTCTTTGTTCAAACGTCAGCTTCTTGAAGGCCTTCCCTAAAAACCCCATCTTAAATAGTATGTGCTGTCCATTTCTATTTCACTAATCTTACTTATTTCTCTTTATAGTAATTAACTATTCCTCCTTAATATATGTATCCCCTTGCTAATTTCTTTCTTGCCTGCAAGTCCCACAGTGTGTCAAGAAATAGTTTTTCCCCACTGTAATGGTCTTGGCATAGAAGTACCCAGTGAATTAATGAAGGAAACGTCCTAGATTTGAGAGAAATAGAATAATGGAGTAAAAATTTGGAGGTGTAGAAGGTGTAGAAATCGCCCCTACAAAAATGTGTAAATAGACATCACATGATGGAAGCTTACAAACTTTCTACACAAAGTTTTATATGATGAATTTTTACCAAAAGGCTTTATTAAGGTATTATTTACAATTAATTGGACTTTATTACTGAGGTTATTCAGGTGCATCCACACATAAGATTCTTTAACATATTTCATTTTCTAACATTCATCCTCCAACATCAGTAGAACTCAATCTTAGGTTATACAGTGCTTTTGGCCAAGTCTGGAGTGGATTAAATCCATATTTTAAAAATTCAGGCATTGATTTATTTCATGCCTAAGGCTCCATCCTTCATAAGCAAAATCCAAAGTAGTGAAATATTCCAATTCCAAGACAGAAAAGTATTCAGGAGTGCATCTGTTTTGCCTTATTCAGAAATGCATATATTTTTTTAAAACCCTGCCAGAACCCTGGCCATTTTGAAAGTATTTACTTTATTGCAATTCTGCTTGTGATGAGTGTTTATTGTGAATCTGTGAATTTGCCATTATAAATCTGAGTATGGATTTCCTGGGAGCTGGCAAAGTGCCATCACTGTACATGAATGTCATCTACTCTCCTGTCCACTTCACCGCACCTCAGGGAATCTAGTCACTCTCATGACAGGGGCTCCCTGATTCTTTGCCTCCACCAAAACATTCTATAGTCCCTAGGAATTTTTCATGTAGCCAGGGACATTAGTTCCCGCAAATGTGCCCCTGCTCCTGAATGGTTCCTCCTTCCTATTATCTCTGTGCCTCCTATTCCTCCAACTTGTAGGGGCAAGGTTGCTCAAGCACTTGATTTCTGTACACAGGATGCTTATTCAAGCTCTGGGTTCTGAAATAAAGTGCTGCTTCAGTTTCTAGCTTTTTTCTTATATTGTATTCCCACTAGATGGTAAGTTCTTCATCCAAGGAGATTGATCAAACTTTATCTCCAGAGTGAACAAGGATGAGCAGAATAGCAACTGGAGTCTGTGGGGAAATAGAATATCTATGGTTGAGTGAATGATATCATTATGATCAAGCTGGCATGCCCAGTATGGAGTGAGATCTCAATCTGAGGTAATAGCAAATGAAACAGATTCAGTTTCTTGGAAGAGGATCGGCTAAATGGAACTATGGTCAAAGGTCTAGACAACTAGGGTTTCTAGAGTGGAGCATGATAAAAGAAACTAGATTATGTTCAGAATATCAAATATATTTATTCTCCAAGAAGGAAATAACAAATTTCATGACCATTGGTCAGTTACGTTCATGCAGTTAGAAATATGTGAGGTGCATCCTCTTAGCCACCAAGACCATAAGAAAATATAGTAATTTACTATGATAATATAAGTGGAGAGAATTTAGAGTAGCTGCTAACAATAGAAATCCCATTGAATGGTACCTGGAACCCACCTATGAGCTGTGAATCCTGGATATAGTACAGCAACACTTATCACAAACCTCACCCACCAGAGATTTTTTATATACAACATTCAGTGACCGTTACTTGAACATTTCACTATTGACGGTTTCTGTAAGAGGTAGGTATATGGAGGACAGCAGAGGAAGTGAGAGGAGGGTTGACAAAGGCAGTCACCACCTATGTTATTTTCCTACTGGTACTATACAAGGTACCACAAACTTAGTGGCTTACCACAGCACAAATTTATTCTCTTCTGAGTCTTGAAGTCGTAAGTCTGAAATCAATCTCACTGGGTTAAAGTTGGGCATTGGCAAGGCTGACTCCTTTCAGAGACTCAGAGAAAAGAGTCTATTTTCTTGCTTTTCCCAGCTTGTAGTGCCTTTTTGTATTCCTTAGCTTGTGGCCTCTTCCTCCCTGTTCAAAATGTGTAGCTCCAGTCTGCTTCTGTCACCACACCACATTCCCCTCTGAGTGTAGTCAAGCCTACCTCTACCTCCCTCTTAACACTTTCCATTACATTTAGGCCCAATCCAGATTATCCAGGATACTCTCCCCATGTTAAGTTCCTTAAACTTGATCATATTTGAAAAGTCCCTTTTGTCACATAAATGAGCATTCACAGGTTCAAGTGATGAGGACACGGATATGTTTGGGGGACATTATTCAGCCTCCCACATCATTTTCCACTACCTTTCAACTTTGTTTTATACATTACATAAATTTTACAAGTGACCTGCTGAGATAGCAAATCATATGGAGACACCATTTGAACTTCTGTTTAATCATTCACTGTTTTATTCAACAAATATTTGATGGATATCTACCAGGTGTCCAGAACTGTGTTAGCCTATGAAGCAAACATCACAGATATATCCTTTCACTCATGGAACTCACAGGCCACATTATTCCCTTTACTAAATTATGTATGCCCTTCCCCTTACTCCTTTTCTTCTGTGAATTTGCCCGTCCTTGTCTAATCCTGCCTTCCTGATCTTAAGCCAAGTAGCACTCTTTTTCTGAGAGGATGGACCAAGAACAGAATTCATTTAAACATGTAGCACGATTAGCTTCTTAGCATTGAAAGCCTCAGATGATATTTTACTCTTTAGATGTTTACTTCACCTAACTTGAAATTATGTGGAAAAAATGTCATATCCTAGGCATGGGTTAAATTAGTGAAAGGCCCTAATCTCCTTTGAATAGGGATTAGTGACTGCATAAATATTGCCCAAGAAAGAGCTGATCCCTGGAGAATGAAAGCTGCTTTTACTGCAAAGTGCTAAATGACTACTCAGATGTGTGAATTATTTATAGTATTCATCTTTACAGATAGGATTCTGCTTCCATCTACTGGCTGGCGAATTTTACAATCTTCAGTACCACACAGGTAATTTTTACTTGGGTTATTGTATTTGTTTCTGATTTACAGGCACACTATCAGCTCTTGTCTACCTAGGCCTTCATTACTCCAAAATTAAACAGCTCTTTCTAGTCCTACCTTCTGGAGTGGTTGATTAAATTAACCAATGTGTTGTCTTATGAAAATTGTTAGGCAGCTACAGATAGCCAAAGTATCTAAGAGGACATCTGAAGCCATGAGGAAGTGCATGGTACACAAAACACACTTATAAAGGCCCGAGAATAAAGGAACAAGGCAATCCCAGGAGGTAAGGGCATGACTGAAATTTCTGGAGGCCTGGGGTTAGCAGTCATTGAGGACAGGAGAATTCTGTTGCTCCAAAGACAATTTTGGGGATTGTGACTAGTCTTTGTTATGTTGTGTAAGAGAGAACAACTTGAGAATTCTCTAGGAAAGTTATAATTTCCAGAAAAAAAATAATATTTGTGCTCTAAGGTGTTAAGAATCTTTCAGAAAACAGGGTTAATTAGGATTTCTCTTTCAGAAAACCAAATGTCATACTGGTGCTATTCAAGAGGACACACATTTTTGCCATTTGAATAATATTTGAAAAATATTATTCTGAATTTGAGCCAAAGTGACCTAGAGAGAATTGAGGTAAAGAAGATTTGTAGCATATGAAATATAATAGAGGACTCTGTCATAAAGTCTTATGAATTAGCATTAATGTAGCCTGTAATCAAATAAATGCAAAAATGAAACAGTAAGATTTAATTTTGTAATTGTCTAAGATTGAACAAATATATGATTGAGGGATATAATCCATCAGAGGTGCAATATATTTGTAGGCATTGTTCTTGAGATATTCTTTTTTGGAAAGCAATTTGAAAAGTGAGTTTTGAAAAGCTTATACTCTGATTTGGTAATATTGATTCTAGGATATACACTATAGAAATAATCATAGATATATTTAAGTGTTTACATAAAAGGATATTCATTATAGCATTGTTTAAAATTAGAAAAACTCATAAAAGGTCTAGGGGAGCCTGGGTAGCTCAGTTGGCTGAGCGTCCCCCTTGATTTCAGCTCACATCCCCATGGTGGGCTCCATACTGAGCGTGGAGCCTGCTTAAGATTCTCTCTCTCCCTGTACCCCTCTCCCCCACTCACACACTCTAACAAAATAAAATTAGAAAGGCCTATTACAATAGCTACCACATAATGAGTGATTATAATGTTTCTGTCATTTGTGCTTGATCCTTGATCCTGAGATACAGCAGGAAAGTAAAGGGAGAGAAAAGAGAAGGAGAAAAAAGGAATAATATAAGAAAATAGAAATAATAGAGAATTACTTATCCCCTATGTTTCCTAACAGCCTAATTATTTGGTATTTCAGCCCTTGAAAAGAATTAGATAAAAGGTAAAAGCCTTAGAAATGGTTTAAGTAAGATTTTGTGACACTTGTAGGAAAAGACCATTTTTCCTCTGCTCTACCTCAGTCGTGCTACAGACTGATAACCTGAAGTTATGTTGCCCAATAAGGTAGGCACTAGCTACTTAGATCTAAATTAAATAAAATAAATTCAGTTTCCTGGTCACACAAGCCACATTTGAAGTGTTCCCTTACCACACATAGTTAGTTGCTACTAGATTTGAGAGTGTACTTATACAATATATCATCATCTGCTGCCCTGAAGACTCAACACAGATAACTGAGGAGAAATCCGACACCTTTCTGAGTATTGGAAAAATTGTAATCTATTTCACTTTTGTTACCCCATCTTGTAGCTACTTTCTGGTATTTATCATCACCTGGAACTGCTTCACAATAATACATTTAGATTTCCACTTTTCCCGCTCATCTCATTCCCTCAATTAGTCTCTTCCTAATTCATTGGACTTTCAATATATTGGCCCTTCTATTTTCTTCCTATTCATTATTACAATGATGTCCAATAAAAATACAATGAAGTATGGTGATTATATAGGTATTCTGATAGACACTCTTCATTACTTTAAGGAAATTCTAATCACGGTTTGCTGAGTTTTATCATGAGTTAAAGAAGAGTTTTATCAAATGCCTTTTTTACATATTTTAAGATGATATAATTTTAGGGTTTTTTTTTTCCTCTTTATTCTATGGATGCAATGAATTACCTTGATTGACTTTAGACTTTTGAATTGACTTTTGATTGACCTTAGTGATTTAAGATTCTCAGATAACTAGAAATAAAAGAGAACCTCTTTAACCTGTAAGTACAAAAACCTACAGCTAGCATTATTCTTAATTGTGAAAGACTGAAAACTTTTCCTCTTAATATTGGGAACATGGCAGGGACCTGCTGTCACCATTTCTATTTTATAATATGATAGTCCAGAGAGAACACTGCAGGTCTTAGACAGTACAATAAGGCAGGGGGAAAGGCATCCAAATTGGAAAGGAAGAAGGGCAACTATTTTCATTTGCACACAGCATGGTAATTTACATTAAAAATTTTAAGAAATATGTTTTTAAAAATCCAGTAAAACTACCAGCTGAGTTTAGTAAGATTGCAGGACATAAGTTCAATATACATATGTAAGTTTTTATACACTAGCATTAAACAATCAGAAATTGAAATTAATATAATTTATAATAGTATAAAAATAATAATGCTTAACAAACTTGACAAAATATGTGAAAGAATTGTCACTGAAAAATACAAAACTGTGCTATGAAAAATTAAAGAAAACTTAAGCAAGGGGGAGATACACCATGTTTATGGATTATATGACTTAATATTACCAAGATGCCAATTATTCCAAAATTGATCTATAGAGTCACTGCATTTTCTACCAAAATTCCACCAGAGTTTTATTCAGAAGTTAGCAAGTGTATTAAAAAATGTTTATGGGAATGTCAAGGACCTAGAATAGTCATAACATTCTTGAAAAAGAAGAACAAAGTAGGAAGACTTATATTATCTGATTTCAAGACTTGTTATGAAGCTATAACAATGAAGATAGTATGGTATTGACATAAAGATAGACATGTTGATCGATGAAAGAATAAACAGTCTAGAAATAGGCCCACACATTTATATTTAACTGATATTTTACAAAGTTTCCAATCAAGTTCATAGGGAAATAATGTTTTAAACAAATGCTGCTAAATAAATTGGATAATGATATGCAAAATAATAAGTCTTGAACCTTGCCTCATGTCTTATACCAAGAACAACTCAAAATGGAGTATAGACTTCAACATAATAGCTAACAGCTCTAGAACAAAACAAGAAAAATTTATTGACTTTGATTTTGGCAAAGATTTCTCAGAACACAAAAAGCACAAAAGGTAAAGAAAAATTGATAAATTAGAACTCATCAGGGGCACCTGGGTGGCTCAGATGGTTAAGTGTCTGACTTTGGCTCAGGTCATGATCTCAGGGTTCATGGGTTTGAGCCCTGAATTGGACTCTGTGCTGACAGCTCAGAGCCTGGAGCCTGGATTCCGTGTCTCCCTTTCTCTCTGTCCCTCCCCTGCTCTTACTAGCTCTCTCTCGCTTTCTCTGTCAGAAATAAATAAACATAAAAAAATTAAATTAGACTTCATCAAAATTTTAAGGTTCTGACTTGAAAACATTTGTAAATGTATACCCAACAAAGATCTTGTTTGTAGACATCTAAATAACTCTTACAACTTAGTAATAAGAGGACAAACATCTCAGTAAATGCTGAGTAAAAAAAAATTGAGCAGACATTTTACCAAAAGACAGAAAGAAAGAGAGAAGGATAGCAAATAAGCACATGACAAGATGCTCAACATCATTAGTCATTAGGTAAAAGCAAATTTGAAATCAGAATTACATACTACTACATATCTATTAGAAGGAATAAAATTTAAAGACTATTCATACCAACTATTAGGAGGGAGAGAAACAAAACTCTTATACATTGCTATTGGGAATGTAAAATAATACAACTATGTTAGAAATTTCCTAAAAACTTAAGTACACAACTCTCATATGACCCAGGCATTCCACCAGTAGGCATTTTTCAAGAGAATGAAAGCGTATGCCCACACAAAGGCTTATAAACAAATATTGATAACACTTAATTGTAATAGCCAACTGGAAACAACTCACATTTCTATAAACAGTTGAGTAGATAAAGAAATTGAAATAATTTGTATAATGTGAGCTAATCAGCATAGAAAGGAATGAACTGATATACACAACAATATGATTGAATTTCACAATAATGATGTTGAATGAAAGTAAGATAAAAGGTATCATTTGTGTGGGTGATAAAAGATGGTGATGGAGTGAGCTATGCAGATATCTAGAGAAGAATAGATTGGAAGAACAGCAAATACAAATACTCTGAATATGGGGTCTATATCTTAAAAGTCTTAAGGCCATTCTTTGGACTTTAAGCTGAATGGTAGGAAGCCATTGGAGGATTTGAGCAGATCAGTGTCATGATATGATCTGTTTTGACATGGTGGAATTCTGGCTGCTGTGGTGAAGTTTACATGGGAGAGTGCAGTTGGTGAATTTAAGGAGATAAGCTGAAACACGAATTGGAGAATGCCGCAATAATTCAGGACCAGAACGACAGCCATGGTGGTGGTGATAAAGAGTCAGATTCTGGGTATATTTTGAAATTAGAACATATGTTTTGAGTAAAAGAAGAGTCAAGAATTATTCCAATAGTGTGTGTGCATGTGTGTGTACATGTGCGCATGTGTACACACAACTAAAAGGATAGAACTACAATTGACTGAGATGGGGAATATTATAGGAGTGGTTTGGGAAAGGAAGATGAGAGGAACAGCTTTAAAATTTTTTAGTATCAGAAGCCTTTATCTATGTAAAGGGAGATGGTGAGCAGGCAATGGAAAAATCTACCATAAAGTCTTGAGGAAAAATCTCAGGAATAAAGTCTTTACCAGAGGTAAAAATTTTAGAATTCTCAACATATAGAGAATATTAAAGATATGAGAATAGATGAGATCACCAAAATATAATGGTTGAATTCTGAGGCTGTCATGGAATAATTGGGAGTGACTTGTAAGACTGTCATGGAATAAGTGGGAATTGAATCCTGAGACATTCCCATTAAGAGGCCAAAGATATATAGAATATTTAGTACATGAAGTGGAAATGGAAGCCAATGAGTTAAGAGGAAAACCACAAAGGATAGTATCCTGAAAACTGTTTCCTGGAGAAGGGAATAGTCAGCTCTGAAAGATGGCTAATAGTTCAAGTCAGATAAAGACCATCACATTATAGCATTTAGGTAATTTATGACTTAGGGAAGAGTAGTTTGAGTGGAATTGGGGGTATAAACTTGATTGAGTGTACTCAGGAAAGAATGTGAGAAAAGGAATAGAAAGCAATATTATAGATAAGTCTTTTGAGAAGACTTTTTAACAGTACAAAAATAGTGCAATACCTGTAAAAGGTACAGAATCAAAAGAGGGCTTTATGAAGATGGGAGAGTGACAGGATGCTTATATGCTGATGGGAACATTTCTTTAGAGCAGGAAAATTGATATCCTTTGGAACACAAGGAGAGGAGACAATCTGGTGCACAAATGGAGAATGATCTTGGCTGCAGCATGGACAGTTCCTCAAGGCAAAATATGTGGCACTGATGCTATAGGTAGATAGATGTATTGGAAGGAGGTTTTGAGTTTTGTTCTTCATTTTTTGTCAGTGAAATAGTCACCAGCTGAAGGTAAAGATAGGAGAGGATGTTTTAGAGTTTTGAGGAGATAAATGAAGTTTAAAAAGAGTCAAAAACAAGCTGACACAAGTTAGGAAAATGCAGCATGATACCTACACAAAGGCTCATTTGAGTTTCTTAATCATAAACTTAAAGACAACATGTTGAGGGTTTTTCTTCAACCTCATTCAGTAGCATGGATGAATTGACAGAGTAGTCTGAGAGTTGGGGTTAATCAAGGTTGTAGTTAAGCAATTAAGATGATGCAAAGGTCGATAATGACTTGAAGAGATATGGAAAAAAATTATTACCATGACCATTGAATCTAACCCAGAAATGCAGGAAAATGAGGACATGAAACCAGGAACAATGCAATCTCTGGTAGAATCAATCAGTGGTTTATAGATCCTGATTAGTGAAAATGTTGTTGCATCTGACTATAACACAGTATATGCTGGAAAGATAGACAGTGGTAAACCAATCCTTGGAAATGATATTACGGGGGAAGTTCCAGTTTTTTGTGTAACAAGGTCTAGGATATATCCATTGGAGTAGATAGAAAAGCAAGATCATTGGAGAAGGAAAGGTTAAAAACCAAGAAGCCAGAAAATTAAAAGGATTATCTCCATGATCATTGAAATCACCAATAATTATGATAACAGTAACATTCTGAGAGATTGACTTTGAACCAGGAGCTTAAACTGTCACAGAATAAGTGGAAGTGACTGGAGGATTAGTAGATGATTCCAACAAGAAGAAGAATAAGTGATAGTGTCTTTTGATATGAAATTGAAAACTATGCCTTCTGAGAGAAGAGGGAATGAACACAGAAGGGAAGTAGCAAAGTAGAGCAAACTGAAAACCAGCCCATCTGGTATGGAGCAATATGGAGAATAGTGCAGCTCCCACTGATTACAGCAGCGGGAGAGGCAGTCTTCAGGAAACCGCCAGGTTTAAGTTAGAGCAAGAGATGAACAACAGCAAGAAATTCAGAGAAGAGACTGAAGGTAAAGGGAATTCTATGTTTGATTAACTGTGAGTTCCAAAAGACTCAAGAAAAGGGTCTTAGTCAGACTTGGCAGAGCCATATGGGGATTAGAGAGGAGGTGATGAGACTGATCAGGAAATACCTTCCTTCTTATGGTGGTACCTATAATAACAAAGGTGATGGTCACAGTAAGAGTAATCATAATGACACAAGGGCTTTAGCATCAGTACATACAGAAATGTTGGGTTCTTTCCAGGAGTATACACCTACTGGAGCTGCCTCATGACCATTGCCAAGGGAAGTGGGGTAGACAGGTGGCAGCATGTTTGCTTTGAGCTTGAAGCCTTTCTCTCAAAGCATGCCTGAGAACTCGGGCAATAAAAATTGCCAGAAGAAACTGCTAGGCACATGTCTTAGAGATGTTATTTTTACTAATTTTATGTGAATTAATTGCTGTAAATATTTATAATACACAAACATCATACAATGAATCCTATTAGAAAGTAGATATTGAAGTATAATGTCAAGTACTGTGTAAAGCACTTTATACACATTATTTAATCCTTACTCCAAGTATTGTATTTTACAGATGAGGATATTGATGCTTAGAAATCTTAAATAACCTTAAGCTCATACTGCTAGCAAGTAGCAGAGACAAATTGGCATTGAAGTTTATCAGATTTCAAGGACTATGATATGCCATCAGAAATGTAATGATAATCTCTGAAACAAATATCACTAGAATATTTTTATAAAATTATACAATTCTCCTGACCCATGGATGTTAGCATTATATGGATCTTAAAGGAACTATTGTAACATCTTTCCTCTGACCACCTTGCTTCTCCACAAGTTGCACAAGCACGGTCTAATTAGTAATTAAACAGTCATACGGAAGGAAGAGCACAGAAGACGCTCTTTGACCTATGAAAACACTCCAGGATTTCACCAGAAGACTTTAGTTTAGGGATTAGGACGGTTCTTAATTTGTACTATTTTACCTTCATTCCACCTTGGTAGAATGGAAATTTGAAGAGAGAATCACTACCGTAGAAGCCCCTAAACTTATTTCCACTCTGAATAATAGGGAAGTCCATAATGTCCTGAAAGTATTCTCTAGGTCTGCTCTAGTGGTTCTCAAAATCTAGAGATACATAAATATTAAATGAAGTGCTTATTTAAAAAAAAAAAAACTTCCATAAATGGAATCAAAATTTCCTGTGGGGAGATTGTTGGGTGGAGGGGTGGGCCTGGACTACTATAGATTCTGACTCAACAGAGGGCTATCTGGAAAACCAGATCTTAATTTTCTTTGTCCCAGTTCTACATTTCTCAGTTCCCCTTACTTAGAAAATTGGGGGTCTCCCAACTCTTCTATCCCTCCACAATCTCTGGTTCCTCCTGTGATTCCAATGCTTCTAAAAATAAACATGGACAGAGCTAATGTATCAAATAACTGAGATACAGAATTTAAATACATATTGCTGCAGCTGTTCCAGTAATTGTCTTATAGAAGTGATTAAGGGGTAATGTTTTCATATATGCAATCTCACATTGCTATATATGCATGTGTGTGTGTGCACGTATACACACAAGCATATATATACATATATATGTATATATACACATATATATACATATATATACACATATATACATATATACACATATATATATGGTGTTCTCTAAGTAATAGCTATATATATATACGTGTGTGTGTGTGTGTGTATGTATGCAGTATTCATTGACACTGTATTAGAACTGTACCAAAGTATCAAGCAAAAGAGTATGTTTTATCTTAAATGCTAAAGGAACCAGTAGACACATTAAAAAACTGCCTTGAATTCTTTTCTAGTTCTAAATATCTTAGATAATCTATGTTTGTATTTTTAAAGAAAAAATATTATGCAACCAACTTAAGCAAATATAAGTTATTCTCAGAAATGAAGTTTAATAATTAAACTTTTACATAAAAATAATTTATAAATTCTGAGAAATTAATGTAATGTAGTGTAAAATCTGACATTTTTTTTCCTTTTCTGTAACACAAGTGCCTAGGTTAAGCTCTGATTGCCAAAGCATCCATTTCAAAGAGGCAGACACGTCAAAGAGGGCTATCTTAAATAAACAGCTGCCAGCCACAGAACAGATAAAGAGCCATCCCCCATCCTCCACCTTTGAGGCATCTTTGTTTTAGAGATCTTGGTTGATTTCAAAAACTGACCATTTAGGGTCACTTTTCTTTTACTTTTCCTGAGCTTTACATTTTCACTCTTATGTTTTAAATTCACCAATAAGAGTGATTTGGTAAAACCCTAGGCCTCAACCTTCACCCCCAGTAAAAGCAGAACCCCAGGCATTGCACTCTCTCTCTACCTATGACCTTGCTGTTTGCCCCCACGTGTGCTGTGTAAATCCCAGATCCTATAAGAAATAAACCTGTAGTTTTTCAAAGTTCCCTGATGCTTATTGCTGAGGAGCATCTTGAATAAAAGCAGAATCCCAGGCTTTGCGCTCTCTCCCTCTACCTATGACCTTGCTGTTTGCCCCCATGTGTGTTGTGTAAATCCCCAGTCCTATAAGAAATAAACCTGTATTTTTCCAAAGTTCCCTGATGGTTTATTGCTGAGAGGCATCTTGAAATCATAATAAAAACCACCCGAATGGGTCCAACCACAACATTGGTAATTAATAGACTGAGATCACAAAATATATAACTTTTAAAATGTAGAAGTCTGGAGCAGACTCTTAGAATAATTAATTTTCTTCTGTTTACTTAGGACAATGACCTAATAATATGGTTAATCATCACTGAACTGATAAAAAAAAAAAAGCCAACTCACTATTTAAAGAGAGATTTTAACAACAGATAAAGGGATGGACTCCTTGCTACTGGTGTAGGATCTAAGTCCAGGTAAGAACCTTTGAGAACCTCTAATTTCAGTGTTTCTTCTAGGTGAGAAACTGCCACAGATTTCAAGGGAAAAAAATGTTTTGATGAACATGATAAATATTACATGTTTTATGCTTTGTCTTCAGCACACTTATATTTAAACCTATAAAATTTATTAAATATGACTTCTGGAGATAGATGAGCCTCCGGTTTCTATGCTCTGAAAGTTAAAATGTAGAAAATAAGACATTCATAATTTAAAAATAAATTTTGAAACCCTGTTACCATTACTTTCTAGATAAGTGAAACTTCAAGTTAAAAAAAATGGATCTCTGTTTACCTTCTCAAAATATACTACAAGGCATTTATTTTCACTGACTATATGGAATAATTAGATGTATTCCCTACTTTTTTTTATCCCATATTAACTGGATAATATAGGGTGGAGAGTTAGTTGGCAAACATAAAAAAAATGGGACATGTCTCAAAGTCACTTACCCACCTCTACATTCCTGTTTCAACTCATTTGACTCAAGGTGAGGACAAAGAAAGAAGTTTTCTAGATAATTTTGTCTCTGATCAAATGAGAAAAAAATTTTTCCCAGCATGGTTCCTGGCATAAACTAAGAATTCAATAAGTATTAGTTCCCTTCTCCAATTCAGGAAGGTGGCTACTCTTAATAGACCATTGTGACTGCAAAAGTGAGGTAGAAAATGAAGAAAATCCTTCATAAAAGGTCTAAAAAGTTAAATTTGTTTTCTCTTTTTTTCCTCCTTGGTTCCATAGGTACACAGTAGAGACTGGGTTACCTGGCTTGCACTGCTTTTTTATGATCTCTCTAACAGTAAAAGCTTGACACAGGTAAGGAGAGGCTAGTGAGATTCTGCCCGCCACTCCAGCCCAATCAAACGAGGCAGAACTGGGCTGTTCTGTTGAAGAAAGAATGGCAGTGCTGTGTCTGAATGCCTGTGGTTCTGTCTTAGAAACATATTGTGTCCCCAAAGTGTATTTAAATGTCAATTGTTTGGGGCCCTGAGGGGGAAAAAAAAGTGTCCAGAGAAAAGTAAGTTAAATTCTTCAATCAGGTTTAAAATGCCATGATGAAGTAAAAAGTGTGGTGGTAAGAGTCAAACCTAAATTGATACTCCAACTCCGTTATTACTTTGAGGTTACCTATTACAATTCAGTCTTTCTCAGACATGAGGGGGGAAGTCCTACATTTCCCACTTTTTTGCTATTTTTTCTTGGTATCTAGGAGAGAGGTATGGAATTGTAATCTATCTGAGAAAGTTGTAGAAATAACAGGGAAAAGTAATGACTGTGTTACAAGTTATAAGCAGCAGTGTGAGAAAGGTTTTTTTCAATTGGGAGTAACTGGGAAAATATCTAACAAGAGTGATTTGGGGCGGAATTACAATGAAAAGATGAGGAAGAACATTACAGGTTAAGAAGAAACATAGGGCAGAACGTTCTAGGGACACTTGGTTCCATATGGCTGTAGGTGCTAATGGATGTGTTGGGAAATGAGACTAAAAACAAGGGCTGGGTTTAGTTTGTAAAGAATCTCAAATAGGAAGGGTGAATTTTATTCTGTATGATACAGGGGACCTCTGAAAGACTCTGAAGACAGATATGATAGAAATAAAATAAGAAATCATAATTTAATCAAATGCAATAAACAGGGCTAGACTGGTGATATAATGACCTTAAAGAATACTTGTTCACAGGGCTCCTGGGTGACTCAGTTGGTTAAGTGTCCAGCACTTGATTTTGGCTCAGGTCAGGATCTCAGGGTCATTGGGGAGTCTGCTTGAGATTCTCTCTGCCTCTCTTCCCCTCCCCTGCTCACTCGCTCTCTCTAAAAAAAAATTCAAGAAAAAGAAAAAAGAAAAAGAATACTTGTTCAGTAGCCAAAAAACAAAGCACAACAAACAGAACTAAAGCTATAGGGTGTATATACACCTCATAAATCATTCAAAGAGATTTTCAGTAATAGATTTAAGTGGAAAAAATGACTTCCTAACCATTTAAATTCTGGGGAAAGATACAGAAAAAGGTATTCATGAAAAATATAACAGGAAATTTATCAAAGGGCTGGTTATGACTTTGGGGTCCCTAACTACTGATTTCTTCCTCATTCTTCTCCACTTAGTAACTGAAAAGGTATAGGCATGTTGGGAGCACATGCAAAAAAAGTGGAATAACTAGGATTTACTTAGATGTACATAGACATGGGTTTTTGCATTGATGCATATGTTTACATACACATGATAATATCTTCAGATATTTATCACTTCTACAGTTATACATTATCTATTAAATTGGCATTTTATATATTCATTGTCTTTATAATATAAGGACTCAATAAATCCTGATTGAATAAATTAATAAAATACATAGTTGATCCTCATTATTCATGGATTCAGTATTTGTGAACTTGCCTTCTCACTAAAATTTATTTGTAACCCCAAAATCAATACTAATGTTCTTTATGGTCATTCATAAACTTGTCCAGAGTGGCAAAAAATCTGAGTTGTCCAAAACACACGGTCCCAGCTGAGGTCAGACAAATGTGGCTCTGCCTTCTTTTTTTAGCTATCATGTTCTAAATAAGTGTTCTTTTCACAGTTTATTTAGAGCCATAATTTTTCACTTTTGTGCATTTTTTTGATGATTTTGCTGTTTAAACAGCTCCCAAGTATAGTGCTGAAGTGTGGGCCAGTGTTCCTAAGTGCAAGAAGGACGTGATGCACATGATGGAAAGAATATATGAGTTACATAGGCATCCCTCAGGCATGAGCAAGACAGTGCTATTGGCCACAAACTTAAAATTAATGGATCAACAATATACATTAAATAAGATATCTTTATTTTTTTAATATGAAATTTATTGTCAAATTGGTTTCCATACAACACCCAGTGCTCATCCCAAAAGGTGCCCTCCTCAATACCCATCACCCACCCTGTCCTCCCTCCCACCCCCCATCAACCCTCAGTTTGTTCTCAGTTTTTAACAGTCTCTTATGCTTTGGCTCTCTCCCACTCTAACCTCTTTTTTTATTTTTCTTCCCCTCCCCCATGGGTTTCTGTTACCTTTCTCAGGATCCACATAAGAGTGAAACCATATGGTATCTGTCTTTCTCTATATGGCTTATTTCACTTAGCATCACACACTCCAGTTCCATCCATGTTGCTACAAAAGGCCATATTTCATTCTTTCTCATTGCCACGTAGTATTCCATTGTGTATATAAACCACAATTTCTTTATCCATTCATCAGTTGATGGACATTTAGGCTCTTTCCATAATTTGGCTATTGTTGAGAGTGCTGCTATAAACATTGGGGTACAAGTGCCCCTATGCATCAGTACTCCTGTATCCCTTGGATAAATTCCTAGCAGTGCTACTGCTGGGTCATAGGGTAGGTCTATTTTTAATTTTCTGAGGAAGCTCCACACTGCTTTCCAGAGCGGCTGCACCAATTTGCATTCCCACCAACAGTGCAAGAGGGTTCCCGTTTCTCCACATCCTTGCCAGCATCTATAGTCTCCTGATTTGTTCATTTTGGCCACTCTGACTGGCGTGAGGTAAAATCTGAGTGTGGTTTTGATTTGTATTTCCCTGATAAGGAGCGATGTTGAACATAAATAAGATATCTTTAAACAGAAGCACACATGAAACAGGGTTATAAATTGATTGGTTGATGAAAATGATGTGGCCAGAGATACACGGACATCTAACCCTCTATTAGGAACAATGTTCAGGTCTTGCTATTTGCGTCAACTTTATAGAACACAAGTACTGCAAATAATAAGAATCAACTGCACATATGACATATTTTAAATATGTTGTATAATTATAGCCCTATTATCATATATCTATGCTTATGTGTGTTTCTATATATAAATATCTTAGATACATAAGTATGTATTATGCAGATATGTATAAACAAGAATACATTTTCACGAAGAATACGAGAATACATTACAGCGAAGAACTCACTGTTCCATATAAAAGAGCAAATCTAAGGAACAAGTTGACTCATTTTACTAGTCTTTAAAGTAGAGGCTTAATAAAATAAGTCAATCAGAGAAAGATACATACCATATGATTTTACTTATATGGAGAATTTAAGAAACAAAGCAAATGAGCAAAGAGAGAGAGAGAGAAACCCAGAAACAGATTTTTTAACTATAGAGAACAAACTGATGGTTACCAGAGGGGAGATAGGTGGGGGGAAATGGGTTAAATAGGTGATGGGGATTAAGAAGTATACTTATGACGAGCAGTGGGTGTTGTATGGAATTATTAAATCACTATGTATTACACCTGAAACTAATTATTACACTGTGCTGACTGGAATTTAAATAAAAACTCAAAAAATTAAAATTAAAATTAAAATAGAGGCTTAACAATTTACAAAATTATAATTTATCTTGCATTTTGACCTCAAAACTCATAAGAATTTATCTTACACATAAATAAAATGACATATTAAAAAAATTTTCTAGGGGCGCCTGGGTGGCTCAGTCGGTTGAGCGTCCGACTTCAGCTCAGGTCATGATCTCACGGTCTGTGAGTTCGAGCCCTGTGTGGGGCTCTGTGCTGACAGCTCAGAGCCTGGAGCCTGTTTCAGATTCTGTGTGTGTGTCTCTCTCTCTGACCCTCCCCCGTTCATGCTCTATCTCTCGCTGTCTCACAAATTAATCAACGTTAAAAAATTTTTTTTTTTAATTTCTAGTATGAAATATTTAGACACTAAATGTTTATCAATATGTAACTAGATATATGATGGACAATAGGATAACTACAACCATAAAGAAACTGAAAAAAGTCATTTATTAATATAAAGTAGCATAAAAAGGTAGAGAGCAGTGTTGACGGTATGCCACCATTTGTGTTAAAAAAGGAAGCTATTATGTATTTAATTAAAAATGCATATCACATTTCTGGATAATATTCACTGAGAACTGGTTAAATTAGTCCTCAGAATAAGAGACTGGATGTTGGGTAGACAAGGGCTACAGAAAGATTCTTTAATGTACGTCTTTTTGATGTTTTGTACTTTCAAATACATATATTTTACATACATGCAACTGCATACATTTTACCTTCAAAAGTAAATGAACAAAATAAAAATAAAGTAGGGTTGTGATAGTGGTAAGGTCAAGCATGGCCAGAGTCTCTCTGAGAGGTACTCTTTAACAAGTCCAAACTCGACCTGCATTTCATACCTGGTTCCTGAGGTATCTCTTCCATGAAACCTTCTTAGGTCACTCTAATTACAATTCCTTACATTATTTTTCTGTCTACCCATTTTGACTGTCTATGTACAAGGCACGGTTTGACCCTTTGTAAAACTATAAAGATGAATTAAATATATATTTGCCTACCTAAATTTTATAATGGAGATATGTGAAACATTTAAATTTTTCTTTCAGTACTTTAAATTTTTGATCTCATCTAGTATATGATCTATACTATTCATTTGTTGTTTCAAATTATTTTCAGAAATTTATCTTCCCAATCAAATTATAATCCCTGGAAATTAGGACTCTGTGTGTGCATGTGTTTCCCCCTTCCTTTGGTGTTTAGCATTTGCCTAGTGCTCTGGACATTGAAGACCCTGAATGAGTATTAGTTGGTTTATCTATTGATTAATGTCAGCCTTACAGCATATTTCTGAATTATATATTGTCGAAGTGAAATAAGTTATCCTTTTTCTCCCTGAATAGGTGGTCGTTTCAAACCAAGCATCAACCACAATTGAAAACACTCAATGATGGACCCAAATCAACTTTTGAAAAAGACAGCAGAGACAACACCTTCAGAGAAAAGGGAAACTAGATGCTGCAATGGATTCAAGGTAGAAAGAATTTCATGTTTCCAAATTAAAACAAGTGAAGGGGGAATTCTAAAAAAAAAAAAACACAGCCAGTTTTTAAAAAGAATATTTCATTTCATTTAGCATTTTTAATGAAAGCATACACTAAAATATTAATAGAATGATCTATATCATGATTTAAATGAGTCTTTAAATCTGAAAAAAAGGAATTTCTTAGTGATACTACCACTGGCTAAGAGTTTGTCAATGTTAAAAATTTAGAAGTCTTTTGATTTAGAAATCTTCTCTGGTACTTGATGGACCAAAAGATATTTATAGACGTCATTAAAATAAGTCACTATATAATGAATAATATATAAATATATTCTTAGAATTGACTTATAAGCAATGGATTATTTAGTCTTGTGAATCACTTTGTGGTCTTGACCTATTAATTTTTTTCTTCTTTTAGAGAAAGGCATTTTTCATTCTAATAATTTAAATAACAGAGTATGGTGGAAAAGAGATTTGTAGTAATAATCGAAAGACGTCCAAACACCTAGTTACTAACTACTAACTTAGGACAGCCATTTAATTTTTTCACATGCAAGTTAGTGAAAATAATAATCTTGTGTTTTGATTTTGTCTTGAAACTATGAGACATTAAACGGTAGACTGTATTGGGATTTTCGTAGAATAAAGTACTCCCTGAGCACAGTGTTGAAGAAACAAAGATTGAGGAAAATTGAGAAGTTTGCCTAAATTCATCTAGCTTTTAAATCAAAAACCTTTAAACCCACGTCAAAGCCTTTAAACTCCTGTAGAGAAGTTTTGAAGAAATAAAAAAAAGATAATAATAATCATGGCTGCCTTTTATCAATATTTTGAATTTTTTTTTGTTTTTTGTTTTTTTGTTTTTTTTTTTACTCACAGATGTAGTCTTAATTGCTGAATAAGGACTACAGAAGTCAGACTCAATTGCAATAATGTTATGTAAGGCCCCTTTTAAATTTGTCCAGAGAACATGTTTTGTTTGTTTTCAGATATCACTGATAAAGTCTGTTCTGATGAAATATTTGAACAGCAGTCACAGGTAAAAGGTAGTGGTAAATGTAAGTCTAAGGGTAATATGGTGTGCTGGGCTGTTTCTGCTTCTTTTTATTTATTTTTATTTTTATTTTTTAATATGAAATTTATTGTCAAATTGGTTTCCATACACCACCAGTGCTCATCCCAACAGGTGCCCTCCTCAATACCCATTACCCACCCTACTCTCCCTCCCACCCCCCATCAACCCTCAGTTTGTTCTTAGTATTTAAGAGTCTCTTATGGTTTGGCTCCCCCTTCTCTAACCTCTTTTTTGTTTGTTTGTTTTTCCCCTCCCCGATGATCTTCTGTTAAGTTTCTCAGTATCCACATAAGAGTGAAGACATATGGTATCTCTCTTTCTTTGTATGTCTTATTTCACTGAGCATAACACTCTCCAGTTCTATCCACATTGCTACAAAAGGCCATATTTCATTCTTTCTCATTGCCACATAGTACTCCATTGTGTATATAACCACAATTTCTTTATCCATTCATCAGTTGATGGACATTTAGTCTCTTTCTGTAATTTGGCTATTGTTGAAAGTGCTGCCATAAACATTGGGGTACAAGTGCCCCTATGCATCAGCACTCCTGTATCCCTTGGGTAAATTCCTAGCAGTGCTACTGCTGGGTCATAGGGTAGGTCTATTTTTAATTTTCTGAGGAAGCTCCACACTGCTTTCCAGGGCGGCTGCACCAGTTTGCATTCCCACAAACAGCGCAAGAGGGTTCCCGTTTCTCCACATCCTCTCCACCATCTATAGTCTCCTGATTTGTTCATTTTAGCCACTCTGACTGGTGTGAGGTGGTATCTGAGTGTGGTTTTGATTTGTATTTCCCTGATGAGAAGCTATGTTAAGCATCTTTTCATGTGCCTGTTGGCCATCCGCATGTCTTCTTTAGAGAAGTGTCTATTCATGTTTTCTGCCCATTTCTTCACTGGGTTATTTGTTTTTTGGGTGTGGAGTTTGGTGAGCTCTTTATAGATTTTGGATACTAGCCCTTTGTCCGATATGTCATTTGCAAAATCTTTTCCCATTCCGTTGGTTGCCTTTTAGTTTTGTTGATTATTTCCTTTGCAGTGCAGAAGCTTTTTATCTTGATGAGGTCCCAATAGTTCATTTTTGCTTTTAATTCCCTTGCCTTTGGGAATGTGTCAAGTAAGAAATTGCTACGGCTGAGGTCAGAGAGGTTTTTTCCTGCTTTCTCCTCTAGGGTTTTGATGGTTTCCTGTCTCACATTCAGGTCTTTTATCCATTTTGAGTTTATTTTTGTGAATGGTGTGAGAAAGTGGTCTAGTTTCATTCTTCTGCATGTTGCTGTCCAGTTCTCCCAGCACCATTTGTTAAAGTATGTTGAAAACTATAGAAAGCTTATGAAGGAAATTGAAGAAGATATAAAGAAATGGAAAAACATTCTATGCTCATGGATTGGAAGAATAAATATTGTTAAAATGTCAATACTACCCAAAGCTATCTATACATGCAATGCAATCCCAATCAAAATTGCACCAGCATTCTTCTCGAAGCTAGAACAAACAATCCTAAAATTTGTATGGAACCACAAAAGACACCAAATAGCCAAAGTAATTTTGAAGAAGAAGACCAAAGCAGGAGGCATCACAATCCCAGGCTTTAGCCTCTTCTACAAAGCTGTAATCATCAAGAGAGCATGGTATTGGCACAAAAACAGACACAGACCAATGGAATAGAATAGAGACTTCAGAATTAGACCCAGAAAAGTATGGCCAACTAATCTTTGACAAAGCAGGAAAGGATATCCAATGGAAAAAAAAAAACAAAAAAACAATCTCTGCTTCTTTTTAACATTAAGGGTTACAGTAATTTCATTTGCATATGCATAGTAAAGTGACAACAATCTGGCTGAAACAATTAAAATTGCTAGAACAGTCCCTTGCAGCATATTTGGAGAGAAGCTGGAAGTTAGAAAGTTTGTGTGTATAATGTATATTAATTGCAGTCTAATAATCTAGACCAGAGAGCAATAACAATAGAAGTTAACATTTATTGAGCACATATTATATGCCAGACACTGTTCTAGTGTTATATTTCTTTTAGTAGGTTTATTCCTTACCAAAATTCCATCAGCCAGATGCTATTATCTCTCTTTTACAGATGAAAAAACTTAGATTCAGAGAGGGCAAATGAATACTTCTCAGTCCCAAAGCTGGTAAGTGGTGGAGCCACTGTCTGAACTTAGGCAGTCTGATTCCAAATCCCATGCTCCCAATTCTATTCCACATTTCTGAAGTAACTATAGCTTTCCATAATATTAGACCCCTTACGATGTTCTGGTAGGTAGGGATTTATAAGTAGGCTATTTAATCATCTTCCTCATTTTATATTTTCAAATAGTCACTTTCAGACCAACTATTTTCAGTATCAGGCAACCATAGGATTCTTACACTTGTTTATGTGCATGGGCACACACATTTACACATGTTATTATTGGCATGTATATACAAACTCAGAGATGTATAAAAGTGAAAATAGATAATAGGTTTTTAAAAATAAAAACAACATAATTTGATTCTTTCATCCCCCTTTTCCTCAATTTTTGGACTAAACCAACCACATCATGTATATTTTCATCATATATATATATATATATATATTATTCATCTTTACACTTGATATTTCTGTGTTTCAGATTTCTTATACTTTTATGTTACAATAAAATTTCAAGACAAGAAAATAGTAATGTATCATCACCAAAACCCATATATAATAGGACAAAAGTAAAGGTCCCCCCTCTTTGCCTTCATTCCTACTCACCCTCCAAAAATAACCAGAATAACCATCCCTTATGTAATCATCAGTGGTATTCATATCCTGTGTTTCCTCTGACTCACTTTTCACATTAGCCTTTAACCTTATTAGCCTTTTTGCTATTTATCAAAAATGCTGAGCAAACTTCTGACTTGGAGAAGTTTGCACTTGTTTTCCCATCTGAACGTTCTATTTCCAGATACCTTGCTCCTTCATTTTATTCACATTTCTGTTTAAACATTACCTCATCCTTGACCATCCTGTATAAAATACCCTTAGTTATTCATGACACTTTGATAAGATTTATTTTTTTCAAAGCATTATCACCACCTGACACTGACACACAAACACACACATGTATATGTGTGTGTGCATACATATGTCCTTAATGGCTCAAAAAATAAATGTGTTAGAGTTCTCTCATAATCTTAAAGTCCTGACGTTCAGAAGTCTGAAATGAGTCACAATGTACTAAAATCAAGGTGTTAGCAGGGCTGTGTTCCTTTCTGGAGTCTCTAGGGGGAAAAGCCATTTCCTTGCCTTTTCCAGCTTCTAGAGGCTGCCCAAAGTTTGTGGCTAGGCTCTCTTTCATTTGGAAAGCTCATGGCCAGTCAAGTAATTCTCACACTGCATCACATGAACACTGACTGTTAGGCCTCCCTCTTCCACATTTAAAAGACCCTTGTGATCCCATTGGGTTAACCAGGATAATTTAGGTTAATCTCTTTAAGGTCATCTGATTAACAAGTTTAATTACATTTGCAACCTTAACACCATGTTACATAATATATTCATAGATAGGCAGAATAACAGCCCTCAAAGAAAGATGTCTAGGTTCTAATCTCCAAAACTTGTGAAAAAAAATATATAGTTTGTGTATGTACTTATTTATTCATATTTATTTGTGTGTGTGTGTGTGTGTGTGTGTGTGTATGCACTGTTTGTATATTATATATGTTTAATATACTTATATATTTATATATTTAGCTTTGGTACATTGTATGTTTCTAGTAATTTATTCATATCCTTTAAGTTACCCAGTTTGTTGGTGTATACGTTTTCATATTAGTTTCTAATGATCCTTTTTATTTCTATGGCATCAATTATAATGTATTTTTTTATCATTTCTGATTTTAATTATTTGAGTGTGCTTTTTTCCTTAATCTAAGGGTTTGTCAATTTTTTACTCTTTTAAAATAACCAACTTACCGATTTTTCCTATGGTTTTCTTATGTTATTTATTATTTCTGTTCTACCTTTTGTTATTTCCATCCTTCTGCTAACTTTGGTCTTAGTTTGTTCTTTTTCTAGCTCATTGACATGTGAAGTTAGATGGTTTATTTGAGGTCTTTCCTCCTTCTTTTAACTTGGGTGCTTATCACTATGAACGTCTCTCAATACTACTTTTGCTGCATTCCATAATTTTTGGTACATTGTGTTTTCATTTTTGTTTGTTTTGAGGTATTTTCAATTTTTTGTTTGAATTCTTCTTTGACCCATTTTTATTTGAGAACGTGTTGTTTAATTTCACATATTTGTGAATTTTCCAATTTCCTTTCTGCTGTCGATTTCTAGCTTTATTCTATTGTGGGGGGAAAAGATACTCTATATGTTTTCAATCTTTAATTTGTTAAGGATTTTTATGACCTAACATGTGATATATCTTGGAAAAAGATATGTGTACACTTAACACAAATGTATATTTTGTTGTTAGGTAGAATGTCCTATATATGTTGTTCAGGTTCATTTGGTTTATAGTATCATTCAAGTTCTCTATTTCTTTACTGATCTTCTATCCAGATGTTCTATCCATTATCTAAAATGAGGTATTAAAGGCTCCTACTATTACTGTATTGCCATATATTTTCCTGCTGTATTGTACATATTTCTGTTCTGTTTTGTCAATGTTTGCTTTATATATTTAGGCATTCTGATGTTGGATATATATATATATATATATATATATATATATATATATATATAAAAAATATATCTTCCTGGTCATTTGACACCTTTATCATTATATAATGTCTTTTTGTGCTTCTTGTGACATTTTTATTTAAATTCTATTTTGCCTGACATCAGTGCAACCATTCCTGTTCTCCTTTGGTTACCAATTGTGTGAAATCGCTTCTTCCATCACTTCACTTTCAGCCTATATGTGTCCTTAAATCTAAAGTGAGTTTCTTGTAAACAGGGCAGAGTGGAGTCTTGTTTCTCTTTTTTATACATTCAGCCACTTTATGTCTTTTGTTTGGGGAGTTTAATCCATTTACATTTAAAGTAATTATTGATAGAAATGATTTACTATTGCTAAAGTATTGTTTTCTGTTAGTCTTATACAAGTATATGTCAGAGATATTTAGGCTTTGGTTCCAGACCACCCCAATAAAGCAACAATCACAGTAAAGGGAGCCAAGTGATTTTTTTGGTTTCTTAGTGCACACAAGTTAGGTTTACACTACAATGTAGTTTAAGTGTGCAATAGCGTTATGTCAAAAAAACACAACAATAATGTACATACCTTAACTAAAAAAATACTTTATTGCTAAAAAATGTTAACCAGAAATTTATAATCTTTTTGCTGGTGGACGGTCTTGCCCCAAAGTTCATGGCTGTTGAAAGATCAGGGTGGTAGTTACTAAAGGTTGGGACAGCTATGGCAATTCCTTTTTTAAAAATGCTCATTTATTTATTTTGGGAGAAAGAGAGAGAGAAAGTGACTGAGAGAGAATGAGCAGGGGGAGGGGCAGGGAAAGAGGGGCGGTGGGGAGAGAGAATCCCAACCAGGCTCTGTGCTGACAGCCCCAGTAGGGTTCGAACTCACGAACTGTGGGATCATGACCTGAGCTGAAATCAAGAGTCAGATGCTTAACTGAGTGAGCCACCCAGGTGCCCCGTGCTGTGGCAACTTCTTAAAATAAGACACAGCAAAGTTTGCTACATTGATTGACTCTTCCTTTTGCAATTTCTCTGCAGCATGAAATGTTGTTTGATAGCATTTCACCCACAGTAGAACTTATTTTAGAATCGGAGTTAATCCTCTCAAACCCTATTCCTGCTTTATCAGCTAAGTTGATGTAATATTCTAAATTGTTCATTGTCATTTCAACAATCTTCATAGCATCTTCACCAGGAGTAGATTCCATCTAAAGAAACTAACTTTCTTTGTTTATCCACAAGAAGCAACTCCTCTTCCATTAAAGTTTGATCAGGAGATTACAACAATTCAGTCAAACCTTCAGGCTCCACTTCCAAGTCCAGTTCTCTTGCTATTTCTACTACATCTGCAATTACTTTCTCCTGAAGTCTTAAACCCTCAAAGTCATCCAAGATGGTTGAAATCAAGTTTATCTAGACTCCTGTTAATATTGATATTTTGACTCCTTCCCATGAATCATGAGTATTTCTAATGGCATCAGAATGGTGAATCCTTTCCAGAGGTTTTCAATTAACTTTGCCTAGATCCATCAAAAGAATGACTATCTATAGCTGCTCTAGCCTTATGAAATGTATTTGGTAAATAGTAAGACTTGAAAGTAGAAATTACTCCTTGATCCATGGGCTGCAGAATGGATGCTGTGTTAACAGGCTTGAAACAACGTTACAATAATAATATCAAAGGTCACTGATCACAGATCACCTTATTAAATATAATAATAATGAAAAAAAGTTTGAAATATTGCAAGAATTATCCAAATGTGACACAGAAACATGAAGTGAGAAAATGCTGATGGAAAAATGATGCTAATAAACTTGCTTGCCACAAACCTTCCATTTGTAAAATGCACAACATCTGCAAAGCACAATGAAGTGAAAGCTCAATATAATGAGGTATGCCTATAGTTCTTTTATCTGTTTTTTTTCAGTCTTGTCTTTCCTTGTGTTTTGTTATTTTTTAAAATTGATATGCTTTGATTCCTTTCTCTCTCTCTCTTTTTTAAAAGTTCATTTGTTTTGAGAGCATGCACAAGTGGGGGAGGGTCAAAGAGAAAGGGAAAGAGGGAGAATCTTCCACTAGCACTAGCAGTGCAGAACCCAACATGGGTCTCAAACCCAAGAACCGTGAGATCGTGACCTGAGCTGAAATCAGGAGTAGGACACTTAATCGACTGAGCCACCCAGGTGCCCCTCTCTTTTTCTTTTGTGTAAATTCTATAGGAAGTGTGTGTGTGTGTGTGTGTGTGTGTGTGTGTGTGTGTGTGCTTAAATTGGTGTTTACATAAAATAGTTATACCATTATGTTAAAGTGATAACAACTTATGTTTAATAGCACACAAAAACTCAACATTTTAACTCCCTCACCTACTTTATGCTATTGTTGTCACATTTTGCATCTATTTATATTGTGTACCTTTTAAATATTTTAGTTACAGTTATTTAAAAATATTTTTGTTTCTTAACTTCTATATTAGAATTATCAGTGAATTTATTCACCACTATTATAGTAATACGGTGTTCTGTATTTGTTAATGTACATACCTTACTGACAGTTTCATATTTTCTTATGCTATCCTGTTGCTACTTCGCATAATTTAATTTCAACTAAAAGAATTCTCTTGAGCATTTCTTGTAAGGGAGGTCTAGTCTTGATAAACTCCTTCAGTTTTTGTCTGGGAAAGTCTTTATCTCTCCTGCACTTTTGAAGGACAGTTTTGCCAGGTATAGTATTCTTAGTTGGCAGGGTTTTTTTTTTTTTCTTTCTGCACTTTAAACATTTTGTCCCATTCCCGCTGGCCTTCAAGGTCCTCATAAAATCTGGTATTCATCTTTTTGGGGTTCCCTTGTATGTAACAAGTTGCTTTTCTCTTGATTCTTTAAAAATTCTCTCTTTACTTTTGACTTTTGACAACTTGATTATCATGTGTCTTGGTGTGAATTTCTTTGAAATTAACTTATTTGTGTTTTTTGGCCTTCCTAAATCTGGATGTTGTGTCCTTCCCCAGTTTGGGAAGTTTTTTTATTATTTCTTTGAATAAGCTTTCTGGTCTTTTTTCTCTCTCTTCTCCTTCTGAGGCTTTCATACATGTATATTGTTCTGCTTGATGGTGCCCTCTAAGTCTCTTAAGCTTTCTTTGCTCCTTTTCATTCTTTTCTATTTTTATTATTCGGACTGAATTGCTTCCAAAGACCTATCTTCAAGTTTGCTGATCCTTTCTTCTGCTTGATCTAGTCTTATACTGAATCCTTGTCATGAATATTTTAGTTTGGTTAGTGTATTCTTCAGCTTTATGATTTCTGTTTGACATTTTATTATAGTTTCTATCTCCAAGAATGTTGAAATTCTCACTTTGCTCATACATTGTTTTCTTGACCTCAGTGAGCATCTTCATGAGTCATTTGCATTCACTGTCATTAAATGATCAAACTCTATTTCATTTTGGTCAGTTTCTGGAGATTTATCTTGCTCCTTTGTTTGGAACATTTTTGCTGGATTCTTCATTTTCATTGATTCTCTGTGTTGACAGTATATTAGACAAAGCAGTCATATCTCCTAGTCTTCACATACTGGCTTCACAAAGATAAGACCCCCACTAATAAGCTCAGCCAGTTTCTGGGGTCCTCTACCAATTTTACCTTTGAGAAGCTGAGAACTGGGGATTTGTTCTTACATGCTTACACTGTGCTGAGCAGGGAAGAGGATCTATTGTGTCTACCAGTCCTTACTGCTATCTCTGTTCTCCCCCACAGTGGCTAGACTATTCTGGATCTATCAGAGCTCTAAGACTGGTAACACAGAAGCCAGTCCTCTAGAAAAAAAAAACCCTTGGAAAAAAATGGAATGCTGAATGTATAAGTCAACTTTCTTCCTCCCCTGGGAGAGGCTCGGGGCTAGGGATCTCATCCTGATCATATGGTGCTATGTCAGTGCAGGGACTCTGGTGAGAAGGTATCCTAAATTTCCCAACCAGCTTCTGTGAATCTGGTTTCACATTCTCCATGTGTGCAGAAGCTGTTCAATTTGTTTCTGGATTTCTCACAAAGGGAATTTTTCTGTGAAAATCTACTTCACTATCTTGCTGATGTACCCCCTTATTGATTTTTGTTTATATGTTTGGGAGCTATGAAGTACATTATTTTTTAACTGTTTCTCCTCCTCACTCCTCCTTCTCCTTCTTTTCCTCCTTCTCCTCCTCCTCCTCCTCATCATCATTCTTTTTTCTATTTAGAGAGAGCATAAGCAAGGGAGAGGGGCAGAGAGAGAGAGAGAGAGAGAGAGAGAGAGAGAGGATCTTAAGCAGGTATTATGCTCAGCGTGGAGCCCAACAGGGGGCTTGATCCCATGACCTTGGGATCATGACCTGAGCTCAAACCAAGAGTCAGATGCTCAACTGACTGAGCCAGCCAGGCACCCCTTAACTGTTTTATCTTCTAAGTAGATATATACCTATATCAATATATAGAAACCTCCTCTATCCCTGATAATGTTTCTTTAAGTCTACTTTGGCTAATATTATTATGGCTAAGAGAGTTTTTATTTAGTAACTGTGCCTTCTCTCTCTTTACTATGATCGGAATTTCCTCATGATTTAGGGGCATCTTTTATAAAAAGGGTACAGTTGGATATTGTTTTTAAAAAGCAAAACTAAAATATTTGTGTCCTTTTACATGTATTGTATATGTTGATATATTTGGAATGTTTATATTAGCTTATTATACCAATTTATCCTAATTTATATGCTCCTTTTAATGTTTTCTTATACTTTTTAATTGATATATTATCTTTTTCCATAACAATGCAAACCCAAAGGTATGTTCCCTATCCTTTGATGTGTCTTCTTATCCTCTATCATACTGATACTCTTTGGATCTTAAATCTAAAATTTTAATTTTTAGATATCATAACTATTTTTCCTCCTTTCCTATTTTTGGTCTTATTTTTCTAAATACAATAACAAAATTTACCATGTAAATTTATCCACCTTATTTTACAAATTCATGCATCATCTCCTGGTTCTGGTTCTCCTTTTATTTAAGGAAATCTTCCCAAATTTTTTTCTTTTTTATAATGTTTATTTATTTTTGAAAGAGAGACAGAGTGAATGGGGGAGGGAGAGAGAGAGAGAGGCATAGAATCGGAAGCAGGCTTCAAGCTCTGAGCTGTCAGCACAGAACCTGATGTGGGGCTCAAACTCATGAACTCTGAGATCATGACCTGAGTTGAAGTTGATGCTTAACTAACCAACCCACCCAGGCACCTCTTTCCATACTGTTTCCAATGTGGGTCTGTATGTGCCAAATGTTTTGAAAACTTATATGCTTAAGAACATATATCTTTATAGTTGATTGGCCATTTGGACAAATGTAAAATTCTAGGTTCAGTGTTCTTTTATTCCAGTACTTAAAAAATATTATTCTTTGCATCTGTTTTGTGGTTTTGGGTTTTTTTATTTGTTTATTTGTTTTTATACCCACTCTTGCTATTTAAAAGCGATGTGCTATCTCTCCTGGAAGACGTCAAATTTTTCTTTACTGTTAATATTCTTAAATTTCAGTCCACTGTGCCTAGTTTTCTCATATACATGCATGGGTTCTTCCTTATCACCCTTTTTGGATATTCTATTGTCCCTTTCAACCTAAAGTTTTTCATCTTTGCTGAATATTGGTAAAGTTAAATTGTTTCTTTAAATATTCCTCCTCTCCTCTGTATTCCTTTTCCCTTTTAAGGCATTTATTATTTAGTTAAGTTCTTTATGAATGAGATCCTCAATTTGGTTTTCCAAATCATCCTTTCTTATTTTTATCTCAAATATTATTTTTAAAGTATTATACTTTCCATATATCATCTTTTCCACTTATTCTTTTTGTTATTTTATTTTGCCTTCATTTTGCTAATATTTTTCCTCATCCATTTTGTGTATTTATTATGCTTGCTTTAAACTCCTTTGACGTATCTTCTAAAAACATCTACTACTTATGTCTACATCCCAGGTATTTTTTTTTCTTTTCTTACTTTTGAAGAGCTTTATCTTCCTTACATTCTCACTATTTTGTCCTAAGGTCATATGTCTCTGGTTTTGATGGTTACCCTTTTTAAATTATTTTTTTCTTTTAATTTTATAATGTTCATTTATTCATTTTGAGAGAGAGAGAGACAGCATGAGCAGGAGAGGGGCAGAAAGAAGGGGGGTGGCAAAGAGAGAGGGAGAGAGAGCATATCAAGCAGGCTCCTTGCTGTCAGCACAGAGTCCAATATGGGGCTTGATCTTACAAACAGCGAGATGATGACCTGAGCCAAAATCAAGAGTCGATTGCTTAACCAACTGAGCCACCCAAGGGTCCTGGTGATTACCTCTTTTTGATAATGCAACAGCAGGGAGACTAAACAACAGACCCTTGCTGATGTCAACCCCAAGAGCTCAAGAAGAAGGGAGGGAGATAAACCTTAGGGTGAAGAACAGTAGTCACTAGTAAACACATGTCACTTTACTTTTCCAAATTCCTCTGACAATGCTCTTTCAGTCTTCTAAGAAGAAACCGGTCTAGGAATTTTGAGGGAGATATCCACGGAAGAAAATACCTGAGATTAGTCAGGCTTACCTCCTTTGCTTAGCTCCTCTGTTGGTCAGGACTTTTGAGAGACCCTGATTTTACTGTGGGGGGCACTTACTACTGAGGTATGGTCAATAATTACCATTCCCTGCATTGAGGTGGAAGACATTGACTTCCAAGGCTGCCCTGGGTCATACAACTATATTGAATGCAGCCAAAAAAAATGTAATCGCTGTGTATTATATAATAGGTTGAGTAATTGCTGAGCAGGGAAACTAAGATCAAGACCAAGTCCAAAGTACAAAAGTGAAGTTGAAGATAAACTTGCGAAGATTTCATAGCAGAGGCCTTTAGTTGCTAGGAGGTTTCTCTTAATTCTTTTTAAAGGGAAGTGCCAGTAAATGATTAAGGAATTATGTCAAAGTCTGCCATTTTGAAACTCTAGTACATATTAAAACATTAAAACATTAAAGACATAATTTATGACACTTTTTTTGAAGTTCACCTTTTAATAAAGCATTTTAAAATTTGTAAGCAATTAAAGGTAATCACATAATCAATGCCAAGATAGCACAGAAAGCTAGGGATTATGACAGTGAATACATAAAACTGACTGAAATGAATTGAGTAAGAAAGATGGAAATGCACGGAAATAAAAATGACAATCTGTAAGGCACCTGGGTGGCTCAGCTGGTTAAGCATCTGATTCTTGATTTCAGCTCAGGTTATGATCTCATGGTTTCTAGGATTGAGCCCCGAGTTAGGCTCTGCACTGACAGCACAGAGCCAGCTTGGAATTCTCTCTCACCCTTTTGCTCTGCTTTTCTCTCACTTACATGCTTTCTCTCTCTCAAAATAAATAAATGAACTTAAAAAATATTTTAGGGGCACCTGAGTAGCTCAGTCAGTTAAGTGGCTGACTCTTGATTTTGGCTCAGGTCATCTACTCATGGTTTGTGAGATTGAGCCCCACACTGGGCTCTGAGATGACAGCACGGAACCTGCTTGGTATTCTCTCTTTCCCCCTCTCTCTGCCTCTTCCCCACTCACATGCTCTCCTTCCCTCTCTCGCTCTCTCCCTCTCTCTCTCTCTTCCTCTCTCTCTCAAAATAAATAAATAAATTTAAAAAGTTTTTTTAAATGACAAACTGTAAAAACTGCAAGTGGAATTAACTGTAAGATGTTTATTTAGCCAAAGTGACTGCTAATGAGAATATAGTTGCTCACAACTAGTTAGTAATAGACAAAAAGGAAATTTCAAAAAATTAAAAAGTCTCAGTATGTTAAAATTATATAAAGCAATATTAAATAAAAGAAATGTAGATTTAAAAAGACAAAGACCAGGGCACCTGGGTGGCTCTCAGTCGGTTAAGCATCCAACTTCGGCTCAGGTCATGATCTAATGGTCTGTGAGTTCGAGCCCCGCATCGGGCTCTGTGCTGACAGCTCAGAGCCTGCAGCCAGCTTCAGATCCTGTGTCTCCCTCTCTCTCTGACCCTCCCTCATTCATGCTCTGTCTCTCTCTGTCTCAAAAATAAATAAACATGAAAAAAATAAAAAAAAATAAGACACAGACCTTTTTTTTTTTAAAGCATAAGGTTGATACTTAATACTGCTTAAATCTTTAGGTATGGGATGCACTGCCCAATTTATGCATCAGACAAGTGCTTTATAATTTTTTGGTCTATAATATACATCTTTCTAACTCAGTTATAGTATATCTTATAGAGTTTGTAGGCAGGGTCTTGACAGTCAACACTATTCCTATTCTTCTCCCACTGCCAAGAACAATTAATATAAACAGAGAGTATGAATGGAGTGAAGTTTCAGAAACAGGTCTTATATTCATAAATAGAGAAAAAGGATAAATCAATAAAGGGCTTCCAAATTTCATACATGTTTGGTGTACTGACAAACGTTCACAAACATTTCCATGAATTCAGGAACATAATTTCCTTTCAAACTGAGAGTACTTCTATGAAATAAGTTAAAAGTTATATATTATTCTTGTATGTATGAGGCAACTGAAGTTCAGTGTAACATTTCCATCTTTGTTAGGTTATTAAGTGGGAAAAGGGGCATCTGGATCTAGACTTTGTCATTGCAAAGTAGATTTTGTTTTCTTGCATCACATGCACACCAAGTCCATGGATAGTTTTCCTCTTTTGCCAATAAGAAAACAATGCAAAGAGAAAGAGGTATAAGGAAAAAGAAGGGGGAAAATATGAGATATAGAATCCAGATATGAAATAAAATGAGGTGAAGAGAGAAAGAATGTATCTGAAGCCTAATTTTTCTGAAACACATCAGTATATTGTCCTCGAATCCTAATTGGAAATAGTGTATTAAATTTATAATATTTACATTCAATTCTAAATTAAATTAAAACTTATGGAAGTTGAGAGCTAACAACAAAGACGTTCACAAAGCATTCTAACTAGAAATTCTTTTGCACAGCATGAAAATGAGAGAAAAATAAATTTATTTCACTAAAGCAAATAGCATAATAATTTTACATTATAAATATTTTTGAATTAAGATTAATTTAAAAGCTGTATACCTTGACCTTAAAAGGCAGGAAAAACATTAGATGTAGTTTTCAAGAGATAACTAAAAACAAAAAAAATCAAATAATAATTTGTAGATTTCAACCATGAAAATTTTGGTTTTCAGTAAAACATGCTAAGAGTGCCTTATATCACCGTATTAACATGGAAAATAAACAAGTTTTGAAACATAAGAAATCTAAGAATAAAAATGAAAACATTGAAGGATTAAATTTCAACAAAGATTTAATGAGTGTATACAATCACCCTATTTTCCAATTTTCCACCCCTCCCCCCACCATCCCACCACCTACCTTCTCTGGATCTCTTTATAAGAATCTCCCCCTAACTTTTAGGTGACTGTGGTTAAACTAAACTCTTCTTTCTCATTCTTCAGATTAAAAGGACTATAGGTTTTCAAAAAGAGTTTTAGCTTTGAGGTACTATGACCTCACCTCAAAGCCATAAGAATGAGAAACTAACCTTAACCATTTTCTTCTTCTAAGTATCATCTCCCATCCAGAATCTGACTGCTTTTGTTTGCCCTCCCCTGTGTTCCTCCAGGTGATTTTGTTTTCCCCTTTGACTTTATAATTGTTATTTGTTGGAGGATTAGGTTAGTGAGAATTTACTGAGGTCTTTTAGAAAT
Source organism: Panthera pardus (assembly GCF_024362965.1). Lineage (NCBI taxonomy): Eukaryota > Metazoa > Chordata > Mammalia > Carnivora > Felidae > Panthera > Panthera pardus. The sequence goes on along the minus strand of NW_026526991.1, from coordinate 87,599,049 downwards.
GGAAATGGTTATACATATTTAAAAATCACCCTGGCTGCAGTGTGAAAAGAATAACAGTGAGGAATGAGAAATACTGCTTAGAAAAGGTGGTAATCTGGGTGAAAGATGATGGTCATTTAAGTAGAAATATAAAGTGAAGTATGTTGAAAAGAGATATTTATAAGGTTACGTTTTTAGCTTTGGAATATTGATTGGAGGTAATCAATAAGAGAGTAGCTCTGGCCTGGGCAGCAGGTTGAATGTGGTGATCCAGGAAAAGGAGGTGAAAAATGAGGAAGAAGACAGTGAGATCTGTGCATAACAATGAAGAGCCTGAATGGAGTTCAAATGTAGGCACTTTGGAAAAGCAATCTAAAACTCAGCAAAAGCAATCTTGGCTCAAGATATAGATTTGGTAATCATCAGCATCTAGGTGGTAACAAAAACAATGGCAATTGTGGAGCTTTCCTAGAAAGAGTATGTGGAGTTAAAAAAAAAAAAAAAGAGAGCCTGAAACAAAACCCTGAAAAAACAAATTGAAAAGTGAGAATAATATAGCCTGCTAAGGATACTTGAGAAGTGATGCAAAAAATAAGATTTGATTTATGCAAATGTAAACAACTCTCACTTTGTAGTGGAAAGGACAGGAATATTTTTAAAAAGGGTATGAGATTTTTTAATGGAATTGATGAAGTTTTGGGGTGATGGTGGGTGGGGTGGTCTGGAGCCCAGAGACAAGAAAGAATTCTTGAAGACATCTTTGGTGCAAAAAGGTCATTTTATTAAAACATGGGAAAAGGCCCTGTGGGCAAGAAGAACTGCGCTGGGGTAGTGACAGGTAACTCATTATATACCCTCAGTTTGGGAGGGGGTTAGGGGTAAAGTAAGTCTCTAAGACATTTTGGAAGCAAGGTTTCCAGGACCTTGAGGGGCTAGGTGTTGCTAGGAAAATGCCATTTATTACCTTTTAATAAAACGTCAATCATGAGACCCTTCAGATGTATATCAGGGGGTCGTAAGTTTGGAGTATGATTGCCAGCACATACCTTGGGACAGTAGAGATACAGGAAGTAGACTTACAAGATACTCAAGGTTGGGATAATGTTAAACTAAGATTCTCTTTTGCCCCTACCAAAGTGTCATCCTTGAAGCAGCTGAGATCCTAGAGGGAGGTCATTCTGAGGGTTTCAAGGACTTGTCATTGGGTTATAGGCAGTAAAGGAATTTAATCTTTTCATTTTTCTTAGTTTTCCACATTACTATGGCAAGCACTTAAACCCCTTTCCTTTGTTTTTGGGTAGCCAGAAGTGTCCGAGGAATATCACACACATTCCACCTGGGGGAGGGTGGTAATGTTAGCCTATGTTTTGCCCTCAGCTTGCCGCAGCGTCCCTCATCAGAATAAACTTGAAAATGGATTATATAGCTATTCCCTAGTAAATCTGCAAAGGACCTCCAGACAAAACTCTCTCTTGAGCCCCAAACCTGCCAGATGTGTCTACTTGATGTATGTTTATTTTTAGGAATCTCAAACTTGATTTGTGACTTCATTGTTTTTAACCCCAAAACCTCTCTTTTTCTCATCCCAAATAGCAATAATAGTTATTTGCTCATAACTATTGCTCATAACATACAGTTATCCAAACTAGAAACCTAGAAAACAAGATCAGAAAACTCATTTTCTATTATTCCCACATCTTATTGATTCTCCTCTTAAACTCCAAAGTGTCTGTGATTTTTTGTTTCCTTCTTTCCAACTCATCTTTATTTTCTGAAATCAGCTTTCAAATAAATTTGTCGTGAGTACATATTCCACAGGGATATCAGAATTGGCCCTCTAAAATTTGATCTCCTTATGTTACATTTAAAAATACAATTTCATCTCCCAGTGTCTGTGTATTTCTATTTTTATGTTCCACCTAACCGATATTCTTTTTGTTTTTCAAATGATCTGTGTTCTTCCACTGCTCAGATTTTTCATGTGTTTCCTTTTTTGTTTTAAATGTGTTTCTTCTTCAATTTATAAGTTACTATCATCTCTTTTTAAAAAAATTAATGTTTGTTTATTTTTGAGAAAGAGAGAGAGCATGAGCAGGGGAGGGGCAGAAAGAGAGGGAGACACAGAATCTGAAGCAGACTCCAGACTCTGAGCTGTCAGCACAGAGCTCAATGCGGGGCTTATACCCATGAACTGCGAGATCATCACCTGAGCTGAAGTCCTACATTTAACTGACTGAACGACCCAGGCACCCCAGTTTCTATTATCTCTTAAAGACTTAGTTCACATGTCACCACACCTATAGAAACTTTAACCATTATAGACAGAATTAATCATCTTTTCTATGTATTCATAACATTATAAATTTATAGTACTCATTACATTATTATGCTGGAATTATTTATTGTTTTTGTCCCAGGAAATTACTACTTCATTTGGGACATTGATTTCATCTAGTTTTTTTCTGCCCTTCTTATTCTGCACCTGTCTCAACTCCAAGATGTAGCAGAGTAATTGCTGTATTGGAGTTGCTCAATAAATGCTAAGTAAATGAATTGAGGTTCAGATGAGTTAGCAGAGTTAATCTTGGCTGTACTTGTAACCAATTGGAAACTTGGAACTGTCTTCATACTTCAGTTCCAGAACTCTTGCCAAAAAGCTAAAGGACTGACTTGCCATGATTGCAGGTAAATATCAACTTGATCTCTTATCTGCATGCCAGTTGTCTCTTTTTATCTGTGATACTTTAAATTCTATTTGATAATTGTGAACATTTATATCTCTATTTTGAAATCTTTCAATCTTAAATTCTCTACCTAATGGCACAGGTGTTTATATGTTTTTCACTCAAGATTTCAGCTTTCTTATTCCTTTTGATTTGTTTTTTAAGTTCTAAGAAAATCATCGTGTCATTCTTTCTCTGAACCTCAGTTCTGTGTTAGGAATAGGGTTAAAAATGCCCATCTTATAGGGTTATAGATTAAAAGAAAACCCAATTTGGGGCAACTGGGTGGCTCAGTTAAATGTCCAATTTTGGCTCAGGTCATCATCTCACCATTCATGAATTCAAGCCCTGTATCAAGCTCTGTGAAAACAGCTCAAAGCCTGGAGCCTACTTCGGATTTTGTGTCTCCCTGTCTCTCTGCCCCTCCCCTGTTTATGCTCTCTCGTTCACTCTCGCTCTCGCTCTGTCAAAAATAAATAAACATTAAAAAAATTTTAAAGCTCATTTATAAATCTATCTATATTAATTCATTTCATATCCTTCTAAAATCCCAGCTCGTTGGAGAGATTCTATGATGGCTATGTATTTCCATCTATTACCTTTTTCTTATTTGTAAAAGGAATTTAGAATTATACTGTGAGATTTTTACTTTTTTAGGTCCCTCTCTTATCTTGAGCTAATTTTCCTTTTAAGATTGGAGACATGGACTATACAAAAGTTTTCTCTGAACTTTTAGAAATTCCTTCTTCTACAGGACAGAGTTTGTATTTAGTTATACTTACATATGCTTTAATGATATGTTCCATTACTTTTCTGAAATTTTCTTCTTTGATTTCACAAATGAGAGCTTGATGGTCAGCATTTAAATGAGAGTTCACTTTTGTATTTCTTAAATAATCAATAAATCATATTGTCAATATGCTCATTATTGATTCTGCAGTGCCTATAATAGTGTATGGCATGAAACTGTATTTAGCTAAATGATCATAAATCCTGTTTTGGTCTAAATGAACTTAAACCTAAAAACTGGTTGATGGTAGTTCGCAATGGTAATAAAAACACACTTGTGAGTGCTTTCTGTGTGGCTAGCACTTTCTGCAAGTCAAAAATTTTATGTATGTCTTTTCAATTAATCCTCATTGTTTATTATAACAAACATGTTGTAATAATTGCCATCTAAGAACTGAGGAAACCAAGAAATGAGAGGTTTCACTACATGTTGACCGTGTACCAGATTTATAATCTGAATTGGAGGAATAATAATTTTTTCAACAACCCAAAAACATTTATTGAGTATTTGCTCATTATGTGTCAGGCATCTGAGTTTGATGGAGAGCCTGATGACATTTTTTCTATTTATTCATTAGAAGAGAGCTCTAACTTGAAGCTTTCCAGTTCTTCATAGCAGGCTAAGAATAATAAGGCAGAAGCCACCTCTTCCTCCCTCCAATTTTAATAAATAGTCTAAAAGGTATTAAAAGCAACTCATAACTGTGTTAGAAAACAAGAGATATATTCTGTAAATCAGAAACCATGAGGGTTTTCTGAAAGATAATTAGTAAAAAGAATTAGAAAAAAATCCTAGTCTAAGACTTGTGCAGGAGAAGAAAACTGAAAAGCATGGAAGTGGCTCCAAGGGTGCTTCAAGCCACAACACACTGGTGAGAGGTCCCAGGGAAAACTCACAGGTGGTTAGTTAGGGTATCCCACTCAATACATGAAAACATACATCTTTCCTTGTTTAACATGCCTCTCTTTATCATCAACATACCCCCACTTAGTAGGTTGCACATTTTAACTTTGGGTAATACGGACCTTTTAACAATATCACATCTTCCAGTCTGCTAGCACAGATGTCCCATTTATTTGATCTTTGATTTCTTTAGCAATGTTTTGTAGTTGTCAGTGTACAAGGCTTTCACCATCTTTGTTAAGTGTATTCTTAAATATTTTATTACTTTGATGCTATCATAAATGGTATTCTTTTCTCAATTTTCTCTTCAGATTGATTATTTTCAGTGTATAGAAACACAACTGATTTTTGAGTGTTAATTTTTTATCCTGTATCTTTGTTGTACTTGCTTATTAGTGCTAATAGTTTTTTGTGTGTAGAATCTTTATAGATTCTTACATATAAGATCATGTCATCTGTGAGCAAATAGTAGTAACAGTATAAATTATATAAATTATAAATAAGTAGGAAGTATAATTATAAATAAATAATATAGTAAAAATATGATTTTACTTCTTCTCCAGTTTATATGCCTTTAATTTTTTTTTTCTTGTCTGATTGGTCTGGCTAGACTTTCCAGTATGGCATTGAATAGTAGTGGCTAGAGTTGGCATTCTTGCCTTGTACCTAATCTCAGAGGAAAAGTTTTCAATATTTCCCCATTGAGTCTGTTAGATATGGGCTTTTTATATACAGCCTTCATTCTGTTGAGTTAGTTTGCTTCTATTCCTAGTTTGTTGAGTGCTTTTATCATAAGAGTGTTGAATTTTGTGAAATGCTTTTTCTGTATCTATTGAGATGATTGTGGTTTTATTCTTCATTTTGTTAATGTGATGTATTACATTGATTGATTTTCATATGTTGAGTCAGACTTGCATTCTAATTGTAAATTCCACTTGTTTATGATGTACGATCCTCTTAATGTGCTATTGGACACTGTTTACTAGTATTTTGTTGAGAATTTTTATATCAATATTCTTCAGGGATATTGGTCTGTAGTTTTCTTTCCTTGTGATGTCTTTGTCTGACATTGATATCAGGTAATGTGGCCTCATTTAATGAATTTGTGCCCTCTTCAATTCTTTGGAAGAATCTGAGAAGGATTAGCATTAATTCTTTAAATGTTTGGTAGAATTCTCCAGTGAAACTGTCCTGGGCTTTCTATGTTGGGAGATTTTTAATTACAGCTTCAGTCTCATCACTAGATATAGGTCTGTTAAAGATTTTTTTTATTTATTCATTATTCAATCCTGGTAAATTGTTTCTCTAATAACTTATCCATTTCTTCTAGACTACCCAATTTGTTGGCATATAACTGTTCATAGCAGTGTCTTATAATTTATTTTATTCCTGTGATACTATTTGTAATGTCTTCTCTTTTATTTCTAATTTTAGTTATTTGAGCCTCCTCTTTTTTTTTCAGTTAATCTAAGAGTTTGTCAATTTTGGTGATTTCTTCAGAATCCAACTCGTAGTTCCATTGATTTTTTTCTATTGTTTTTCTATTCCTTTTTTCATTTATCTTTCCTCTAATCCTGATTATTTACTTATTTTTGATAACTTTGGGCTTATTTCTTTTTCTAGACCGTTGAGGTATAAGTATAGGTTGTTGATTTGAGATCTTTCTGTTTTTTTAATGTTATCATTTATCACTATACACTTATATTTTAGCAGTGCTTTTACTACATCCCATATGTTTTGGTATGTTGTGTTTTCATTTTCATTTGTCTCCAGATTTTTTCTAAATTCTCTAGTGATTTCTTCTTTGATCTGTTGGTGATGTTGTTTAATTTCTACATATTTATGGATTTTCCTGGTTTCCTTCTGCTATTATTTTTTAATGTCACTCCATGCAGTCAGTGAGAATACATTGTATGATTTCAATTTTATTAAATTTGTTAAGACTGCTTCATTAGCTAACATATGGTCTGTCTTGAAAAATGTTTCATGTACACTTGAGGAGAATGTATATTCTGACAGATGGAGTGTTCTATAAATGTCTGGGTGCAATTGAGTCTAATTGGCTTATGGTGTTGTTCAAGTCTTCTGTTTCCCTGTTGGTTTTTGTCTGGTTGTACTATTGAAAGTGGGGTATTGAATCTCTTATTCTTAATATGTTTCTGTTTCTACTATTAGTTCTGTCAGCGTTTATGTATTTGAGTGCCCTAATGTTAGACACATATTTATAATTGTTATATCTTCCTGATGATTGACCCTTTTCTCATTATATTGTCCTTCTTTGTCTCTTGCAATACTTTTTGGCTTAAAGACTATTTTGTCAGCTAAAAGTATGGTCATCCCTGTTTTCTTTAGGTTTTGTTTGCATAAAATATTGTTTCTCACCTGTGGGGTAACTATAACCAAAAAATCATAGACTGGGTGGCTTAAATAATAATAACTTATTTCTCCTAGTTTTGGAGGTTGGGAAATCCGAGACTGAGGTATTAGCAGATTAGGTTACTGGAGATGGCTTTTTCCTGATTCACAGATGGCTGTTTTCTCATTGTGTCTTCATATCATGGAAAAAGGGCATGAGAGTCCCCCTGGGGTCTCTTTTTTTAAGGACAGTAATCCTATTCATGGGGGCTCTGCCCTTATGACATAATAACCTCCCAAAGGCCACACTTCTTTATACCATCACTTTGGAGATTAGATTTTCAATATGAATTTTCAAGGGACAGAAACATCCAGGTTATTACAGACCCTTTCATTTTTAGCCTTTTGGTATCCTGGATTGAAAGTGAATCTCTTATAGACAGTATATGGTTGAATCTTATTTTTTAAATAAGTTCAGACATTCTATGTCTTTTAATTGATGCATTTAATCAAGTTACATTTAAAGTAATTGTGGATAGAAAAGAACTATTGCCATTTTGTCAATTGTTTTTCTTCCTTTCTTAAATTTTTTGTTCTCATTTCCTCTCTTGCTGATTTTCTTTCTTTCTCTTTCTTTCTTTCTTTCTTTCTTTCTTTCTTTCTTTCTTTCTTTCTTTCTTTCTTTTCTTGTAATGGCATGTTTTGATTCTCTTCTCATTTCCCTTTATGTATATTCTATAGACATGTTCTTTGTGGGTACCATTGCAACTACATAAAACAAGTTAAAGTTATAACCATCTATTTTATTTTTTTAAAATTCTTTTTTACATTTACTTATTTTTGAGAGATAGTGAGGCAGAGCGTGAGCAGAGGAGGGACAGAGAGGGAAGAAGACACAGAATCTGAAGCAGGCTCCAGGCTCTGAGCAATCATTCAGGACAGAGTCCAATATGGGCTCGAGCCATGAGATCGTGACCTGAGCCAAAGTCAGACACTTAACCAACTGAGCCACCCAGGCACCCCATTTTTAAATTTTTTTTTTTAATGTTTATTCATTTTCGAGAGACAGAGACAGAGCATGAATGGGGCAAGGGCAGGGAGAGAGGGAGACAGAATCCAAAGCAGGCTCCAGGCTCTGAGCTATCAGCGCAGAGCCTGATGCAGGGCTCAAACTTGCAGATGGCAAGATCATGACCTGAGCTGAAGTTGGTCGCTTAACCGACTGAGTCACCCAGTTCTCTATTTTAAACTGAGAACAACTGAACTTCAACTGCATATGAAAATTACACTTTTATGTATTTGCCTCCATCCCACTTTGTTGTTAATGACACAATTATCCTTTTTATATTGCATGTCCATTAACATAAATTTACAATGACTCTTTATGCTTTTAAAAATCTAAATTAGATTTATAAGTGATTTACTCACCTACATTACAATAATACGGGAATTTATATTTCCTTTACTAGGGAATTTTTCATTTGATATCGTTTTGTGTTGCTATTCATCATCCATTCACTTCAACTTGTAGAACCTTCAGTGTTTCTTGTAGGGCAGATCCAGTGTGATGAATTCCCTAAGCTTTGACTTATCTGGGTAAGTCTTGATTTCTCCTTGCTCTTAAAGGACAATTTCGCCAGATACAGTATTCTTGGTTGGCAGTCTTTTACTTTCAATATTTTGAATATTATATTATATTCTTTTTTAGACTGAAAGGTTGTTTTGCTGAAAAATCTGACAATAATCTAATGGAAATTGCCTTGTGTGTGATGAGTTACTTTTCTCCTATTCCTTTCAAGATTTTCTTTTTGTCTGTGACTTTTGACAATTTGATTGTGATGTGTCTTGGTGTAGGTCTCATTATATTTTATCCTAGATGAACTTCTTTAAATTCCTAAAATTTCTTCACTGAGATTAGGAAAATTTGGGTTCATTGTCGTCAAATAATTTTCTGCCTCTTTCTCTTTCTTCTTCTGGCATTCTCATAATGCATATACTGTTCTGCTTCATGATGGTGTACCATAGGTCTTTTATATTCTTCATTTTTATTAATTTTTTTCCCCTTGGGTCAGTCTTTGAATTTGTTGATTCTTTTCTGTTTAATTTTGAATCTCTCTAGTGAAGTTTCCATTCAGGCAATATCTTCTTCAGTTCCAGAACTTCTCTTAGGTTCTTCTTTCTAGTTTCTATTTCTTCATTAATAATTTCACTTTGCTTACGCATTGTTTTTCTGATTTCATTTAGAGGTATATTTATTCTGTATTTTAATCCGTTGAATATCCCTTTGATGGTAAATTTGAATTCATTTTCTGGCAATTCATATATCTCCATTTCTTTAGGAACAATTTCTGGAGATTTAATTTCTTCTTTTAAATGTGTTGTGGTCCCCTGTTTCTTTATATGTCTTATTATTTCTTGTTGGAATTTTGGCATTTGAAGAATCAGCCAATTCTCTTTTGTACAGGGATAAGTTTCACTACTTAGCCAGACTAGAGATTCTCTAGACCTCTCAACTTTTTTCTGGGTGTGTTTCCTCCCTGGGCTATTTGAAGAAGTTTGCTGGTGTCTACTTAGAAGTTCTTCCTGGTGTCTGAGATACTGCAGCCTCCCTGTGTTAGTAAACTACAGTACTGGTTCTCCACCTAGTGTCTATCCATGGTACTGCATGATTCTGGTGCATGGTTTATTGTCTTTGTTCCCAGAGCCTCAAATCTGGCCATGTACTCTTGTCAGTACTTGGATACAAACTGGTCCCTCATGCAGCCCCCTTACAAGTCAGAACATTGGATATAAGTTCTGCTTTAAGTCCCCATAGAGAAGATAGGAGTTGGGGGTTTTGTCCCAATTAGCAAGAAAGTTGACAGTGTCAGATTTTCCTACTGGGCTTGCATGGTTGGCTTTACACTCTCTAGGATGCAAAAATGCTTTAAGTTGGTTCTGGATTTCTCATAGAGATATTTGTTCAGTTGTTGTTGTTAAATCTATGTATCCATGGGGGAAGGTGGGTTGGGGGCTCCTCTGTCATCTTGCTGACATCATTCCCATCTACATTTCTTAATTTCTGATGTCAGTAACATGATTATTTTTGGGAAATGATTAGAACCTGAAAATTTTAATTTCTCTTTTATAATGTAAAGACAGTAAATAATTCTACAAGAATTCCTAATTGGCGTTCCTTGAAGAAAATATTCATACAATTTTTTTCTAATCCTGCTCGACAAATTTAATATCTTTGTCCTGTGAGTCTTGTTGTTCCCTTCACCAATTTAGTAAAATTGATTTTGATATCATTCCACCTTTTGTGTTTCACTCTTGGATGACTTCCTATATCTTATATAAGAACGCTTAATTATTTCTAATAAGTGGTAACATTTACAACTTTTCTCAAGTCTTTTCAACTTCATCAAAATTCCATATGCAGAATGAAAGTACACACATCTTTCCAGCCATGGAACGGCTGTATTGGGCCTTTTATCTCTTTTTCCAAGCATGACCTCATGCAAGACACATACTAGGTTGTAGTTAGACAAAAGATCAACACAGTTTCATTGAGCAAAACCCTCAAGGATGTGAGGTAGTGAGTGATAGGGACATAACTATGGGGAAGAGTTTTCCTTGTAGGAATAAAAGCAAGAACAAATAACCTGAGGCAAAATAATAAGCCTGGGATGCTCAAGGTACAAGAAGAAGACTAGTGTGGATGGAGAGGAATGAGTAAGAAGTAGAGTAACGGAAGATGAGATCAGAAGAGTAAGAGGGAATACTTGTGGGGAACAGATAGTTGGGGTGGGGAGGACAGATCATTTAGGGTCTTGTAGGCCATTGGAAAAACTAGATATTACTAAGAGTGAGATGGGAAAACAGGGAGTAATGGCATGATCCAATTTTTATTTTGAAAGAATTTTTGTAGTTACCGTGTTGAGAGGGAGGATGAGAGCAGAAGCAGAAAGATCTAATAGGCTGAACATGATGGTGGCTACCCGCAGTGGTGTAGAAGGCAATGAGAAAGACCTGTCTGAATCAGCTTGGGTTACTATAAAGAATATACCACAGACAAGGTGGCTTAAACAACAGAAATTATTTCTCATAGTTCTGGGGGCTGAAAGTCTTAAGATCTGGATACCAGCATTGTTGGGTTCTGGTGGGACACTCTTCCTCATTTTCAGATAGTACCTTCTTGTGTCCTCACAGAGCAGAAAGAGAAAGTAAGCTCTTATAAGGACACTAATCTTATCATGAGGGCTCTACCTTTATGACTTAATTCCTAAAGAACCCATCTCCAAATATTATCACATTAGGGATTAGGATTTTAGCATTTGAATTTGGTGGTGACACAAACATCCAGTCAATAACAAAATAATATTTTAATGCTAGATTTAAAAGGAATTTGCTTATGGGTAAATCAACAAATTTTGTTAAAATTAATTTGAAAATAAAACACCTATAACCACTAGAGTTAAAGTATTTTTTTAGAACATTGAATACTTTGTTGTTTTCATTTTAATTTGTTCTCCAATAATAGTGATGATTTAAAAATTAAAAGTTCCATTTCTAGCTGAATTCCTGGAAATGCCACCTTTGAGAATGTCTAGCCACTTCCCTCTCAGTTAGTCTATACTGTTCATGAAGGAATAAAGAATAGCTTATCACCATGGCCATCTCAGACATCATCTAGAAATCTTTAATAATATTAAATAAAAAATAACAGCCTTGACTGTCCTGCTCTAATTACCTGATGTTGTAACCAAATTAGAAAATGATGTTTATCACTGTAGCGATGGTAATGTTAAAGGACTAGGTAATGTTAAAGTACCAATTGGTATAGAGGAAAGGTGGGTATGCTTTTTATGATAAAAATAATGTTTTTAAGTAAATAAGATAAGCCATTTTTAATTCTATGCATACATAAGCATTATAGTCTTTTTATTAATCATTTTAACTTTTCTTTCTGCTTTTTCATAGATGTTCTTAGTAGCCCTGTCACTCAGCTTTATGTGTAAGGCACTCGGTGGAGTTGTTATGAAAAGTTCCATCACTCAGATAGAAAAGAGATTTGACATATCATCTTCTGTTTCTGGCTTAATTGATGGAGGCTTTGAAATTGGTAATTTTCATTTCTATTTTTATTATTACTTAGTAACCAGATTTGTTGAGGTAAAACTGTTCATAAAAGCTCTACACCATTGATTCTTAGGAGTAAATTCTATCCTGCCCCGGGGGCAATTTGATGATGCCTGATGTCACTTTTGGTTGTCATAACTGGGGGGAGGGAGATTGTTATAGACATCTAGTAGTAGAGGGTAAGAGTGCCACTAAAAATCCTACAATGCACAGGACAATCCCCACAAAAAAGAATTAATCTAACTTAGAATGTCAATAATGTAGAGGTTGAGAAATGCTGATTTATATAAACTCATTGCTTGCAGCTAATACTTTTTAGGGCTGTACCTTTCCTCTCTCAAGGTGCCCTAGTGAAAAAAAAAATTTTTTTTTTTAAAGTTGGGAGAGAGGATTATGATTCTGATGATTTGAGGAAGGAGGAACAGCTTTGGAGCAACCTCTGTTCTACTGTTTTACTGGGTATAAAATTTGGGGTGAAAGTTTTTTTTTATAGAACATTGAATGTATTGCTTTGTTTTCTTTAATTCAGATATCTCTAATAACAGTGAGGTTTTATATTATTACTGGACAATATTTTCTCTTACTTTGTGAATTCATAGCTTATTACCTTTGCCTTCCTCCCTTCAGAATTTTTTTCATTTTAAATAATATCCAAGTTTATTGAGCAAATATTAAAAAGTATTATAAAATGTTTAACTTTCATCAGCTTCAAGGTTTATGTTGCTCTCGAATTTTGCATGTAATTGAATCTGCTAACACCCACTGAATTAATTCCATTCTGGATTTTAAGGCATTAGTTTACTTTTGCAAATTTTTCTTTGCTTCTCCTAACATGTCCTGTGTTTCTTCTTGAGGATGACTGGTGAAAATATCACCGATTTGATAAGATATGATTAAGTGGTCATCACCTTATAAGCGTGATGTCCTCACAACAACTTGTAAATTTTACAGTTGTATCTTTTTCACATCTTATTTCTTCCTTCAGCTCTGTGGTTCTACTTGCATTCTGTGCATGTTTGCTCATCTTTTTATTGGTCTTCAAAAGTAACATTGACATCTTCTGCATCCCCCTTCTTCGTGGTGGCCACCGTTTTGGTCCCTTTTTAGACTTCTTAATGATTTGAGGGGACTCAAAAATTATGTATGCTTTATTAATTACAAATATTTTCTATAAGTTTGCTGTTTATCTTTTAAGTTAATTTAAAGTGTATTTAGCTATTGAATAAAGCTATTGTATAAAGAAAGACCCATCTATATTTTTATTATGAATTCCGCTTTTTCATGATTAAGAGGTTATCGACACCTTGCATCCTTCACTCTTCACCTCTGAGATTTAATGAAACCATCTAGAATTTTAGTTTTGGATTATTATTAACTTTAAATTGTAATTTTCTGTGTGTCTCTTTTTATTGAGGAATGGATTCTTAGTATTTTAGTTAAACTTTGTAGCTATTCGACAGCAATTATGTGGGCATGGTTTTAGATTTTCCTGGTTTCTTTGCTTACCACTGTTACTTGAATCTTATGACTTCAAATCTCATCTTTAGTTTTTCTGGAGTAGATCTTTAAGTTGTTATTTTTTCCCAGAAATAATTGAACACATAACATATTTCCCAAGCTCTTGCTTGTTGGAAAATGTATTTACCATTGTATTCAAGTAATAATTTGAGTATGGAATTTAAATTTCAAAATCTTTTCCTTGGTACATTTAAAATATTTACCTACTGCCTTTTAACACCCAATATTACATATAAGACATCATTATAAATATCATTGTCATGCACTGATGAGTACCTCCTCTTTATCTCTGAATTTCAGAAATTTTACTAACATATATCAGGGCTGTTTTTTTTTTTTTTTTTATTACTTCTGGAGAAATGTATCTGAGGGGTTAACTTTAACTGAAGGTCTCCCTTTAACTCAGGGAATTTATTTTCTATTTTTAGATGTGTATCTTTCTCTCTATTATTTATTTTCTTCTGGAACATATATAAGACAGATATTAAATTTCCTCACAGTTTGGTTCCTTTAACTTTTTCTGTCTAAAATTATCTTTGTTTGGAACACCTGGGTGACTCATTCAGTTAAGCGACCGACTTTAGCATAGGTCATGATATCGCGTTCATAGGTTGGAGTCCCCATGCCAGGGTCTGCATTGAGAGCTCAGAGCCTGGAGCCTGCTTTGGTTTCTGTCTCTCTCTGTTCATCCCCCACTTGCTTGTGCGCGCTCTCTCTCTCTCTCTCTCTCTCGCTCTCTCTCTCAAAAATAAATAAGCATTAAAATTCTACTTGTATTGACTTTATTTTCCATCAATCTCTGATGCTGTCTTCTATCTTATTAGGTCCCAATATGTACATTTCTCTATACTATTTAAAAATTTTTTTTAATGTTTATTTTTTTGAGGGGGGAGGAGCAGAGACAGAGAGAGAGAGAGAATCTGAAGCAGGCTCTAGGCTCTGAGATGTCAGCACAGAGCCCGACTTGGGGCTCAGACTCACTAGCCGTGAGATCATTACCTGAGCTGAAGTTGGACACTTAACCAATGTAGTTACCCAGACATCCCTTACTATTTTTGATTTACAAAAATTCTTATTATTCTCTATTTTTAGTCTGCCAGTTCTTATTTTATGGATGCACCATACCATAGTACCTCTAGAGATACTAACTGGATTTTTTCAGTTCCTCCTCTTTTTAGTTTCCTTATTTAACTGTTTCTCCATAAGTTACTTTATCTACCAGTTCATTTTGGCACTTTTATTTAATTTTTTTCCCTATCAACTGCTTTAGCAATTCTTGATTTGTGTCTATTTGCTGTTATACATGTAGCTCCAGATGGATTAGGCTGGTCATGACTTCCTCTACTTGGAATACTCTTCTTCCCCTTTTTTAATCTAAATAATTTATACTAGACATTAAATCTCAAATGGCCTCACCTCCAGGAAACTTTCTTGTAACCCCTACTTAATTTAAGCTCTTCTTTTCTGTGATCTAATACCACCTCTGTTCATCTATTTATTTTTATCACTGGTATATATGTTCCTGGAGGACAAATACTATCATTTATTCCTTTTTTTTTTTTTTAATTTCTAGCTCTTAACACTATGGCAGGTACTTAATAGGAATTTAAAAAATTATAGGAGTGAATCAATAAATCCCTGAATGAACACCTTTCTCTCAGGTCAGGAAGATTTTCTGCATTTTTTTCCAGCCAAAAACAATTCAAACCAATCTAAATTCTTCAGTAAAATTTTATGTCACTAATATTACCTGGTCATTCAAGTGATTTCTTTCCTATCTAAAACTCATTCTTCTTCTTATTAATAACATATAATTTTACAGTGAGTGATTTAATATAAGTGGGTTTCATCTTCTCAATTGAATTACATGACCTTTGGGGGAAGGTACTATGTCTTATGATTTACTTGTATTCATTCTGGGGCTTTCCATTCTACTGGACACACAATTGGACTGTCAGTGTTTGCTATGATTAATCATGTCAAAATAATTTTATTCTCTTTCTAGGAAATTTGTTTGTGATTGTATTTGTGAGTTACTTTGGATCCAAACTACACAGACCAAAGATAATTGGAATTGGTTGCTTCATTATGGGAACTGGAAGTATTTTGACTGCTTTACCACATTTTTTTATGGGCTAGTAAGTGTTAAATAGTTCTGTCCTTAATTATCATTTAACTATAAATTAATGGTAGAATTTCATCTTTTTTCCTTTTAAACAAGCAGTCATCTTTTAAGAGGAATACCCAGTAAGCATGTGTAGAAATGAAGTATATTTTGTATAAGTAACTTATTGCTTTATCAGCCATGGCTTTCATTGACTTTCAGATATGAATAGCACTAAAGAAGGTATACATTTTCATAGGAAGTAAATGAACTTTTTATGGCCTTTTGATACGACATACACTGCATGTATTTGCTTACAAGTTTTTTTTTAATGCTCAATAAGAGTTTATCACCTAACCCACTACCATATCCATTGAGAGTATTCTTCTTAAGGTCATTGTATCATTATGATTAGAGTCAAATACTAATGACAGCAAACCTAAAATAGTGATGGCTTAAATAAGATAGAAACTTATTTTCCACATAAAAAATTAATGTAGCCAGACTAGGCATAATAGATTCATGCTTCTTTTTTATCATATTGCTCTGCCTTTTTTAAAAAAAATGTTTATTTATTTTGAGAGAGGGAGAAAGACAGCATGAGTGGGTGGGGGCAGAGAGAGAGGGAAAGAGAGAATCCAAAGCAGACTCCGTGCTGTCAGCATAGAGCCTGATGCAGGACTTGATCCCATGAACCCTGAGATCTGACCTGAGCCAAAATCAAGAGTCAGACACTTAACCAACTGAGGCACCCAGGTGCCCCAATATTTCTCTGCCTTGCATGGTGTTAACCTCATGCTCCAAATTGGCAATGTTGTTCCAGGCAACAAGATGAAAGAAGGGAAGAAGAACCAGAAGAAACAGTGCATGCTGGCTGGGGCTTAAGAAATATTTTCAGAAGTATAACACTTCTCCTAACTTCACATTGGGCAGAACTTTGTTACATTTCACATCCAGATATAAAGACATTGGAAAAAGTAGACTTTATTCCAGGCTACCATGCTCCTAGCTAAAAATCCCACTTACTATTACAATGGAAAGAGAGAAGAATAGATATTGAGAGTTAATGAACAATTTCTGCTAAAGATATTACTTATTCATTGTCAACACAAACAGTCATGTCTTTTGGCATACTAATTCCTTTCCCCACCTTTATTTGACTGTCATAAGAATTTTCTTCTTCCTGGTGCTGCTGCTTCTTATTTTCATTATATTTCTGTTTCTTGATTTATTTTCTATATATGTGGTTTCTTCATCATGCCCATACTTTTATTCTCTTGCTGACACCATAATGTCAGTATCCCCTAACCTCCCTTTTCAGTCTTCTTCATTTTTCATTCTGGATTTTTTGTATGAAGTGTGTGCATTATACGTATCAATCACATATATACATTAATTTTTTCTTACACTTAGTCTCTATATAGTCAACCACTTCATGGGTATCTCCAGCCTAACATCCGATAAGAATTTCCCATTCATATATTCAAAACTAAATTCATCCTTGTGTCAAAACCAGTTCAGATTTTTCACATTCACTCTCTCAATAATGATTAATTTAACCACAGTGGAACTCAAACCAAAGTCAAGGGGCTCATTCTAGATTCTCTATTTTGACACAGATGACAAGTGGCCACCAAATCTTCCTTATTCTACTTCCAATGTGTCAGATTGTCTCCTTCTTTCATCCCTATTTTTCCTAACCTAACTTAAGCTTCCCACATCTCGGGCCTAGAGTTTTTGCCTTCAGTCTCAACTCCATTATAACTCATATTCCATACTATTCATTTTCAAACACAAATCTAATTATTTTATTCCTGCTTAAAATTCCCAATTTCCTACAGCAGTGTTTTTCAAGCTTCAGATTCTGACCCACTAGGGGACCAATTCAGATTATCGAAACCAACAACTTTTGAGAGGATTGGATAGAATAAAATAGAAGAATATACAGTATGAAAACAAATATTGTTCTATGAAACTTTTATTTTGATTGTATATATATATATACATATATATATGTATATATATATACATATATATGTATATATGTATGTATATGTATATACATATGTATATACATATGTATATATATATGTATATGTATATATATGTATGTATATGTTGTGATGCAAAATGTGTTTCTTACTGTTGGTCATAGTTGAAAATGTTGAATGCCTCTTGCCTATGGATTAATATCCAAACTCATTTATATATAACCTGACTATCTTTCTAGCTTCATCTTACACTGCTCCCCAGAGTGGAGAATCATACTCAAGGCTTGTGGTGTTCCCCCATGTGTCATGCATGATAATGTTATATCTTTGTGCATGGTGTTTCTATAGCCTTGCATAATCTTCCTTCTTTGTCTAACTGTTGAGCCCCTATCCTTTTTTAAGGTTTATCTTGCATGTCCTCTTCATTGTGAATTCTTCTTTAGTTTACCACCTTCCCCAATTCAGAGGAAAGATGATCATCCCCTTTTCCTTTATGACAACTCAGGACCTATTATATTAAAATTATCATGTCTTTTATTGTATATGTTTATCTTATAGAGAATAAAATGCCCTTGGTACAAAAGCTGTGTGTTTTATTTCTAGTTCCCTGGAGCTGAGCATAAAGCCCGGCCTGCAGTAGGCTGCCCTTGGAGCTCACAGGACACCTCAGTATTTTGGGATCAACACTGTCCCTATACTAGCTCCATCTCTGTTGTTCTTATTAAGTTCTTCCTCACTCAATTGAAATAGACTAGAATTTTTTTAAACTAAGTTTTGTAGTCAGACATTTGAGTGTGTGGGGGGGAGATGGGGGTACGAATATCTGTGACAGAAGATCAGACAGGTATTGATAAAATATATAGATGAACTGGTATGCATTATAGATTGACTTATAAAACACTAAAGTTTATTAAATGTTATCAGAAAGTTTACCAGGAGGTTTAGATTGGGGCCACTTGAGGATAATTCAAATGGGTGGATAGGTATAGTTAGCAGGGGATTTTTTTGTTTCGTTTTTTAACAAAGCATGAAACCAAGATATTGTACCTCTTGAACAGAATACAAGCACTCCTAGAATGATAATCCTCCTTTCCTGGGGAGTATTGAATAATAATTCTTAGTGGGCATTCCCATTCATTTGTACCCATTTCTTCTCCTAAAATACAAGCTGGGAAATTCACAAAAGGGATTCTGATAACTTAGAGAAAAAAACTGTGCAAATAAAGTGGGAAAATTTATCTGTATTTCTGGGAAAGTGAAACTATTCAGTAGATAAGCAAAGCTTTAAATCTGGTGATATTCTTACAGTTACAGGTATTCTACAGAAAGTCCTGTCAATCCATCAGAAAATTTAACAACAAGCTTTTCAACCTGTTCAATTAGTGAAAATTTGTTACTCAATAGTACATCACCTAAGATAGTAGAAAAAGGTAAGAATTGATAATGTCACTAATTCTATAACTGGTCAATTTAATTATATCTGTGAAAATTATTATGAGATTTATTAGCAAAAGTGGTTAAAAATAGGAAAAGTATTTGCATTATTATGTATATATGACAAAACCATGCTAATATATGTTATATATAAGAAGCTTTTAGAAGTAATAAGAAAAGAAGAATATTTTGGGGCACGTGGGTGACAGTCAGTTGGGCCTCTGACTTCGGCTCAGGTCATGATCTTGCAGTCTGTGAGTTCGAGCCCCACGTCGGGCTCTGTGCTGACAGCTCAGAGCCTGGAGCCTGCTTCGGATTCTGTGTCTCCTTCTCTTTCTGCCCCTCTGCCTCTCATGCTCTGTCTCTGTCTCTTTCTCTCACTCAAAAATAAATAAACATTAAAAATTTTTAAAAAAAGAATATTTCAGTAGGAAATTGGCAAAGAATATATACATTTAAATTAGGAAAGTGGTATAAATATGTTAAAAATGCGACTTTACTCCTTAGGAAAAACACAATTATTACACCAATTAAAGATTATTTTTACCTATTAAGCACAAATTGTAAATTATAGTTATATTTTTTTTTTGCCTATTGGGTGTTTCTACTTATTAGGAAAACATTTCAAAAAAGATTTTTCTACCTGTTTTTATTAAAAATAAAAAGAAATGATATAGAGGGAGAAACATTTATGTATTGCTGGGAGTATATAAATTTCTAGATTTTTGAAAGTTAATTTTCAATATAGTAAAGAGCATACATGCTTAAATCAGCAATTCTACTTTTACTGACTTATCTTAAAGAAATAATCAGGAATGTGACCGGATTTATTTACAGTTCTAGCTACGGCACACCTGTTTAACAGAATGAAAACTTCAAAATATTTTGTGAGTAAAAAGTAAGGGATTAATTAATTACAAAACGTATTCAGCACACCACCATGCAGTCATTAAAACCCTGATATAAAAGAAATCTGAAAAACATGGGGAAATTGACATAACATGGTATTAAGTGTAAAAGGAGATTATAATATGATCTGGACATTTAAAAATATAATGTACATAAATATTATGCATATTTTTATGTGAACTGAAAATGTGGAAGATACATACAAACATGAGAAGTAGCTCTCTGCATGTGGTGGGATTATAGATAACTTAGTTTTTACTTGTTTACTTTTTGCTTTCCTATATTGTCAAATTTTGTAAAGTAACTATGAATCAGTCTTATAATTCGAAAAAATAAAAAAAATCTTAAATGGAATAATTAAGGGGTTAAAGCAGTTGAGTTTCTTATATAAATGCTAAAATTAATATTTAAAATAAAACACTCTCGTCTGCATAGGTTGTGAAAAGGAATCTGGATCATATCTATGGATATATGTACTACTGGGTAATATGCTCCGTGGAATTGGGGAAACCCCCATAGTACCCTTGGGGATTTCTTATATTGATGATTTTGCTGAAACAGGACATTCTTCTTTTTATTTAGGTAATGTACAGAAAATATTAGATTTTATGATTACTTTCCCTGGGTCCACCCTTGAAATAATAGTGTTCCTAAATTCATTTTTTTACTTACTAAAAAATTCTTTGGAGACTTGTATAATGTTGTTATTGGCATCTGATAAAATTGTTTTATAATATTTTTAGGTACTTTGCATGCAATATCAATGATTGGTCCAATCATTGGCTTTATACAGGGATCTCTGTTTGCTAAAATGTACGTGGATATTGGATATGTAGATCTCAGTAAGTATAATAAGAACAAGGTAACATAATAATACTTTTCAAGTACAGGACATCATCCTTCCAAATACTGAATCCACTTTTTCAGTAGTTCTTTACTGACTATATGTGTGATGAAGTGTGAACAAAATTAAAAAAATAGTGTCTCAGAATTGATGTAATAGAGTTTAATTTCTGTATCTACGAAGGGTAGCAGTCATTATTATTGCTCAGAATTTATTGCATTTCAAAATGATTTTTTGACTGGCTACTTATAATTCTTTATTCTAGGCAGTATCAGAATTACTCCTAAGGACTCTCGTTGGGTTGGTGCTTGGTGGCTTGGTTTCCTTGTGGCTGGACTATTATCCATTATGTCCTCCATTCCATTCTTTTTCCTGCCCCAAAATCTGGATAAACCACAGAAAGAAAGTAAAGATTTAGTATCTTCGCATCTCCCCAAAAGAAATGAGAAAAGGAGTCAAATAGCTAATGTGACCAACCGTGGGCAAAATATTAGTGAAAATATGACTGGTAAGTATTTCACATTTATAGTCAATTTGGAATTATTAATTTCAAATGAAAGTAGACGAAACTATTTCTTAGTTGCCACTGGGGAGAAAGCATAGTTCTGACTCTGTTTGATAGAAACTTTTAGAGACCTATAGAGCGAGATGTTTCAAGGTCCACGTCATCCATCTCTAAATAACCATACCTGGTCCTGTCTTGCTAGACTCTAACACTTACTACAATTATTTCTAAGAAAGTCCTTCCACTTTTAACATCCGTTACAATTAGTCACCCCTCTAATTATAGACCCAGACCACAAAATTCATGCCATGCACCGAAGTTATGAATTTTTCACACACCTGTTTGTAGGCACAGATTGTTCTACTATTGTTGTAATAATGTCACCTGAGACACAACATCATTATTCTCTTCTTCTCCTTGTACCACAAGAAAGGTGATTTATAATACTATATAGTATTTTAAAGCAGAAAAGTTGCATACCAAGAAACAGATCTGAGTCCTGCATTAAATAGAACTTTATAATTTTTTAACTTTGGTCTTCTCATTTCTGTGAACTTTCTACTTAAAGGTAAAATTCTACTTAATAATTGTATTATTAACATAAAAATTAATACTAAGTGCTAACAAATAAGAGACATTGCATGTCTATTCACTTTTGTTTCTTGAGCACCTAGCATATTGCCTGGGACCCAGTTGAAAACCAAATATTTGTTGAATGAATGAATAAATGAATTAATGATACATGCAGTTGTATGGTAGTGTGCTAAGAATAACCAAATATGAAGTGAACTGAGCAAGTTGCAAAACAGCATGTATGTATGATTTCACTTTGGGGTAAAATAAACTAATTGAATAGATATTAATGAACATATGGAAAAATGAAGGAAAATATAAAAACTGTTGACAGTAGAATTGCAGGGTACTCTGATTTTCTATGTTATATATTTAAGTAATTTTCAATCTTATTTAACTTTTATTATATTTACGAAATTAAGATATTAATGTATACTTAAGCTGCATTGTAATATCTTATCTTTATAATTTTATAGATTTTTTCCAGTCCTTGAAAAGCATCCTTACCAATCCCCTATATGTTATATTACTGTTTTCATCATTGCTACTGGCCAGCAGCCATATTGGTGCTATTACTTATGTCTTCAAATACATAGAGCAACAGTATGGTCAGTCAGCATCTGAGGCTAACATTTTTCTTGGTAAGACACGTTATTTATGTTTGTTTGATAAGCTATATACTACCAAGTAATTGAGTTTCAAGTGACATTTCGTTGTGAAGGCAATTTTATATTTTAGTAAGTATAATTTCTAATTATTTTTTTGCAAATCTTGTTGAATTTGTCTGTCTCATGGTGTCATCATTGTTCTGCATTTGAAGTCACATATCATGCTATTTTTGAGAAGATGAATTCCTAGAAGAAAAGTTGCACGTGAATGAACTATTTAGATATAGTATCTGCATAATTGAATTTTATAGTTTAGTGTTGAGATCCTGAGACAAATCCTTTTGTAATGTAATCATAATTTCATAATTCATTGACTTTAAATCAGAACTCAGCTACCTACAAAAAATAGGAAAGAGAAAACAAACACATCATTGATGTCTACATAATTCAAACAAGTATCATATTTTATGAGTTATTTTGCTATATCTGTTTCCAGTGACATATTGAGACTTGCTTTTGAAGAAAAGGTTTTCTTATATAATTCTTCCCTCACCACCAGTATAAAATGAGATTACTATTATTTTATTTATTTTTGGAAAGGGAGAGAGAGAGCAGAGTTAGGGAGAGGAGCAGAGAGAGAGAGAGAGAAAGAGAATCTTAAGCAGTCTTCATGCTCAGTGCAGAGCCCAACACAGGGCTCAATCCCTCGACCTTGGGGTCATGACCTGAGCTGAAATCAAGAGTCAGACCTCAACTGACTGAACCACCCACGTGCCCCAATATGAGATTTTTAAGAGCAGTACATTACCTAGTACAGTACTCAGCACATTGTAGAAACTCAGTAAATATTTGATAAATTAAACTGAACGTCTCAAGTGGCATGTGAGTGGTCATAAATAAACAAGAAAATGATAATTCTGTTCAATACTTTTATTGAACTTAAGGTAAAAGTTTAAATGGTAAAAGTTGAGTTTGACTCCCAGTAAGGTTCCCAGCCTGAATTATGTTGTTGTTGTTGTTGTTGTTGTTGTTGTTGTTGTTGTTTGTTATTGTTAGAGGGATCTTTACCTTTAATAACTCTTGCAGGACAATGACATGGAAAAGTTATAATAAGGGTCATTTTTAATACCATATTTAGGCCTATTTATCATTTTAGGGTATATGTGTGTTGGGATGAATAAAGAAGAGATATTAATTCTAGTATTTAATTTTGAAGTGATAGACAAATTTAGAATGAGTTTTTAAGGATTGGAACTCTTCATTTTGAGGAGGTGTAAAGGATTTAAATAGTAGAATGCAAGTCTCATAGGCAGGTGATATTTTGTTGCTGTTTTCCAGAAGAAGAAACTCCCTCATAGAAACCATCTGTTCAGATATTCAAATATTCTCAGTCCCCGACTTTTGCTATAGGGGGACCCAAATCCCCAGCACTAGCATCAAGAAGTTATTTTTGTTTCTCCCATGTGGTACACTGGGTCTCCTACCTCCATGCAGGGCTATCGGCTTTCTACTTAAGTCGTAAGATGGGATACATTTGGTTGATGTACTCTGTGTTTCATATTATAACACATTTCAGAATAACCATATTTATATAACAACAATTTTTTTCTCTTATTTCTAGGAACCATAACCTTACCAACTGTTGCAACTGGAATATTTACAGGAGGATATATCATTAAAAAATTCAAACTTAGCTTGCTTGGAATTGCCAAATTATCATTTTATACCAGTGCATTGGCCCTCATATTTCAACAATTCAACTTTGCAGTAATTTGTGAAAGCAAATCAGTTGCTGGCCTAACATTGACCTATGATGGGTTTGTATATGTCAATATATTAATTGCACAATGTATAAACTATACAATGTAAAAGACTATAAGTAAAACAGGGAAGATAACAATCTTAGATAAACTTTTTTAATTGAAATTTCAATTTACAAATTCTTAAAACCTCCACTTCCTAAAATCTCAAAAAGTTCTCCTTTTATTCCTTCCTAAAAGAAAAACTACATAAGTTGTAATAATAATAGTTATCTTTTGGGGCTTGTTTATAATGACTGACAGGTACTTTTACCCCCATTTTATAGATAGGGAAAGCAGGGTGTAGAGAAATACACATATTACAAGACTAGCAATGTTAAGATTCTGACTTAAATTGGAGAGTTTTGACTCCAAAACTTTTAGTCTTAACCACTACAATTTTGGATGCATTATAAGAGGAATATAAATAACATTTTCCAAAAGTGACTGAAAAATTCTTATCTACAGTTAACTGTAATGTTTAACAACTATCTATTTTATTTTAAAGTGATAGACAAATTTAGAATGAGTTTTTAAGGATTGGAACTCTTCATTTTGAGGAGGTGTAAAGGATTTAAATAGTAGAATGCAAGTCTCATAGGCAGGTGATATTTTGTTGCTGTTTTCCAGAAGAAGAAACTCCCTCATAGAAACCATCTGTTCAGATATTCAAATATTCTCAGTCCCCGACTTTTGCTATAGGGGGACCCAAATCCCCAGCACTAGCATCAAGAAGTTATTTTTGTTTCTCCCATGTGGTACACTGGGTCTCCTACCTCCGTGCAGGGCTATCGGCTTTCTACTTAAGTCGTAGACTTTCTACTTAAGTCTACTTCCTTACATTGTATTGAATTCTCCTTTTCTGCAAGCTAATACTGTTTCTTATGATATTATCTTTATTAGCAGTAGAATTAATAAATATCCTATATATGATTGTATATTAGACCCTGGAAAACCTTTACTTTGTAGTATTATCAAGTATTGTGAAGTATTCCCAGTACGCCAGTCTCTACCCCAAATTAGGGGCACGATTCTGGAGTAGATTTCTTATAATCTCCAGAATATAGCCAAGAATTTAAGCTTGGAAAGGTTCACATTCAGACAACAAGGAAAGATCTTTGGATTATGCTTGTATAACTATGCTACGTAGTGCTGTTTATTGTTGGCTCTGAGCTTCTAAAGTCTCGATCTCATGAGGTGTCAGTTTGAACGTGTCAAATTTCCCCACAACTGCTTACCTAAACACCATCCTATTCTTAGATACTTGTCAACCTGGTCTTGAATTATCTCTCTGCTTCCTCCTAATCCTGACTGTTGGTAATTACTCCTATCCACCCAGCATTACCCACTCCAGTAAATACAGAGTACTTAGAACTTTGATTTTTTTTTTTTTATTCCAAGCTAGTTAACATATAGTATAATAATGGTTTCAGGAGTAGAATTTAGTGATTTATCACTTACATGTAGCACCCAATGCTCGTCAGAGTAAGTTGGACCCCCCTAATGCCTATTCACCCATTTAGCCCATCCCCCTACCCAACACCCCCTCCAGCAACCCTCAGTTTGTTCTCTGTATTTAAAAGTCTCTTGTGGTTTGCCTCCCTCTCTGTTTGTATCTTATTTTTCCTTCCCTTCCCCTATGTTAAACTGTTTTGCTTTTTAAATTTCACATGAGTGAAATCATACGATATTTGTCTTTCTGTGACTGATGTATTTCACTCATCATAATACATTCTAGAACATTGAACTTTTGAGGTAAAAGAACCTTAGAGGGGCACCTGGGAGGCTCAGTCGGTTAAGCGTCCGACTTCAGCCCAGGTTGTGATCCCATGCTTTGTGGGTTTCAGCCCTGCATCGGGCTCTGTGCTGACAGCTCATAGCCTGGACCCTGGTTTGGATTCTGTGTGTCCCTCTCTCTCTGCCCGCCCCCCCACTCTGTCTCTCAAAATAAATAAACACTTAAAAAATATTTTAAAAAAAGAACCTTAGAGATCATGAAGCTCAAACCTCTTAAATCCTCTTAATTTATTAGTTGAGACCCAGAGGAACCATAACTTATTTGAAGTCACACAATGACTCCAGACTGATGCTATATCACATCAGTAGTTCTAAGGGCTCCCAAGTTGTCAGATATGCATTAGCCTAAAGCCAGTTTCCTAAAAGCATGTATACTAACTGTGCTATCTATTCAAAAGAAAGCAGCTAGAATTGTGTGGGATTATTTTCCTTCAGTAATTTTACTGAGTGCCTCCTTAAAGATCAAGAAGATTTATAGGATACATCGCTGCCTTCATGAAAATCATAGTTTAATCATAGTAAATAATAGAATAGATATATTCAACATTTATGAAGTGCTAGTAACAGAACTAACTTTTTAAAATATAAATAAGTGCAGAGTTTCTTTGAATGTGGCCTGAGGGTCAATAGGAGTCCCTGAGACCTTATTGAAGTCTCAGCAGATTCTAAACTATTTTTATAATAATACCAGAATGGTATTTGTCTTTCTTATTCTCATTTTCTCATGAGTGTAAAGTGATATTTTCAAAGGCTACAATAATGTAATGATAACATCAGTCTGGTGGCTAATGATGTGTGCTTGTGTATTCTCATGTATTAAACATTTGTAGTATTAATTTCTAATTAGAGTCTATATATACCAATACCAATACATATAACCCACTTGAACAAAAAATCTTTGGGGTCCTCAATACTATGAAGGGCTACTGAGAATAAAAACTTGAGAACTTCCTTATTATTTTTTTTTCCAAAAAGTCCCTATGCGATTGATGTTATTATCTCTGACTTACAAATGGCAAACTGTTTTAGGAAGAGTAGTCACAAGTATCTTATTCAAAGATAATTCATCAGTTCTCTGTTATCAAGATTTTTATAAAAACCAAAAGCATAATTTTAAAAATCTATAAGCAGAAAATTAAATTATACAAATAATCCATTTTATAATTTTAGCCATGTTATGAAATCATATCTTGTAAATACAACCATGTTTTATAGTCCATCATTTTAAAGCATGTTGTCATTGCATTTAAAAATTATATGGAGTTTTTCTTGTCTTTTTCGAGTGATTTTATTATTCTTGATTTTTAAAAATTGATCCTTAGGAGTTCTGCTTTGACCATAGTGAATTATTTTCTTATGTAGTTGAAATATAGATTTTAAAATTCAAACTAAGTAACACTAACAGATTCATGGGACTTTATAGTAAGCTGGGGAGAACCTTAGTTTATTGCCTTACTTGAAGAGAAACTGAGTCTGAGAAAAATGAAGTGACTTGTTTAATGAATAATTTCTTGGTAGGATCACAAAGATCTCCTATCTAAGTCTTATTGATCTTTTTTTTTTCTTTACGTTTTACTTTTTCTAGGTCATAAATTATGTCTGGGTGAAGATGGGGGTATGTGTTAAGTTAATAAGCAGTATTAAAATGCCATTTTTGCATCATCATTCATCAAATTTCTCTGGTTAAAGCCCAACTGTTTTCCTTGTTTCTCTTCTGCCCTCCCCTGCTTTCTCCTCCCCTGCCCTCCTCATCCTTCTCCCTCTCCCCTCGTGCCCTCCTCTCTTCCTCCCTTCCCTTTGCTTCCCTTTCCTACTCTACCCTTCCTTTCTCTTCTCTTCTCTCTTCCCTCCTTCTCCTATTTCTCCTTCTTCTTTCTCTCTCGCTCTCTTTTTGATATATGTCTACCTTATATTTCCAGAAATAATCCAGTGGCATCTCACATAAATGTACCACTTTCTTATTGCAACTCAGACTGCAATTGTGATGAAAGTCACTGGGAACCTGTCTGTGGAGCCAATGGAGTAACTTACATGTCACCTTGTCTAGCAGGTTGCAAATCTTCAAGTGGCAATAAAAAGTCTATAGTGAGTATTTGTTTTTACTTTCTCTTCTCTCCATGATCAAAATCATGTATTTGGTTTACCTATTACTTATCAAATCTTTCTGAAAGTGAAGTCTCCAGTAAAAAGATAAAAGAAAAAGACTCCCAGTATTGTCTGTCATTGTGATAGTTGTGGGGTTGTGTAAACAAAAACCTCCAATAAAATCCTGTTTGAAACACAAATGGGTTTTTCTGTTGCTTGAATTCTCATTGAGATTATTCCTACTTTCCCCCTTGAATTTATGAGAATATGACTGTCTGGAATTTAAATGCATTTAAGATCTCTAGGAAGCACTTCATTTGACTAATTAGATTCAATTAGGGTTACTTTATCCTCTACCCTTCAGAAGTTAGGGGAAAGTCCTGACCCAACAATTTGTCAGTACTTTCTGCCTTTCCAGTACAACAATCTATATGCAAAATTGCCTTTAGGCTCACCACCCTTTTGACTTTCCAAAAAATTAATCAAGGCTTCATGCTCACTTGACTATCCAATTCTTGGCTTCCAAATTTTCATATCTCCAAGGGCAGCACTTCTATCCAGTATAACTTAGTCATTTGCCTACCTATTCCAGACAACTTCCATAGAAATACCGTATCCTTCTTCATTTAAAATATTCCCTTCCATGCAAACTATGGGTTCTCCCTAATTCTCTGGGTTAATTTCCAGTAGTTGGGGATCAGATATTCTACTTACAATCTACTGAGTACTCACAAAGTTGGGAGCCATTTTCTTATCACCAACATTAGCAATATAATCAGCTTATGATCAATCATGGCCTCTTCCACACATTTCTGTCTTTGATTTTCAAACTTTTTCCATCTTTTCCTTGTCCATAACCCTACTAATTGTATTATTGAAGGGTATTGAGAATTTGAAGAATAAAGCACCCAGAGTCTTTGAAGCCAGGCCATAAATTAACATCCAAGGACTATACTTAAAAACCCCTATTTTATATTCATGGCTCTAGTGCTTTTCACTGAAAATGCATGTTTAATCCATGGTCCCACTTGGCCCCTTAGTGAAGGCCTGGAAGAGACATGATGTTAGAATCCTAAAGAGAACTCTGTATACTGTGGAGACATTTTCTTAATACTGGCATGACTATAACATTTGGGGACTACTGGGGAGTTCTTTTACCAAATCCTTAGTAAGAAATCATCCCTTCCTAATTACTCAAAATAATGTCCTTTGTACCTGAGTTTGGTTATATTGGTCAATAGGCTTGATACATAAAGGATTCCTCCATATTATTCCTAGTGAAAAAGTAAAGTTTGATCATCAGATAAGTACTGATTCAAATTCTCTTCCAATTCCTTCTTCAATAAATAGTCTAGAGTACTAAGAAGTTTAAGCTTAAGTGAATTGCTTTTTTTAGCCTAGCCTTAAAACAGGATTTATTTAAGCCACCTATATAAATAAACTGCCTGCCGAATCAAATCTCTAAAATCATTTGTTCCTAAGATTTCTTCCCCTGTGCTCTATTCATTAGGGTATTCTGTTGTGTTGAACCTCCCCGGTGATAACATCATCTATCCTCTAATCTGTCATTATGTTCTTGGATGTTGTGTTTGCTGTACAAAGTAGTTCCAGTATGCCTGCATAGTTCCTATTCCCCTAGATTCTGCCCCATTTCTAATGGGTAGCTCCAGGTTTTGCCCCCCACAAAACTATATTTTCTGGATTCTCTGAGTAGCCTCTCCCCAGAAGATGTTTCTGGCACTTAGTAGGATTGTTAAGGAGAGTAACTAGATGTTTTATAGAAAGTAAAATTGACTGGGAGAAAATTATTTAAAAGAATTTATATTAATGAGAAATTATTTACAGTTTCAAACATTAATTTTTCTATTTTTTTCTAATTTTTAAATTAGTAATGAGTTAAATGTTAATAGTGAATTGTTTTTTTTCTAGAGTAATAGAGGAAACAATTTTGCCTTTCATCTATTAAACAACTGTATGTTTTAAAAACTAAACATTTTAGCTTGATGGGTGAGACTTCTTTAGCTATAATGAAATGATTTATAACCCAGTCATAATTTACAAATATATTCTGTAATATCTCAACAACTATTTTTTAGGTGTTTTATAACTGTAGTTGTGTGGAAGTAACTGGTGTCCAGAACAAAAATAATTCAGTGAATTTGGGTGAATGCCCAAGAGACAATCATTGTACAAAAAAATTTTATATTTATGTACTGGTGCAAGTCTTGAATTATTTTTTCTCTTCATTGGGAAGCACCCCAACTATCATGCTGGTTTTTAAGTAAGTATGACTTTTTAATGCACTTTAATGTATATTTAGACAATAAACACACCTAATAATGTACATATTTTCCATAATATATTAGGAACATGAATTTATATTTTGTTACATTTTAATTTTCTAAGAATGCATTTTCTTAGGATTATTGTGATACTCCAATGCCATAATGAATGATAACAAGATTTCATATTTTCTCCTCTTATGAAGAATTTTGTGACATGGAGTGACTGAAAATCACTTCAATTCTGAAAAAAAAATCCATGTTGTGATTCTAAAAGAACTTCTAATTTTGAGATGCCTTACACCAGGATAAGCCTGTCAGAGTGAATCAACCATTGATTTAATCGAAAGAAAACATTTGGGAGCCAGACTGTGTAATGTAAACCATCTACAATATTCTGAAGTTTTCATATACCATCAAAATTGCTTTTGACTTGGTCTCTCAATTACCCTCATAGATAAGAAAAAAATATATGAGCAGAATTCATTCCTTTTTTCACTCATTAGACTAATACTTACACCATGCTTAAAGAATATTCCATGGTGAATAAAACAGATACACATTAGATTATTACAGGAAATAATGATGTAAGAAACATAAGTTTAAAAATATATACATAATTAGAAACTGTCATTAGTACTAGTAAGGAAAAAGAACAACATTAAAGAAAATAAAGAGGAAAACCTAATTGAGGATTGAAGTGAAGAGCAGTGAGAAGAGGACTCAGAGACTTCTCAAAAAAAGCAACATTGAATCCTAAAGTCTAAAGAATAGGTTAACATTAGCCAAATGAAGAACTTTATAGAAAAAGAGCATCAGTGCCAATTCTTCCAGACCAGAAAGAACTGGAGTGTTTGAGTTGGTTGGAACATCATGAGTGAGAGGTCTATGACATAAGATAAGATTGGAGAGTTAGGAAGGGAGAAGATCACACAGACCATGTTGATGAGGTTAATTGTTCAGTTACCTAAAACTGAAAACATATTAAAACTTGCATGCATATCTCAAAAATATACAGGTGTAAATATGGTAACCTGGGTTAACATCCAAATTATACTTTTAGGACCTAGGTAGTTAACCACAAGTTCACTGTCAGCCAACAACATGACATGGAAGGGAAAGAAAACAAATGTGATAAGTTGTGTTAAAATGAATATACATGAGCAGACAGAGTCTATAATTGTTTAAATTTTATTCTTACTCCAAATCTTGTTAAATTATTTATGCTAATTTATTCTACAGCTATGTCTCCACCTTAATATAAAATGTCTACTCAAAAACAGAACTCTTCCATATTTGCCAAATTACACATTAATTATCAGAAAAAAAAAAACTCCCTCAAAATTCTGCATTAGCTTTATCTAAGTCTTAGCTTTTTTTAAAAAAATGTTTTAGTACTTTATTTTTTATTTTTTTTAAAATGTTTATTTATTTTGCAGAGAGAGAAAGAGCAGGGGGAGGGGCAGAGAGAGAGGGAGACACAGAATCTGAAGCAGGCTCCAGGCGCTGAGCTGTCAGCACAGAGCCTGATGCGGGGCTCTAACCCACGAACCATGAGATCATGACCTGAGCTGAAGTCGGACACTTAACTGACTGAGCCACCCAGGTGCCCCTAAGTCTTAGTTAGCTTTTTAATTTAAAATATTTGCAGAGTGAATAGAGGGTTTTAGAGAACACTGTTTCATCATTGATGACATTTATATTTTACCTTATTAAGTGGTTAAGATAAACATTACCATCAAAAACATTTACTGATCTCTCACCAGCCTTTAATTTTAATGAAAGAAAACTTTTGTGAAGCAGACTATAGAATAAAAATATGAACTTCAGTCTATTAATGATTTTCCAATGCTTACATCATAAGGCTATTATTAAAACTAGACTAAGCAGGAATGATGATACTCACTCATTCATTATATTCATTTTATGTGTCAGACACAATTCTAGGAGCTGAGACAGAACTATGAACATAAGTGATAAAGGCTCCTCTTTTACTAGCTTCCAGTGAGGGTGAAAGACTGGATGAGCATAAAAGAAGAAACAATAAATAAGCAAGTAAATATGTAAAATAGAAGTATTAAGCACTAGGAAGAAAAATAACTCAGACTAAGAATATAGAAGTGGGGCAAATAAATGATAATAATTCAAATATTGTGCATTGGAAGTCACTTGATAAGAGAGCACAATAAAAAATGAGGGTATAAGCTATGCTGATCTGGGTACAAGTGAAGAGCATGGTCCAGATAAAACATACCCTGTGGGTCACAGAAACAACTTTGGAATTTATTCTAATTGTATTAAGAAGCCAGCAGAGCCATTAGGCATTAAAATTATACACCTGACTTATCCAATTGTAAGATGACTCTGGCTGTTGTGTGGAGATCAAGTTTTTGGGACTCAAGGATGGAATCAGGGAGAATGGAAGGCTTTGATAGTTCTTCACAGGATGGGAATTTGATTGAGGATAGTGATGGTAAAGGAATTAGAAAGTGATATGAGTTTGTCTTTGATCTGTTTTTAAAACCAAGTCAATAGTATTTGCTGATGGATTGAATGTGGCATGTAAGAAGAAAAATTTAAGGATGATTTCAAGGTTCTGGCTCAGCTCTGAGAAGATGGTGGTACTTTCAACAAACTGAGGCAGACTAAGGAAGGGTAGTTGAAGATAGTGGATAAGCAAGAATTTGTTCTATCCCTGTAAGTCTGAGATGCCTATTGATGAAATATTGGAGCAGGAGACATTAAATTTGGAATGAATAACACAGAGATGTTATTTACAGTCTTGGCAATGTTGAGACCTTCTAAAGATTGAATACAGATAGAAATAAGATTTTAGAACCAAGACCCAGGCACTCTAATCTCATAAACCAAGAATAGGAGGAGAATCCATTGAAGGAAACTAGGAAAGAGATTCCATGAGGTTGGAGAGAAACCAAGAAGGTGTATCATGGCAGTTAAAGATTAGGGAGTAATTGTTGGATTTCATTATGTACTTGTCACTAGATTTAACAAAAGTAATGCATAAAGATGGGAGGAAAGAAGGGCTGTTTTGCAAAGAACCAATAGAAAATGCAAGAAGGGGAAGTGTAGATACTCAGGGAAAATCCTTCATATTAGTAATGTTATATAAAAAAGCAGAGAAGAGATGTGGTAAGTTAACAAGGGTGTGGTGTCAAGATTTCTGTTTATGTTAGATATTATAGCATGCTTGTGTACTGATGAGAATTATCCAGTAGAGTTTAAGGAAATTGATGGTACAGGAAAGAAAGGGAACATGACAGGGGAAGGTGAAAGGGGATATGAACAAGTGCATGGAGTTTATTCTATAACAGAAAGGAATGTCTTCTATGTGAGTAAAAAAAAAAGAGTTACATGTTTAGCTTTACTCATACAAGGGTATTGAAAGTCTGTTCTGATTGCTTCTACTTTTTCTGCTAAATAAAATGCAAGGTAATCAACTAAGAGAGAGGAGGAAAAAGAAGTGGCTTGAAATGAGATCAGAAAGTGGGAACTAATAATCTTTAAGGTTGGGAGAATAAACTGGGAAAGTGGGCTAGTAAAATACAGTAGGATTGTACCAGAGGCCCTTGGGGGTTGTACTTATGAATTTAAAATGAGCTTAGTCAGAATGTTTGAATGATTTCCTCAAGTCAGCACAGCTCTGGAGGGGTCTAATGAAAAAGGTAGGGGTTGGATGAAAGCATTTTTGCTTGCCTGGGACAATAATGGATGAGAGGGACATGAAGTTTAAGGTATATGAAAGGAAGGATGGTAATGAGAGAACATGGTAGGAAAGAAATGAGGTGGTGAAAACGGAGATGGGTGGGGACAAGGTGGAGGGTGGCAAGGTCCTGAAGAGCCCTGTGGGTCTGAACTTTGTTGGAGATGGTTTAGTGGATACAGTGAAGTTAAGAGGTGTTATGAAGAAGGGAGCTCAAAGCTGATAATTAGGGAAGTATGTACTGATTAGCATGACCATGCAGTGGGTGAGATAACCCCAAATGGGTGAAGAGGTCAAGAAACATGTAGGCCAGAGCTTTGAGAGGATGGTTTACATGGATTATTAAAATAACTATGAAGAGTGGCAGATATAGTTTTGGGAAAAAAATCACAGCCTAGTACTAAAATTGCCAAGGAATGATGGGGGGGGGGGCAGGGAGTGTTGTGCTAGTCCATAGATATTTCAGCAAGTTAGAGAATGATATATTAGAATGGCACAATACTTGAGGGAAGTTAGAGGACTTTCAGAGGAGGCACTAGAGTCTGCAGGTAGTAAAAAAATAAGTAAAGGAAAAGGCAAGAAGGACATCTATTCTTGAGGCCCAGTGAGACTGCAGGCTATGGGAGAAAAACAGCCCCCACTTGAAAGAGTTGCATAGAAAGAGAACCATCAGGGGGAAGCCAGGCTTTGTTAGAACAAGAAAGTGAAAACTTTCCTAAGAACATATGATCTAAAGATTTTCCTGGTAACAAGGGATATAATGGAAGAGTTTGAGTGCTGTAAGAACAAGAGACTGGGTGTGATTAAAGAATGAACTAAACCATGTCGGAACCCAGGGACTCAGGAATATGGAAACTGATACTAAGAGAGGTTACATGATTTCTCCAAGTCACTTATTCAATATGAACAACCATTATCTCCTTATTCAAGAACAAGAACTAGCATGGAATGTCATAGGAGACACTTAGACATCTGTTGAATGACTAAATCTGCTTATCTCTATGAACAAATACAGTCATCCAAACAGTTCAAATAAAAAAAAAAAACACCTTTGTATTAGTTAATCAAGTATTTCCATAGAAATATTCCATAGAAACAGTCAACTCCTCCCTATCCTGCCATTACTGCTGGATAATTCATTTCACTTGAAATGTATTAGGCTATCACAGGTATGGTAGTGTCATCATCTCATTGGACACAGAAAAATGGAATGGTGGAAAGAAATTTCTAAATGGAAGAGTGAGTTAATTTCTAAAAGAGAGGATACAAATGTGCTTGCTCCCTTTAAAATGCCATTTACATACATTAGACACTAGAATACACAGGAATCTTTTTTGACCCTCTTGGTTATATTCCATGGTTTATGAATCATATTAGTGAACTTTGCTTTTAGCAGAAATGACAGAAATAGGATGGTAAAAGAGTTCTTCTCCTCACACCAAGACCTCAATAAAAGCATCTGCTGTATCACGTGGCCTGTGTCAACTGAATGGGTCACAGGAGATCTGTTTCTTTGTAGGCATAATAAAGTCTGTTCCAATCACAAACTGATAGGATTTCAAAGGATCAAATGTGAAAATGCTAAACTGTCTTGAAATCTCAACATATTGAAAAATAAGAGAATAATAATTATTATCACTCATATGTTCCCGTTTTAAAACAACTGAAAGACAACTTGAAATGTCAGCCATTCACTTGAGGGTTTTCATTTGATCATGAAGAACAATGCCACTGAGTGTTTGTTTGTTTGTTTGTTTGTTTATGAAAGAGTAAATAGGGGCAGAGAGAGAGAGGAAGGGAGGGAGGAAGGGAGGGGAAGAATCTTAAGCAGGCTCCATGCTCACCATGGAGCCTGATGCGGGGCTTGATCTCATGACCCTGGGGTCACGACCTGAGCTGAAATCAAGAGTCAGATGCTTAACTCACTGAGCCACCCAGGAGCCCCAAGAAATGTTTAAGTATTGAACTTGGTTTGGTATTTTGGAGATGTTTAATGTTTCTTTGCCCTTATTTTATTTCAGAAATGTTCAACCTCAGCTGAAATCCCTTGCAGTGGGTTTCCATTCACTAACTATACGAGCATTAGGTATGCTAAATATAGAGATTAAAAATTTAAGATACAAATTTTCATGCCAAAGCTCACAGACTGAATATAATTAATTTCCAATTATAAGAAATGTTTAGAAGTTACAATTCAAAATAATTTCTATTTTTGTTGTAAATAAAAAATGAGAGGAAAACTAAGTAACTTAAAAGAGAATTTCTTTTTTTCTTAATATATGAAATTTATTGTCAAGTTGGTTTCCATACAACACCCAGTGCTCATCCCAAAAGGTGCCCTCCTCAATACCCATCACCCACCCTCCCCTCCCTCCCACCCCCCATCAACCCTCAGTTTGTTCTCAGTTTTTAACAGTCTCTTATGCTTTGGCTCTCTGCCACTCTAACCTCTTTTTTTTTTTTCCTTCCCCTCCCCCATGGGTTTCTGTTAAGTTTCTCAGGATCCACATAAGAATGAAACCATATGGTATCTGTCTTTCTCTGTATGGCTTATTTCACTTAGCATCACACTCTCCAGTTCCATCCACGTTGCTACAAAGGGCCATATTTCACTCTTTCTCATTGCCACGTAGTATTCCATTGTGTATATAAACCACAATTTCTTTATCCATTCATCAGTTGATGGACATTTAGGCTCTTTCCATAATTTGGCTATTGTTGAGAGTGCTTCTATAAACATTGGGGTACAAGTGCCCCTCTGCATCAGTACTCCTGTATCCCTTGGATAAATTCCTAGCAGTGCTATTGCTGGGCCATAGGGTAGGTCTATTTTTAATTTTCTGAGGAACCTCCACACTGCTTTCCAGAGCGGCTGCACCAATTTGCATTCCCACCAACAGTGCAAGAGGGTTCCCGTTTCTCCACATCCTCTCCAGCATCTATAGTCTCCTGATTTGTCCATTTTGGCCACTCTGACTGGCGTGAGGTGATATCTGAGTGTGGTTTTGATTTGTATTTCCCTGATAAGGAGCGACGTTGAACATCTTTTCATGTGCCCGTTGGCCATCCAGATGTCTTCTTTAGAGAAGTGTCTATTCATGTTTTCTGCCCATTTCTTCACTGGGTTATTTGTTTTTTGGGTGTGGAGTTTGGTGAGCTCTTTCCAGACTTTAGCCTCTACTACAAAGCTGTAATCATCAAGACAGCATGGTATTGGCACAAAAACAGACACATAGACCAATGGAATAGAATAGAAACCCCAGAACTAGACCCACAAACATATGGCCAACTCGTCTTTGACAAAGCAGGAAAGAACATCCAATGGAAAAAAGACAGTCTCTTTAACAAATGGTGCTGGGAGAACTGGACAGCAACATGCAGAAGGTTGAAACTAGACCACTTTCTCACACCATTCACAAAAATAAACTCAAAATGGATAAAGGACCTGAATGTGAGACAGGAAACCATCAAAAGCTTAGAGGAGAAAGCAGGAAAAGACCTCTCCGACCTCAGCCGTAGCAATCTCTTACTCGACAGATCCCCAAAGGCAAGGGAATTAAAAGCAAAAGTGAATTACTGGGACCTTATGAAGATAAAAAGCTTCTGCACAGCAAAGGAAACAACCAACAAAACTAAAAGGCAACCAACGGAATGGGAAAAGATATTTCCAAATGACATATCGGACAAAGGGCTAGTATCCAAAATCTATTAAAAGAGAATTTGATTGTTCATTCTAGTTAATGTCAAGGTTTAACTAGAACAAAGAGTCATCATATTTGTTTTACACTCTTTTTAACACAAAGATAAGTGATCCTCCAAGTTTCTCTACTTTTAGAATTAAGAATATTACTTCCCATAGGCAAAGTGGAGGGCCTTCCTTCTACACAAAGACGTTAATGCCCAAAACAGCTTGGAAGTACTGGGTATCCGGTCAGGCTGAGATTGTGTGAAACAACAGGAGCAGACTTTTTGCTGTGCCTCTTCTCTAAGGCTGGGGACCCTAACCTTTATCAGAAGTTAAAAATGAGAGAGGAAATGGGAACTAAATGGTAGGACTGAACATCTGGGACTAAAGGAGTGTTCTGAACGAAAGAAAGCTCAGGACGTAATGTTTTATGTTGTTAAAGAGTAGGGCTGTAGACTCCAGAGGTTAGAGTCCTATTTCTAAATATTCGAATGAGGTGATTAGTACAAGATATAGGATATCGCCCTTTTTCCCTTGTTGTCATTTGCCATTTATACCACACAGATTTCCCTTGCTAGCTCACCAACTCCTAACTTAACTCCTGTGCAAGCCCCTTTGTAAGATGTATTAACATAGTATGCTTATTCCTGGGAAGTAGGAAAAGAGCACCATTCCTGTAGGGATTGGGGTAGAAGACTGACCAGGCCTGGAGGCAGCCACTGATGGCAGAAGGAAAAGTAAGCGAGAGGGGCCAGTCCCTGGGATCTGTGCAAGCAAAAGGAAGAAACATAACTCTATGGCTAATTGCACTGGAGAAGTTGTACAGGAAGTATATTTGAGAAGGCCACAGATCCTTAAAGGTAGAAAGAGGAAATACAAAACATATGGAGAGAAGAAGATGGAGGTGCTGCAGGATTCCACTTAGTTCTCGACCCAGCCTTCCTTCTGTTCTTCTCTAATCTCACAGCTCTGTCTGTCCTAGAAGCTTCCTGCCTCCAGATATGATGGAGATGCCCCACTCCTAGAAGCTAAGCCATAGAAGCTAGCAGATGAAATAGAATGTGGAAGCAAGCACTCCTCCTTAGATTCTGAAATAAGATTGAGACTAGAGGAAATTATTCTAATGCCATAAAACAGAAAGCAAGGAATTTTACCATCCTAATTAAGCACATTATTTTGATGTGTCCAATATATGGTGCAATAGAACCTAACTGCTTTTATGGGGAGAAAAAAAGTGCATCCTGAGTAGTGAACTTTCACAAATAATTTTCTTGAATACAAAATATGTGTAAATTGTGAGGAGTCCATAGAGAATCATTAAACTGAAAAGGATAATCAAAAAATAGATAATTTGAAGTTTTAAAATTCTAGTAATGACTTAAGACCAAGGTTGTTACCTAAAACATTTAATGCATTAAGTTTGGTCAGTTTGGTCAGACTGGTGGTATTATATGGGGAAAATAAATTATTGGCATGCATTTTTCATTTTTCAAAGGGTGGCTGTGATTTGTGGAAAGCTGCAAATTTTTCACCCATTTTCTCAGTACCAGTTTTCCTCAGATATGTTTAGCCCAGACACCAGACTTTTGTCATCTCCAATTTTTCACTCTCAGAAAATTGAGACTAATTAAAAGTAAATGGAATTAATAAAATTTGTGAAATATGAATCACTACCACTTTTATGTAACAAAATAAAAATTGTCAGCCACTCATCAAAATACAAAAAGAACAAAGTAAAAACATGGCCACTTCAGTTCCACCATATGCAATATAGATCTCTACTGGCATGTCCCTAAAATTTTATTCAAATTACTAGTCCTTTGAACTAGGAATTTATCTCAGAGTTTATTAAAATAGCAGTAGGAATAGATGGGCACTTCTTCTATAAGGCAGCATATGTATTTCTAAAAAGCTTTACATTCTGTAAAACTGTACACTACAAATAAAACCTGGGTTAGGCACAGACCACTAGACACCTAGGCATCATTTTCATCAGAACATTAACAGAAACAAAATTCAGCCACCAGCCCTAACTTGAACAGCCCATGCTCCTTCAGGAGATTTTAAAAATGTGCACAATCAATGGAGAGAAAATGCAGGATTGTGGGCTTTAATGACACCAACAAAGTGGAAGGGGAGCTCTAAGCCAAGAAAGGACAACCTGCCAAGATGCCTAGAATTCTGTGAAGCTGAGCCTGTGCTTGTCTGTGGAGGAAGAGCTAGTGTTGGCATTTACCTTCTAATTTTTTGTTTGTTTATTTCGTTTTGAGAAATTGAGCATGAGCCGTGGAGGTACAGAGAGAAAGAGAGAAAGAATCCCAAGCAGGCTCTACACTCTGTGCGGAGCCTGACACAGGGCTTGAATTGTGAGATCATGATCTGAGCAGAAATCAAGAGCTGGACGCTCAACTAATTGAGCCACCCAGGTGCCCCTACCTTCTAATTTTCTTAAAAATAGCGTACAAGACTCTCCTGACTTTGCAGTAATTGAGTTGAGAACATTTACCTTTCCCTGTGAAGTTATAATTCTACTCCCATTCCTCAGCTTTCCTTGCCTAAGAAAAATTATGTACGAACCAACGTAACTTTCATGTTTTACTCACAACATTCTCCTTTTCATCAGTCAGGCTTAAGTTACTTGGGAATCATAAGAACAGAGTGTACATGCGTTTAATGTTCCATCTTCTCTTCCCTATGTGTGGCGGGTGAGGTAGATAACAGATATATGCTATTATATGTGATTTGAGCCTTTGAGATTCCTAACAGTCTCAAATATTGAGTAAATTTAGGTCAAAACAATGGAAGAGTGCTTTAAAATTTTTAACTTTTACTTAATCTAAAATGTATCAGTGTGGAATATCACATAGTTATGTTTGAAACATGTTCCTTGAATTGACCTTTTCTCATCTCATGTTGCAGGAGGAATTCCAGCTCCTATATATTTTGGGGCTCTGATTGATAAAGCATGTATGAAGTGGTCTACCAGCAGCTGTGGGAAACGAGGGTTTTGCAGGTTGTATAACTCCAGATTATATGGGTAAGATGTCATAAATATATTTCTTGAATTGATTTTTTCCTTTGACTATATTAATGCCTAAAAGATGACATGTCATTTTCGGTATAATAATGATTATAAACACCATTTAATGAACTTTGTATTCATGTTGTATCAGGCAGCATGGTATCTCATTTTAATACTCTTAGCAACTGTAGGAAATGGATTTTTTTCCTTTTTCCTTAAATATGAAGAAATAAAGACTCAAAAAGAATAAGTAATTTGTTCAAAATCATACAGTAAATAACAATAAGATCTGGGATTTGTACTCAGGTTTTTGTTGTTGTTGTTGTTGTTTCTAAAATCTCTCCTAATACTAAAGAAAACTATTTTCAGTGACATTCTGGCTTCTCTAAGATGATATAAAATTATCAGCTGGAGCTCTGGTCATAGGTCTGGAAAAAAAAGGAAAAATGTTGTTTCTACAATCTTCTACTCATGGGGAAACAACTGGATGGTCATCTAGAAAAAAAATAGTTGCAATAGTACTTTAACCTTACATAAAAAATAAATGCACATTAATCAAACACATATATTTACAATATGAAACTACAAGTATTAGGAAAAAAACTCTGGTAGAAATACTTTTAATTATCTAGGAAGCAGGAATGTGTTGCTCAGTATGATCCTAGCCCCTAAAACCACAGTAGAAAAAACAAAACAAAACTCTGTGTCCCAAAACTGAAGCAAAGTTCAAAGACAAAAGGTAAATTGGAAAAAGAAGGTGTAACTTATAACCAGACACAAGGCAAATGTCCTGAATATATAAAGAGCTCCTAAAAAATAAAAAATAAACAGTTCCAAATGCTGGCAAAGATATGGAACAATGGGAAATCTTTTGCTTTGCTGGTGGAAATGCAAAATGGTACAGGCACTTTAGAAGAGTCTGACAGTTTCTTTTAAAGCTAAACATAGGCTTGCTATATGGTCAAGTAATTGTGCTTCTAAGGTATTTACCCAAATAAGCTGAAAACTTACACTCATACAAAATCTGTATGCAAATATTTATGGCAGTTTCATTCATAATTGACAAAAAAAAAATGAAGCAACTAAGATGGTCTTCCATGGTAAATGGATAAACAAACTATGGTACATTCATGCAACAGAATACTATTCAACCATAAGAAGAAATGAGCTATTAAGCTCCAGAAAGGCAAGGCAGAATCTTTTGCCCAGTGTGGAGCCCCACAGAGACTTGAACTCATCACCTTGAGATCAAGACCTGAACTGAAATCAAGAGTCAGACGCTTAACTAACTGAGCCACCCAGGTACCCTGAGACAGGAAGGATCTTTTTTTTTTGATGGAAAATATTTTTATTTTTATTTTCTTATGAATATATTTTCAAATTGGCTTACATACAACACCCAGCGCTCATCCCAACAAGTGCCCTCCTCAGTGCCCATCACCCATTTTTCCTCTCTCCCATCCCCCCATCCACCCTTAGTTTGTTCTCTGTATTTAATAGTCTCTTGTGGTTTGTCTCCCTTCCTCTCTGTATCTATTTTTCCCCCTTCCCCTTCCCCCATGGTCTTCTGTTCAGTTTCTCAAGATCTACATATGAGTGAAAGCATATAATATCTGTCCTTCTTTGACTTATTTCACTCAGCATAATACCTTCCAGTTCCATCCACGTTGCTGCAAATGGAACGATTTCATTCTTTCTCATTGCCAAGTAGTATTCCATCGAATATATAAACCACATCTTTATCCATTCATCAGTTGATGGACATTTAGGCTCTTTCCATAATTTGGCTATTGTTGAAAGTGCTTCTATAAACATTGGGGTACAAGTGCCCCTATGCATCAGCACTCTGTATCCCTTGGGTAAATTCCTAGTAGTGCTATTGCTGGGCCATAGGGTAGATCTATTTTTAATTTTTTGAAGAACCTCCACACTGGTTTCCAGAGAGGCTGCACCAGTTTGCATTCCCACCAACAGTGCAAGAGGGTTCCCGTTTCTCCACATCTTCTCCAGCATCTATAATCTCCTGATTTGTTCATTTTGGCCACTCTGACTGGCATGAGGTGATATCTGAGTGTGGTTTTGATTTGTATTTCCCTGATGAGGAGTGACATTGAGCATCTTTTCATGTGTCTGTTGGCCATCTGGATATCTCCTTTGGAAAAGTGTCTATTCATGTCTTCTGCCCATTTCTTCACTGGATTTCTTGTTTTTTGGGTGTTAAGTTTGGTAAGTTCTTTATAGATTTTTGATACTAGCCCTTTACCCGATGTCATTTGCAAATATCTTTTCCCATTCTGTTGGTTGCCTTGTAGTTTTGTTGGTTGTTTCCTTTGCAGTGCAAAAGCTTATCTTGATGAGGTCCCAATAGTTCATTTTTACTAGTAATTTAATTCCCTTGCCTTTGGAGATGTGTCAAGTAAGAAATTGCTGCAGCTGAGGTCAAAGAGGTTGTTCCCTGCTTTTTCCTCTAGGGTTTTAATGGTTTCCTGTCTCACATTCAGGTCTTTCATCCATTTTGAGTTTATTTTTGTGTATGGTGTAAGAAGGTGGTCTAGTTTCAATCTTCTGCATGTTGCTGTCCAGTTGTCCCAGCACCATTTGCTAAAGAGACTGTCTTTTTTCCATTGGATGCTCTTTCTTGCCTTGTAAAAGATTAGTTGGCCATACATTTTTTGGTCCAATTCTGGGTTCTCTATTCTATTCCATTGGTTTATGTGTCTGTTTTTGTACCAATACCATACTGTCTTGATTACACCTTTGTAGTAGAGGGTAAAGTCTGGGATTGTGATGCCTCCTGCTTTGGTCTTCTTCTTCAATATTACTTTGGGTATTCAGGGTCTTTTGTGGTTCCACAACAATTTTAGGATCATTTGTTCTAGGTTTGAGAAGAATGCTGGTGCAATTTTGACTGGCATTGCATTGAATGTATAGATTGCTTTGGGTACTATCGACATTTTAACAATGTTTGTTCTTCCAATCCATAAGCAGGAAATCTTTTTCCATTTCTTTGTGTCTTCTTCAAATTCCTTCATAACCTTTCTATAGTTTTCAGCATACAGGTCTTTTATATCTTTGGTTAGGTTTATTCCTAGGTATTTTATGGTTTTTGGTGCAATTGTAAGTGGGATCAGTTTCTTTATTTCTCTTTCTGTTGCTTCATTATTGGTGTACAGAAATGCAACTGATTTCTGTACATTGATTTTGTACCCTGCAGCTTTGCTGAATTCATGTATCAGTTCTAGGAGTCTTTTGGTGAAGTCTTTTTGGGTTTTCCTATGTAGAGTATCATGTGGTCTGTGAAAAGTGAAAGTTTGACTTCTTTGCTGATTTTGATGGATTTTATTTCATTTTGTTGTCTGATTGCTAATGCTAAGACTTCCAACACTATGTTAAACAACAGTGTTGAGAGTGGACATCCCTGTCGTGTTCCTGATCTCAGGGGGGAAGCTCTCAGTTTTTCCCCATTGAGGATGGTATTAGCTGAGGGCTTTTCATATATGGCTTTTATGATGTTTAAGTATGTTCCTTCTATCCCAACTTTTTTAGGGTTTTTATTAAGAAACCATGCTGTATTTTGTCAAATGCATTTTCTGCATCTATTGACAGGATCATATGGTTCTTATCATTTCTTTTATTAATGTGATATATCACATTGATTGATTTGTGAATATTGAACCAGCCCTGCAGCCCTGGAAAGAATCCCACTTGATCATGGTGAATAATATTTTTTATATGCTGTTGAATTCAGTTTGATAGTATCTTGTTGGGAATTTTTGCATCTATGTTCATCGGGGGTATTGGCCTGTAGTTCTCCTTTTTTGTGGGGTCTCTGTCTGGTTTAGGCATTAAGGTAACAGTGGCTTCATATAATGAGTCCAGAAGTTTTCTTTCTATTTCCATTTTCTGGAACAGCTTGAGAAGGATAGGTATTAACTCTGTTTTAAATATCTGGTAGAATTCCCCAGGGAATCCGTCTGGTCCAGGACTCTTATTTTCTGGGAGATTTTTGATAACTGATTCAATTGCTTCACTAGTTATGGGTCTGTTCAAATTTTATGTTTCTTCCCATATGAGTTTTGGTAGTGTGTGGGTGTCTAGGAAATTGTCCATT
This sequence comes from Panthera pardus, assembly GCF_024362965.1. Classification (NCBI taxonomy): domain Eukaryota; kingdom Metazoa; phylum Chordata; class Mammalia; order Carnivora; family Felidae; genus Panthera; species Panthera pardus. The sequence continues at coordinate 87,554,190 of NW_026526991.1, read as the reverse complement.
TCTTCCAGGTTTTCCTATTTGTTGGCATATAGCTTTTCATAGTATTCTCTGATAATTCCTCATATTTCTGAGGGATTGGTTGTGATAAATCCATTTTCATTCATGATTTTATCTATTTGTGTCTTCTCTCTTTTCTTTTTAGAACTCTGGCAAGGGGTTTATCAATTTTGCTTATTTTTCTTTTTAAAAAATTTTTAAAATGTTTTTATATTTTTGAGACACAGAGACAGAGCATGAGCAGGGAAGGGGCAGAGAGAGAGGGAGACATAGAATCTGAAGCAGGCTCCAGGCTCTGAGCTGTCAGCACAGAGACTGATGCAGGGCTTGAACTCATGGACTGGTAGATCATGACCTGAGCTGAAGTCGAATGCTTAACCGACTGAGCCACCCAGGTGCCCCGCTTATTTTTTTAAAAAAAACAACTGTTTCATTGATCTGTTCTACAGTTTTTTGTTTTTTTTTTTTGGATTCCATATTGTTTATTTCTGCTCTGATATTTATTATTTCTCTTTTTCTATTGGGTTTGGGGTTTCTTTGTTGTTCTGCTTCTAGTTCCTTTAGGTATGCTGTTAGATTTTGTATTTGGGATTTTTCTTGTTTCTTGAGATAGGCCTGGATTGCAATGTATTTTCCTCTTAGGACTGCCTTAGTTGCATCCCAAAGGGTTTGGATTGTTGTGTTTTCATTTTCATTTGTTTCCATATATTTTTAAATGTCTTCTTTAATTGCCTTGTTGACCCATTCATTCTTTAGTAGGATGTTGTTTAACCTCCATGCATTTGGAGGTTTTCCAAACTTTTTCCTGTGGTTAATTTCAAGTTTCGTAGCATCGTCATCTGAAAGTGTGCATGGTATGATCTCAATTATTTTATATTTACTGAGGGCTGTTTTGTGACCCACTATGTAATCTATCTTGGAAAATGTTCCATGTGCACTTAAGAAGAATGTATATTCTGCTGCTTTAGGATGAAAAGTTCTATATATATCCGTCAAGTCCATCTGGTCCAGTGTACTAGTCAGGGACATTGTTTATTCACTGATTCTCTGTAGAGATGATCTGCCCATTGTTGTAAATGGAATATTAAAGTCCCTGCAATTACCACATTCTTACCAATAAGGTTGCTTATGTTTGTGATTAATTGTTTTATATATTTGGGTGCTCCTGTATTCCGTGCATAAACATTTATAATTGTTAGCTCTTCTTGATGGATAGACCCTGTAATTATGATATAATGCCCTTCTTCCTCTCTTGTTAGAGTCTTTAGTTTAAAATCTATTTTTTTTTTCAGATATAAGTATGACTATTCTAGCTTTCTTTTGACTTGCAATAGCATGATAGATGGTTCTTCATCCCCTCACTTTCAATATGAAGATGTCCTCAGGTCTAAAATGGGTCTCTTGTAGACAGTAATTAGGTGGGTCTTTTTTTTATCCATTCTGATACCCTGTGTTTTTTGATTAGAGCATTTAGTCCATTTACATTCAGTGTTATTATTGAAAGATTGGATTTAGAGTCATTGTGTTATCTGTAGGCTTCATGCTTATAGTGATGTCTCTGGTGCTTTACAGTCTTTACAACACTCACAGAGCCCCCCTTAAGATCTCTTGTAGGGCTGGTTTAGTGGTGATGAATTCCTTCAGGTTTGTTTGTTAGGGAAAACCTTTATCTGTCCTTCTATTCTGAATGACAGACTTGCTGAATAAAGGATTCTTGGCTGCATATTTTTCCTATTCAGCACATTGAAAATTTCCTGCCACTCCTTTCTGGCCTGCCAAGTTTCAGTAGATAGGTCTGCTACTACCCTTATGTGTCTATCCTTGTAGGTTAACGCCTGTTTATCCTTAGCTGCTTTCAGAATTCTTTCTTCATCTTTGTATTTTGCCAGTTTCACCATGATATGTCATGCAGAAGATCAATTCAAGTTATGTCTGAAGGTAGTTCTCTGTGCCTCCTGGATTTCAGTGTCTGTTTCCTTCCCCTGATTGGGGAAGTTCTCAGCTATGATTTGTTCAAGCACACCTTTGGCCCCTTTCTCTCTCTTCTTCTTCTGGAACTCCTATGATACATATATTGTTCCATTTCATTGAATCCCTTAGTTCCCTAATTCTCCCCTTGTGATCCAGAATTTTTTTATATCTCTTTTTCTCAGCTTCATCTTTTTCCATAATTTTATCTTCTATTTCACCAGTCTCCCCCTCTGCCTCTTCAATTCTCGCTGTCATCACCTCTAGTTTATTTCGCACCACATTTACAGCATTTTTAATTCATCATGACTATTTTTTAGTTCCTTGATCTCTGCAGCAATAGATTCTCTGCTGTCTTCTATGCTTTTTTCAAGTCCAGAGATTAATCTTATGACTGTTTTTCTAAATTATTATTCAGTTATACTGTTTATATCTGTTTTGAGCAGTTCTTTAGCTGTCCTTTCTTCCTGGAATTTCTTTTGAGGAGAATTCTTCTGTTTCATCATTTTGGCTAGTTTTATGTCCCTTATGTGTTTTAAAAGCTTGTTATGTGTCTTGCGCCTCTGAGAACTACTATATTAAAGAGGGGTAATACACTGTCCAGGGCCTGGACCTTCAGGAGGTGTTTTTTGGAGAGTGTACTTGCTGTCTTTTGTTGTGAGTTTGGTTACTTTATCTCCCTACTCATAGTGATGTTTTGAACTCTTCACTAGGTGTGCTTTGATTTGTTCCTTGAAGTATCCCCAGAAAGGAAAACAAACAAACAAAAAACACACAGAAAACAAAAACACTCAAACACACGCATAAACAAAAAAACAAAAACAAAAAAACCAAACATGAGCTACAAGTAAATAAAAGGGTGGAGGAGGTACTGATGGAAGAGGCCTTATCCCATACAAAGAGAGAAATGACAGGGGAGGGGAAAAATAAAGAATAAAAATTGACCAGAAAAACTATATGGCTTAATCCAGAGAGAAAGAGTAAGAAAAATAAAGAAGGAGTAAAGGAAAAAGAAAAAGAAAATAAAGTTATCCATACAAAGAAACTGTAGGGCTTAATCCAGAGAGAAAGAAAGGAGAATAAAGAAAGAGATGTGGAACATGTATCAAGAGAATGGATTAAATATGTCTGTTTAAACAAGCCAACAACCAGAGTAACCAGACTAGAGGAGGGAAGAGATAAGAAGGAGAAAAGGAAAGAAGAATGTATCTATATAATAAGAATTGTCTGAGAATTAAATCAGGCAATGTGACAGCGCTGGTCTGGAGTAGGGGCCATCTGGTTCATCAGTATCAATCTCACTCCAGTAGATACACAGTTATCAGGTGCAGAGGGGCGTGGCATGGTGTTCACTGGCCTTGCCTCCACCCCCCGGGTCTCCGTTGCTGAAGTCCCACCTTGTTGGTGATGAGGAGAAAATGGTGACACCCCAGTCTCTCCTCCATGGGCCAGGTGTCCCAAACCACTCTGTTTGAGCTGTCCTCACTGTGCTTCGGCTGCAAATGAGGCGGTTTGTCTTGCTCCGCCAACTCCAGTGTCCTGGTGCTTGGCTGGAATTCAAACTCCCACTCTGTGCGCCCAGTACTGGGGAAGCAGCACTCCATGCTGCCCAATAGGTGGTCCCTAACTGGTGGCACAGGCCAGGCAGCTGACCCCAGTCCCAGTCCGGAGAAAGCCCCTCAGTTAGAGATTGCCTCTTTCTCTGTCCCAGTCTGTGATTTTTCTTGTCTAGATACAGACCTATGCTTCCCCAGCTGCTTCTTCTCTTCCCTTTGTCTCTCTGCAGAAGGGGATCCCTCCCCTCGGTTCATTTTGTCTCTTCCAGTTCACAGTCACACACCTATGACCCATCAGGTTGTCCTGGTGGGTCCCTGGAAGCCACAGTCTCTTTTCCTTCTGGACTATTGGAGTTCAAAGTCCTTTAGCTTCAACACTACTTTGTGAGACGAGGGACCTTTGGATCCCCCTACTTCTCCACAATGTTGGCCCCCCCTCCTAGGAAGAATCTTAAATGCACATTGCCAAGTGAAAGAAGGCAGTCTAAGAAAGCTACTACTTTCTGTCATGAAGTTTGCAATATTGCAACCAGCTGGAGATAACTAACCCTCTTTAGAACTCTTAACACTTTGAAGCTCACTCAAGGGCCTTATCACTTTCCTTTTGGTCAGTTGTGTTCATTGCCTAAAGTACTTTGAAAAGTACTGCCTAGACATTGTCCAAAGTGGAATTTTAAAAAAGCAGCGTGTTCCCCAGTGAAGAAACAGCAAAACCTAGTCACCTTATGATTTTTTTTGGATTTAATATTTGAGGTAACCAGATAATTGTTCATTCATTTTATCTAGCATAAAAATAATGTAAACAATTCCTACTCCAAGAAGTAGAAATCTACATTATGATATCAATCCCTAACCTAAACCCAGTTTACTCAAGTTTTCTTAGCAACAGTTACATAACCAAAAACACATAGTAATTTTTCTCAGTAACAATAGAAATTCTGAAAAGTTTAACATTGTTGTAGAACTACTTGACATAACCCAAGGATGAGACAAATATATTTGAAGGTTTAAAATATTTCTTTTGTTATATGTGGGACACCACAACATTCTATTGTAATTTTAATAAATTTAAGCTTATATGGCTCAAAATTCTATAAATCCATTCAGCTTCAATTAAGCCTAATAATTGTTCAAATATTTTTTTTTGTGTAAAGCTTGTCAATTAGTTAACAATGTCATGAGGCCAGTGAGTGTTTCCTAACCTACTAGGTCAGTGACAATCTGTCTTTCTTGTTCATTATAATCACCTGAGGAGCTTTAAAAACTGCAAATATCTGTGTCCCATCTTCAGAAATTTTTATTTAATTGTTCAGGGACTGTGGCATGGGCATGGGATTTAAAAAAATCTCCTGGTATAATTCTAATGTGCAACCAAAGCTGAGAATCATAAGAATCGACCATGTGTGCAAGATAATTTAATGTAGCTTTGTTAAAAACTTCCAGTAGGTGGGCTAGATTCCAAAATCTATAAAGAACTCACTAAACTCCACATCCAAAAAACAAATAATCCAGTGAAGAAATGGGCAGAAAACACGAATAGACACTTCTCTAAAGAAGATATCCAGATGGCCAACAGGCACATGAGAAGATGTGCCACGTCACTCCTCATCAGGGAAATACAAATCAAAACCATAATGAAATGTCACCTCATGCCAGTCAGGGTGGCTAAAATGAACAAATCAGGAAACTATAGATACTGGGGAGGATGTGGAGAAACGGGAACCCTCTTGCACTGTTGGTGGGAATGCAAACTGGTGCAGCCACTCTGGAAACCAGTGTGGAGGTTCTTCAAAAAATTAAAAATAGATCTACCCTATGGCCCAGCAATAGCACTGCTAGGAATTTACCCAAGGGATACAGGAGTGCTGATGCATAGGGGCACTTGTACCCCAATGTTTATAGCAGCACTCTCAACAGTAGCCAATTTATGGAAAGAGCCTAAATGTCCATCAACTGATGAATGGATGAAGAAATTGTGGTTCATATACACAATGGAATACTACTTGGCAATGAGAAAGAATAAAATCTGACCATTTGTATCAACATGGATGGAACTGGAAAGTGTTATGCTAAGTGAAATAAGTCAGGCAGAGAAAGACAGATACCATATGTTTTCACTCTTATGTGGATCCTGAGAAATGTAACAGAAGACCATGGGGGAGGGGAAGGCAAAAAAAAGAGAGAGGGAGAGAGCCAAACCATAAGAGTCTCTTAAAAACTGGGAATAAACTGAGGGTTGATGTGGGAGGGAGGGGAAAGTGGGTGATGGGTATTGAGGAGGGCACCTGTTGGGATGAGCACTGGCGTTGTATGGAAACCAATTTGACAACAAATTTCAAATAAATAAATAAATAAATAAAACTAAAACAAAACAAACAAACAAAAAAAACCACTTCCACTAGGCCATACAGCATGGGCTGTGGACTGCATTTAGCCTATAAACTAAACTTTGGCTCCTGGTTCAATCTAAATGAATTCAATTTGATGATCTGTTAGTTAATTCATTTCCTTCATAGTCTCTTTCCATTACACATGAACTAATCCATCTTTGAGAAAGCTAAACATTCCAAGTATACCTTACTTTTATAAAGCATTTAGGTAGATCATTAATCATGCTTAGTTTCTGTGGCTTATATATTCCTTTTAAAATAATTTTAAAAACCCTCCTATGTATCAGTAAAAATAACCACTAGAATTGCTGACTGAATATTCTTATGTATAATTTCAAATCCCATTTCTTTTTCCTCTTGAGGTCTTCTGCATACTGGAGAACAACACTGTAAATTGTTTTAAATGACTGAAAATGGAAATTCAATTTTTTTCTCTTTTAACAGAAATACCTACTTGGGCTTGATTGTGAGCTTAAGATTTTCAGCACTTATTCTGCTTGTTGTATTAATTTTCACCATGAAGAAAATATATCAAGGAAAAAATACCAGGGCGTCAGAAAATGGAAGAAAAGATATGAATGAAGCAAACTTAGAACCCTTAAATAATGATGGATATTTTGTACCTTCTGCAGACAATGAAGCACATATGTAAGGGGAAGAAAAAAATATGTTGCTGTGTTTTACACTAACATTGTATTAAAGTAGTAGGATGTTATTTTGAGCAGTTCTTGGTCTTTTCACCGAGAGTCCTCACACTCTTCCCTTATGAAAGTACAGCAAATCACCTATGAATTTGTCATAATGAACCAGACTATATATAAAAAGGAATGAGAGTACTCTTTGTTCAGGGTATGACTATGCATTTTAGGTGAACATTAATGCAGATGATCCATACAAATTTATAGTGAGAGGTATGGTTAGTATGTAATAAAAAATTTTTGCCCAGGTAATTGTAACTCAATAAAACCAGTGACTAGAAAATAGAAGTAAAAAGGAAGGAGAAAAATAAATAACCTTAAAAAAAAGCCTAATACTTTTTTTTTTTTAAACCAGTTTGGCCCATGTTACTCAAACATGAAGTTAATGTGATGGAGGCTTTATACTATGATGACATCTGTCATTCATGTATTAAGTCATGTATTTCACAGACCTCATTAATTTATAATTTGAAATTGCATTTGACCATGAACCCCTGATGTATCCTCTTCCAACTTTCCATTAAAATACTAGTGAAGAAGTAGACATAATTGAGAATTTGCAAGCTATGATTGTCAGACAGCATATTACAGAATGTGTTAAGTTTCTTTCAGGCCCATGGAAGTGGATTAAGAAAACTGACATTAACTTGAGAAACCAAAGCCCATTACAAGATGTATCTTCATTCCATTTGCTCCCTGGAAGACATGGAGTTTGTACCAGATAACTTACCAGCTGTTTCTCAATTACGTGTGTGTGTGTGTGTGTGTGTGTGTGTCTGTGTGTGTTTGTTTGTTTTTGGTGCACCAAGAGACAGCTTTCACAAATAAGATAAGGGTGGATGAGAACAAATGTTTGAATATTGTGTTTGTTAAGTGACAACAGCTTTATACTGACTGCTAAAAATTTGTAGTTTTTATACTCAATAAGGTTAAAGGACAATTTTTGGCATTAGAATAACCTGTAAAACTTTTTTTAAAAGAAACCAGTTATGTACCCACCCCCAGAGATTCTGATTCAAAACAATTTTTCATGTATCCTAGACATCTCCTTTAAAAAAAAAGTCTAGGGGCACCTGGGTGGCTCAGTCGGTTAAGCGTCCGACTTCGGCTCAGGTGGTGATCTCGCGGTCCATGAGTTCGAGCCCTGCGTCGGGCTCTGTGCTGACAGCTCAGAGCCTGGGGCCTGTTTCAGACTCTGTGCCTCCCTCTCTCTGACCCTCCCCCGTTCATGCTCTGTCTCTCTCTGTCTTAAAAATAAATAAATGTTAAAAAAAATTTTTTTAAAATATTAAAAAAAAGTCTACATAGAGTCCCTGATAAAGAGATACAGAAAACCACAGGATAGGAGAAGGTATTCCCGAGTATGACAAAGTCACATAATATGATGCTTGCTAGAATCTGAGAATTAGCCTACAAGTTATGTATATTCAACTATTCTCAAACTGTAGCCCTGAGAAGATTTATTCCTCCCACAAACAGAGATTTGGAAAAACCACCAACATGCTCAGTTACTATGTTACAAGTCTGGTGTGACCTTGTCTCAAAAAATAGAGAAAATTATGAAGCTGTTTTTTAAAGCATTATAAAAAAAAATAAAGGCAACATCTTGAATATTTATTCCACAATTTTTGAGTGTCAAATATATTTCAAGTATAAAATATCTGTCAAGCAAAATGAAATATAATAGTAAACAAAACAAAACAAAACAAAACAAAGGACCCTATCTTGTGGAGCTTATACTTTAAAGGAAACAAACATTACCAATGTTATAAAATTAACTGTTATAAAATTATAAAATGATATAAATTAAAAGAATAAATTTATATTTATAAATGTGATATGTGCAGTGAAGGAAAAGAATATTAAAATATGCCTCAGATTATTTGATCTAGTTCAGAATCCAAGAATCCAGAATATTAATCCTTAATTCAATGACATTTATTAAACAGGAATACAAATCCTAGGGGAAAGCAGAGGGGAGTGGGAATTCTACAAAAATATGAATAAGGAAAGTTTGCAAGGACGCAAAATAATGCAAGAGTGTAATTAAGACATACATTGGATAAGGTTAAAAGAAGACAATGGCCAAAAAACCTTATCAATGATGAAGTTGAATTTGAAAATTTGTGAAAATGTGGAGGAAAAAGATAAAAAAGCAAATTATGGAAAAAAGGTAGGTGATTTAGAAGTCAGATGGCAATTTAGAGGACAAACTAAAGCACCAACCTAGGAAATTTGATATATTTGAAGAGGAAATCAGATCTAGAAAAGAAACATTAAAAATTTAGTGGCAGAATGCCTTTCTGCTGTGAAGAGAGACTTCAGTATACAGCCTAAGACTTTTTATTTGCACCCTGTCTTTACAATCCCATCCATTTTCATGCAGGGGGAACTTTTACTATGATATTTTTTCCTTCTGAATTTTTTTCCACTTAATTAACCGCGTCTCAGCATTCAGATCTAGGCTCAATCACCATTCCTTCAGTGTCTCTGACTTCTCTGCTTAAGAGTCCTCCAATTATATTTGTAGCAACATAGGACTTAAAAAAATAGTGATTTTACATGTATTTATGATTTGTTAACTGTCTCCCTCACAGTCATAAGCTCTAGGAAGGTAGAAATTAAACTCATTTTACCTATTTTATTTCCAGCATTCAGCTCAGTGTCCTACACATAGCAGGTGCTTCATCAATTATTTTTGAATGAAGGAATAAGTGAATGAATAAATGAACTCCAAAAATGCCACTCATAAAAACAATATGCAAACATTTTAAAGCTCCATTAAGGTCATTGGATAGGGAGTGGGGACTTTAGATGTTTTGAAATTTTTCTTTAATATTTTTAAATGAAAAAATAAAATTTTAAAACATTTATTTTCTTATTTTGAAAGAGAGAGAGAGAGAGAGAGAGAGAGAGAGAGAGAGAGAGAGAGAGAATGATCAGGGGAGGGGCAGAGAGAGAGAGGTTGAGAGAGAATCCCAAACAGGCTCTGCACTGTCATCACAGAGCCTGACATGGGGCTCAATCCCACAAACCATGGGATCATGATCTGAGCTGAAATCAAGAGTTGGACACTTAACCAACTGAGCCACCCAGGTGTCCCTAAGAAATACTTTTCAAAATGTTAAAAATATCTTTTGACTGCCATCTACATGCTAAGCACATGTAACAAAAACATTTATGAAACAGTCTTTGCCCTATGGGAGCCCACAAAAGAGTTGGAGAAACAGGCATGTAAACATATGATAATATACACTATAATAAATACTATTCTAGAATAAACATGTCCTTGTCTCTCATTCACAGGGACCATTCTCATCTCTGTTTCGATTTCAACATAGGTATTTTTGGATATTTTACCAAAAATTGAGAATTAATAATAAAAAAATTCCAGTGAGAGCACTATGCAAGTGGAGCATTTTCAGCAACACTGTGGAGCACTCCTGCCCCTAAGTCATAGATGGATCTTTGACCCCAAACCAATCTCCATTGTTAAACCTGATGTTGCCCCAAGTTCCATCATTAGAAGTTTATTCTTTTGAATTAACACTTGGTCTTCACTTAAATTGGAAGGGATCACGAATTATTAGTCATGTAATAGTGTGAGTGAGATTCCAATCTTTTCTCTAGAAGCAGGTTTGTGATAATGGGAATGGAGAACATGAGGATATTCCGAAAATAAGAGAAAAGGTCACAGAAAAGTGAGATTATAAACACCAAAATATCCTTTGCCTATTTTTAGGATTGATACTAATGATACAGTCCTATACATTTTAAACCTACAAAAATGTTCCATTGAGTCACATTCACTTAAATAAATGTCTTCATTTGTCTAATGAATTTGTCTAATCATTTGTCACATAATCTGTTTAATATCTGAGCTTGATTCTGATGATTTGTCTATTCAGACAGTGTGTTTTATTGTTTTTTTGTGTGTCTTATACTTTTTTGTTGAAGTCCATAAATGTATTATAGGACAGTCAATACTGAGGTGAATATCTTCTTTATTTGTAGATGAGTCCATCTTTCCTTCGGCCAGGACTGTATTGTGGGGTTTGTTGCAGAAGTAGAGCTGGGTTTGGAGTTTGTTTTTGCTATAGATACCCTCAGTGTACCTAGGGCTTCAGATTCCTCCAGGGAAACCTTGTGTTTAGAGTTCTACTCCCTATATGGATTTGCTTCTCCCTTTTGTTTTGTTACCCAGAAATAATCTGTGTCTTCTAGCTCTCCCACTGTATTCCACTCTTATTCTTACTAGATGCTTGCTACTATCGTGGGGTTTACAGGTATGGAGGAGGGAGACTGAAACAAACTCTGTGAACCTAGGTCTTGGGAGTGAAACTTTTCTTTCTTGCTTCCCTTCCCAATTGTAGTAGTTTTCACCAGTAACCCTGAGCTACAGTTTTTGTTGCCATTCCCCACTGGAAAGAAAGGCTGTTGTTACTTAGTGGAAAGAGGGGGTACTGGTCTGTGTAGAATTTGAGCAGTGCCTGCTGTTTTCTATCCCCAGCCAGCATTAATAGTGCTTTTACAAGATTCTCTCTAATGTTCCCTGAGGATGCCTGGTTGGGCTCATGGAGGAATCACTTGCAAGAGGTGTAAAACCCTTCTCTTTGCCACCTTCAGGACCTTCACATGCCAAACCACATATGGTCTTTAGGTACTCATTAAAAATTTCTACCTGAATCGTTTTACTAACTTATACGGCATTGAGTGGCTTCTGCCCTAAGCGAGTAAATGTTCAAATTCTGTTTCTCCCTGCAGAAGCCTCTCCTTCTTCAGCTTTCTAGTTAGCTGCTTGCACACTAATATCAATTCACTGATGGGTTTGAGAAAAGTTATAATTTGCATTTTCTTAGTGTAAAGTTGTAGGTGCAACAATCCTTCCTGCTCTGTGCATGCCTGAACTGAAACCGGAAATCTCACTCTTATTCCTTTAATGAAAAAGAAAATGTGTTTCAATTAACTATGAATTTGCAAGACCATTTTAGATAACTAGAGAGTAGTTCTCTTCCTTTCCCTCATTTGATTCTAGTCAGTAGATTCTCCAATAACTAGTATCTTATCTATTTGGTAAACAGATCTTAGTACACATATCATTTCTAAAGTAACTCATTCTATAAGCTCAAGTCATCAGGCAAGAAGGCTTTTAATTTTTTTTTATTGAGTTCCATCTATCTTCTCAGTTAATTTTTTCTTTTAAAGATTGGATTTTTTAAATTAGAGTCTATTTTTATTAACTCAAAAAATTATCCCTAGCAACTGTGCATAAATAGTTCTAGTGATGTTCTTCTAGCAATATTTCCCATACTCTTAATATGATCTTTTCATTAATATGAAGTCTCTAAACAAACTGATAAGGAAAAGCACAAATAATGCCATTAAGGATGAAGGTAGAAGAAAAGGCGTAATCTTGCAAATACACCTGATATTTGGAATGCCTGCACAAACATATCCAATGTGGTGAACTTGTTAGAAGTCATTAGGTGTATATTACACCAGGTCTATAAGTTATTTTTCTCACATGTTTTAGGAAAATATACAGAATTATGAAAACAATGAGGTTTTCCCATCATGTGAAAGCCAACTAAATATCTTTTCTGTATATTAGCCTATTCTAAGAAACTTAGCACATTAGGTATATAGGTACTGTTTGGAAGAATGTATCTCTTTTTCTCTCCCCAGCAACATCCTTTCCTCCCTTTCAAGTAACTTACACTACTGTCATTTACTTATAAAAAATGATATTGGTGAAAGATGTCTTTTGAATTTACCAAGTTGACATATCATTGGGACCAATCAAATTATAATCTTATTTGGAAATTGACTGCAACAAGAATTATATCCCTCTCAGTGCTACTGTGATTTTCTTTTCTTTTAAGTAACATTTGTTTAAATTTTTATTAAGACCAAATGCAAAAAAGAATATCACTGTTTCTAACAAAGTTCTGGGCACTATTGTCCGGTATGAGTTGTATATATACATGTATTAACCAGGCTATAACACAGAAAAAGTAAAAGTAAAGTAAACTTATTGTTTAACAACATAAAAACAATCTACTGAGATAGTTGTTTGTTGGATCCACAAATCTCTTGAGCAATAAATTTAAGAAGTAGATACATGAGTCATAAATTTTAAAATCACTTCCAGGATTTCCTATGCTCACTGTATGGTTCAACAAACTGAAAAACATTTTAAATATTTAGTCAATAAAACTCTTTGTTTCTATTCTAGAGCAGGAGATAATATGAAATCAACTTAAGTTTCAAGACCACAGTATTGTGTAGAAGCATTTATTAATCTAACCCTGGACGTAAGTGAGCTTAGTGTGAAAATATAATTAGCAACATGCATCTACTTTCTAGATATTTATCAATTTTAATAAAATTTATCAATATTTTAATTGTGTTTTTCCCCTTCTTCTCTCTCTCTCCTTTTTTCTTTCCTTTCCTTAGTCTTGTCTTTCTTTTCCCTAAACTGAATAATTCAATCCTGAGCCATTAGATGGAGTCAAAAAAGTAAGCATGTAGGTAGATAGGAAACGTTAGCTATTGAGGGAACTACAGGGAACTGAGTGGCATGTAAAAGCTCAAGGGTTCAAGCAATGCTAGGAGAGTGTCCATAAGAGGGATGGACCAACATGGGTGCCAGAACCCGAGGAAATGAATATTGGTCAGGGTTTTCTAGAGGAACAAAATCAATAATATAGATAGATAGATAGATAGATATAGATATAGATATTAGGCAAGCAATTTTGAGACATAGGGAAGAGTTTATGTTGCACTTTGAGTCCAGAGACAGTCTGCTGGCAGAATTTCCTCTTCTTCAGGAGACGGTAGTCTTTTTTTTATTAAGGCCTTCAACTGTTAGGTTGAGGCTCACCCTCACTATGGAAAGTAATCTACTTTAGTCAAAGTCTACTGGTTTAGATGTTAATCTCATCTAAAAAAAATACCTTCATAGAAACATCTAGAATAATGCTTGGCTTACTATGTGGGTGTTATGACCTTGCGAAGTTGACATATAACATTAACCATCACAGGAGTAAAGAGGACAATAACACATGGGCATTCTGGCATGGGTGACAAAATCTAAATAGAGGTAGACATCCCTGTAGGAGGAAGCAGGACAGAGGTATGATGTGAGGTGTTGGAACTTCAGTAGAGTGAGAAAGATTTCCAGGTAGGAGAGCAATTACAGTACATAGTGTTGGACTCTGAGTGAAGAGGTCATCTGCAAGGGAGAGAGAGTGGCACCAGAAGTGGAAGATTGGGTGGCACCCAGGATGGGGGATTGTTTGCCAATGCCACATTGCCTTAATTATTTTAGTTTTATAGGTTTTAGTATCTGGTGGTGGGCTTCTCCAACTTCATTCTTCTTCAAGATTGCATTGACCCTTTATATTTCCATGTAAAAGCCAAATAATCTTGTCAGTGTCTGCATTTCAAAAAGTACTGGGATTTTGTTTAAGATTTCACTGAATCTGTAGATAAATTTTGGAAAGACTGACATCCTTACAGTATTAAATGTTTTAACCAATAAATATGATATAGATATTCATTTCTCTGGATACTCTCTTGTAGCTTTGAGGGTAGAGGTCTTGGATACCTGCCATGAGATTTATCCCTAAGATTTCAATGTGGTGGTTTTTTTTTTTTTGATACTATACTACATAGTATGCTTTACTAATATCATTTCCTAATTGCTATTGATACTTGAAAATCTGTGTTTGATTTTGTGTATCCAGATTTGTTAAAATTCACTTATTTGGACAGTTTATGTCTAGTAACTTTTGGATTTTCTGCTTACACAACATGTCACTGATGATTTTATTTTTTCTTTTCCTATCCTTACAAATTTTCATTCATTCTTTTCCCCTCCTGTTTCTCTGGCTGGGACATTGGGCATAATGTTAAATGGAAATGATGACAGCAAGTGTTTTCTTCTCTCACTCATCCTCAGCAGGAAAGCTTTTAAAATTTCTCATTAAACTGTAATATTTACAGTAAGTTTTTTTGTTGTTGTCATTTTTTATCATGATTGTGTCCTGAAGCATATAACATGGAATTTGTTGTGGGTTTTTTCTCATCTTAAATATTCACTTTTAACCTTATTTTGTATTCATTTAATTTTTTCTTATATAGGCTCTCCTCTCTATAAGCTTATATTATAAGCTTTCTTATATAGGCTCTCTTCTATATAAACTCTACATTATAACCTTAATATTCCACAAAACTTAGCCCTGACCCTGCTGGTGCAGATTTTCAGCACTACATCAGGTGGCCAAGCTCTGGCTGTCTTCCTGCTCCACGTTCCTCAAATGTTGGTCTCCATTCTTATGCCTGTTGTCTGGTTGCAAGGTGGCTCTTGCTCCTCAAGGCCTAATATCCACAGTTCAGGTAGGAAGGAAGAAAGACCACACAATGTATTCTCAGAAAGTTTTGTCTTTTTATTTTGGAAAAAAAATTACCAATTAGCAAGTTTCTGCCAATAACTCATATCTGTAGTTAAAGAAGATATTCTTCATTCCCTTCAATCATTCCTTCAATTAGGACTGGATTTTTTTTCTTTCTCTATCAATCTGGAGTCATCATTTCCCACCAAGACCTGAATGGCGAGCTTATGCAAAAACTCCGATTACTCAGTGACCCATTACACATTCACAGTGTTGGAAATTACATTGTGCTATTATTTGTTGTTCTATAATTGTTTTCTGTGTATATTTATTCACCTAATAAAATGGCGCCAACTTTCATTCTACTTAAATTCTACAGACTACACTTAGTTAGTTCACATCACTGTCAGGACCTCTAGGACCATATATCCTCTAGGACCAACAAATGCAAAAGTAGTTGTTCAATAAACACCCATTGAAAAACCTCAACAACTCTTCAAACTGGAAGACTCAGTTTGTCCCTTTCTGTAAAATGCATCATCTTATTTCTTTTATTATTATTATTGTTTTTGCTGATGTGTTATTATTCTTCATGAAGTACTATTTTTTAACCATGATTTATATGCACAGGGGGAAAATTCAGAGTGCAAAATGAACTAAAATGAAGGACATATATATTATTTTTTCTTCTCCTCCTGATAGTCCAGTGCTGCAGAGGCAACCATTTTAAGCAGTTCTAATAATATGTGTATGCTAATTTTATGTTAATTTATCAAGTTTAAAATATTTGTTAACTTCGTGTTATGAAATATGAAGAATAGTTATTCCCTCTCTTTCCCTTTACATATATATTCCCAACTTTTATATTTTCTTAAGTTCTTATTTTTTGGTTCTTGTAAGCATTGATTATAGTTAGAATTATAAGTAACACATTAAATTACTCTTTCTATTTCCATTAACTTAGACTCTCCACAATATTAATTAAGAAAGTAAGTGATCCTAGGCTTCCCTCTATCTATCTTCTCCTTTTCTCTTCTCCACTTTTATCTGCTATGACATTACGTCTACCCTATCATGAAGAAGTTTAAGTGTTCAGAGCAAGAACTGACCTCCACAGATCTCCTAGATCACAAAGCACTCCAACTACTTTCTCCAATTTTCTTTCCTCCACCAAGAAATGTCAAGAGAGAACCCTATGCTCTCAGGGTAAAATGCCGTCTGCCAGGAGGAGATAAGAATGAGCCCAAAGCACTGGGTCCAAAACCATGTCTCTTTTTTTCTAGGTAGTCAAATTTGTTGGCATATATTTTTCATACTATTCTCTTATAATTGTTTGTATTTCTGTGGTGTTGGTTGTTATTTCTACTCTCTCATTTGTGATTTTATTTATTTGGGTCCTTTGTCTTTTTTGTTTGATAAATATGGCTGAAAGTTTATCAATTTTATTATTTTTTTTTCAGAGAGAACCAGTTTCTGATTTCATTGATCTGTTCTATTGTTGGGTTTTTTTGTTGTTTTCTCTTTGCTTGTCTTTTGTTGTTTTTTGTTTTTTATATTGTTTGTTTTAGTTTCTACATCATTAATTTCTGCTCTAATCTTTATTATTTCCTTTCTTCTGCTGGCTTTAGGGTTCATTTGTTGTTCTTTTTCTAGCTCCTTTAGATATAAGGCTAGGTTGTTTATTTGAGATTTTTCTTGCTTCTTGAGATAGGCCTATACTACTCTTTACTTTTTAGAGTGCTTTTGCCTCATCCCAAAGGTTTTGGAGTGTTATCTTTTCATTTTCATTTGTTTCCATGTATTGTTTTACCTTTATTCTTTGACTTCCTGGTTGACCCACTTGTTGTTTAGTAGCTTGTTGTTTAGCCTCAATGTACTTGTGGTCTTTCCAAGGTTTTTTTTTTTTTTTTTTTTTTTTTTGTGGTTGACTTCTAGTTTCATAGCTTGCGATCAGAAAATGTGCATGGTTTGATTTCAATTCTTTACAAAAATTTTTAAGGCCTGTTTTGTGGCCTAATATAAGTTATATTCTCAGAATGTTCCATGTGCACTTGAAAACAATGTGGATTCTGCTCTTTTAGGAGGAAATGTTCTGAATATATCTTTTAAGTCAATCTGTTCTAGTATGTCATTCAAAGCCATTGTTTCTTTGTTGATTTTCTGTTTAGATGTTCTGTCCATTGATGTCAGTGGAACGTTATAAAATTCCCTTCTATAGTTACATAGATAATTGGATAGAATATACGTGGCTACAGATTTTTCTCATTCAGCCTGTTGAATATACCATGCCATTCCCTTCTGGCTTACCAAGTTTCTGTTGAGAAATATCCAGCTATCCTATGAGTCTTCCCTTGTAAGTTAAAGACTTCTTTTTTCTTGCTTCTTTTAAGAGTGTTTCTTTATCACTATATTTTGCAAATTTAATTATAATATGTCTTATTGTTGGCCTGCTTTTGTTGATTTTTGTGGGACTTCTCTGTGCCTCCTGGATCTGGATATCTGTTTTCTTCCAAGATTAGGAAAGTTTTAAGCTATTACTTCTTCAAATAAAATTTCTGTCCCCCTTTACTCTTTCCTCTTCTTCTGAAACTTCTATAATATGAATGGTAATAAATTTGATGGAGCCACTGAGTTCTTTAAGTCTATTCTTGGGTTGTATAATTCTTTCTTTTGTTCACTTTCATTATTTTCCATTATTTTGTCTTCTAGGCCACTAATTCATCCCTCTGCTTCTTCCAGCCTGCTGTTCATTACATCAAGCCTGCTTCCAATATCATTTATTGATTCTTCATCTCTGATTGATACTTTTTTTTAACTCTTTCATCTCTTTTGTAAGGCTCTCACTGATGTTTTCTTTTCTCAAGCCCAGGGGCTATCCTTATGATCATTGCTTTAAGTTCTCCATTAGGAAGGTTATTTATATTTGTTTTGCTTAGCTCTCTGGCTGTGGCCTTAGCTTGTTTTCTTTATTTGTGATAAATCCCTCTGTCTTCTGGGAAAATGTTCCTCTGACAATATCTGACACTATAACTTTTAAGGATTATTTTTTTCTAATATTATACTTTCATCCTTTGACACAGATACTTGTTTTTCAGAGAGAATTTAGTCACCAGGTTTGAACTGCTAAAAAAAAATTCCAACAATCTTTGTTACATGATTTTTAATAAACTGACTCAGTTTTTCAGTATTCTGAACAAAATGAGCAAATATATTACTTGAGTAATAAAGCAGAAAACAAATTGATAGTAGGTGATGGCATAGTAATGAGTAATCTATTTTTAAAACAATCATGTCTGGAATGAATAGGAAAAGTTAAAGAACAGTTAAAGAAAAGAAAACTTCTTTAAGGAAAAGTTAAATAATTAGAAGACATCAGCTTCTTTCACATAAAAATGATGAACTTGAATAAAGTATTTAAATAGTCATTTAAATAGTCATTTAAGTAGTCATGTAAGTATTTTAATAGTCATGTAAGAATTTCAGTCTCTAACCCCAATAACAAAGCAGAAATTCAATGAAATTAAACAGATTTTCCTAATAGGAAATTTTTAAGATCAATTGGAAAAGGAGATGTGGGATATATACCCTTATTTCACATGAGTTAAAAGAGAAATTGCTATTTTAACATAAAAAATAAAACTGGGTCTAATATCCTGTTTTGAAGGTTGTTATAAATGTCCTCTGAGGAAAATTTCAAGTGCCGTGGATTCCTCAGAAATACCATCAGTGAACATTTTTTTATCTTGGGTAAAAAAAAAATTGAGGTTCATAAAGATAAGAAAAAGTTACGCACTTACCCCTATTGATTTTAAAAGCAGTTCGGTTATAAGTGTAGTCCACAACTCTGGGAAGCATGATATAATAGGGTATTACAATTTAGTTTTCAACTCATTATCATTCAAAACTTTGGAATTTTGGTCCATATCTTTACACTCATTTTCCTTCTTTGTAGTTTTTGCCTCTGTAAGTATAGTTCCTGAAGAGGCATTTTCACCAGGTAGATGACGATTCTTCAAAATATTTAGGATTAAAAAGGCTGGGATATAGCTTAATCCTCTTAGAGCTGCTGGCAAACCAAGGTAGATGTATCTATAAAAAAATGTTTTTAAATATTAAGCTTACATAGTGTGGTGAGTACAAGCTAGTTTTGAGTATCTTTAATTATTAATATTTCATTCCCATGAGGACAATCGCAGCTGTTTTGCATGTCAATATTATATAAGCAACTTTGCTGAACTCACTTATTAATGGTTTGTTAAATTTTTTTTTGCAAATTTTCATCTAGAAAATTCACACTTATTTTCTTTTCTTATCTTTGGGTTTTTTAAAATCTTTTTACAACAAATTGAACCTCTGGTTTGAATGCAATACTGACAATGGCAGCAGTTGTATTCTAGTATTTAATAAGAATGCTTCCAAAGAATAACCATCAATTGTATTATATTATATATTCTGTGGGGGTCTTTTTCATGGCTTTTTAAAAAAGGTTTATTTATTTTAAGAGAGGGAGAGAGGTAGAGAGAGAACCGCAAGCAGGCTCCATGCTCAGTATGAAGCCTGACACGGTGTTCAATCTCACAACTATGAAATCATGACCCGAGCCAAAATCAAGAGTTGGACACTTAATCAGCTGAGGCACCCAGGCGCCCCTGGATGATTTTACTCAGATTAAGAAAGTTCCTCTTCTATTCTGAATTTGCTCAGAGTTTCAATTATGAATGCATAAAGTATCACCAGATTATTTTTGTTCCATAGTTAGCAGAACATCAAAGATTTTGCCCCCTTAATTGTGTTAATAGAGTATATTAGGTTAATAGATTTTTCTAATGTTGAACCATCCTTGCATGACTAAACTCTATCAGTGAGGCTTTATACATTATTACATTTGATTTATTATTTTTTAGAATTTTTGCATGTGTATTTATAAGTTAAGCCAGCCTATACTTTTTTCCTTATGCTGAACTTGTCCAATCTGAATATCAAGACTGGACACTTGTATTGTTTAACTTTTTTTCTGTTATCAACAATACTTCAGTAAATCTCCTTTTACATGTCTCCCTGTGTATGTTAGCAAGATTTTCTCTAAAATGTCTCAGGGTCTTAGAGTACCCAACTCAGCAATTGTCCAGACGTTTTCTTCAATAGTTTTTATTTACTACCAACATTCTTTATAGTCTATAGTGTCTTCTGTCATAAAGAAAATTTTTAGATTTATATTTAGTGATATTGGCTCATTTCTTGCTCTTTGGTTTGTGTGTGTTTTTTTTTTTCAACTCAAACCCAAAGCAATAAGGATCAGAGATATGTGGCTGTGTTGTTGCTGTAAACAACCAATCTACTATTGGTTTAATTGTTATTTCTTTGTAAGTCACCTATTTATTTCTCTGGTAATTTTTATATTCATTTTTCTTTATCTTGAATGTTTATAATTTTACTCTGATATGCTCATTTATATATTTTTTGACTATGCCTTTAAAATGTAAGCTGAAAACTATAGAAAGCTTATGAAGGAAATTGAAGAAGATATAAAGAAATGGAAAGACATTCCCTGCTCATGGATTGGAAGAATAAATATTGTCAAAATGTCAATACTACCCAAAGCTATCTACATATTCAATGCAATCCCAATCAAAATTGCACCAGCATTCTTCTCAAAACTAGAACAAGCAATCCTAAAATTCATATGGAACCACAAAAGGCCCCGGATAGCGAAAGTAATTTTGAAGAAGACCAAAGCAGGAGGCATCACAATCCCAGACTTTAGCCTCTACTACAAAGCTGTCATCATCAAGACAGCATGGTATTGACACAAAAACAGACACATAGACCAATGGAATAGAATAGAAACCCCAGAACTAGACCCACAAACGTATGGCCAACTAATCTTTGACAAAGCAGGAAAGAACATCCAATGGAAAAAAGACAGTCTCTTTAACAAATGGTGCTGGGAGAACTGGACAGCAACATGCAGAAAGTTGAAACTAGACCACTTTCTCACACCATTCACAAAAATAAACTCAAAATGGATAAAGAACCTGAATGTGAGACAGGAAACCATCAAAACCCTAGAGGAGAAAGCAGGAAAAGACCTCTCTGACCTTAGCCGTAGCAATCTCTTACTTGACACATCCCCAAAGGCAAGGGAATTAAAAGCAAAAGTGAATTACTGGGACCTTATGAAGATAAAAACTTCTGCACAGCAAAGGAAACAACCAACAAAACTAAAAGGCAACCAACGGAATGGGAAAAGATATTTGCAAATGACGTATCAGACATATCCAAAATCTATAAAGAGCTCACCAAACTCCACACCCAAAAAACAAATAACCCAGTGAAGAAATGGGCAGAACACATGAATAGACACTTCTCTAAAGAAGACATCCGGATGGCCAACAGGCACATGAAAAGATGTTCAACGTCGCTCCTTATCAGGGAAATACAAATCAAAACCACACTCAGATATCACCTCACGCCAGTCAGAGTGGCCAAAATGAACAAATCAGGAGACTATACATGCTGGAGAGGATGTGGAGAAACGGGAACCCTCTTGCACTGTTGATGGGAATGCAAATTGGTGCAGCCGCTCTGGAAAGCAGTGTGGAGCTTCCTCAGAAAATTAAAAATAGACCTACCCTATGACCCAGCAATAGCACTGCTAGGAATTTATCCAAGGGATACAGGAGTACTGATGCAGAGGGGCACTTGTACCTCAATGTTTATAGCAGCACTCTCAACAATAGCCAAATTATGGAAAGAGCCTAAATGTCCATCAACTGATGAATGGATAAAGAAATTGTGGTTTATATACACAATGGAATACTACGTGGCAATGAGAAAGAATGAAATATGGCCTTTTGTCGCAACGTGGATGGAACTAGAGAGTGTGATGCTAAGTGAAATAAGCCATACAGAGAAAGACAGATACCATATGGTTTCACTCTTATGTGGATCCTGAGAAACTTAACAGAAACCCATGGGGGAGGGGAAGAAAAAAAAAAAAAAGAGGTTAGAGTGGGAGAGAACCAAAGCATAAGAGACTGTTAAAAACTGAAAACAAACTGAGGGTTGATGGGGGGTGGGAGGGAGGGGAGGGTGGGTGATGGGTATTGAGGAGGGCACCTTTTGGGATGAGCACTGGGTGTTGTATGGAAACCAATTTGACAATAAATTTCATATATTAAAAAATAAATAAATATAAAAAAAGTATTTTGAAGTGAAAATTCATGCCTCAAATTGTAGAACATTCTAAGCCATTAATTTTTTTAAATTCATATCTGCCATTTCCTCTATTCTTTTTCTAGAAATTTTTTTTGAGGTGTATGTTTTAATTGTTAACTGGTCTTTAATATTACATAGGTGTTTATTTTTGTTGAATCAGTTCACATTGTTGATCTACATTCTAGATAAATTCTTCCGTACTCTCTTCCAGTTCACCAATTCTCAACTGTATTGCCTTCAAATTTATTATATACTTAGGATTCCTTTTATTATCTCAATAACATGCATTTAATCTATAATGTTTCTGAGTTCTTAATATTCTTATTTCTGCTTGATTTTTCCTATCATTTCTTGTTAACTTTTAATGGATATTATGCCATTTATTAATTTTAATACTATTGAGCTGGTTAAGCATACTTATTTTAAAGTTTTTGTCAAACTCCTACATTATATGAAATTTAATCAGGAACGAAGTCATGTTTCTTTGGGAATTTATATGCTTATCTTTTTTACCATTAGATTTGTTCATTTTTTTTTTCAGAATTTTTAATTTTTTTTAAATTTACATCCAAGTTATTTAGCATATAGTGCAACAATGATTTCAGGAGTAGATTCCTTAATGCCCCTTACCCATTTATCCCATCCCCCCTCTCACAACCCCTCCAGTAACCCTCTGTTTGTTCTCCATATTTAAAAGTCCCTTCTGTTTTGTCCCCCTCCCTGTTTTATATTATATGTTTCCCTTCCCTTATGTTAATCTGTTTCGTCTCATAAAGTCTTCATATGAGTGAAGTCATATGATATTTGTCTTTCTCTGACTGATCAATTTCACTTTGCATAAGTGTTGCAAATGGCAACAGTAGTTGCAAATGATAAGATTTCATTCTTTTTGGTTGCCTAGTAATACTCCATTGTATATATCTACCACCACTTCTTTATCCATTCATCCATCGATGGGCATTTGGGCTCTTTCCATACTTTGGCTATTGTTGGTAGTGCTGCTATAAATATTGGGGTGCATATGTCCCTTTGAAACAGCACACCTGTACCCTTTGGATAAATACCTAGTAGTGCAATTGCTGGGTCGTAGGGTAGTCCTATTTTTAATTTTTTGAGGAAACTCCATGCTGTTTTCCAGGGTGGCTGCCCCAGCTTGCATTCCCACCAACAATGCAAAAAAGATCCTCTTTTCCGCATCCTTGACAGCATCTATTGTTGCCTGAGTTGTTCATGTTAGCCATTCTGACAGGTGTCAGGTGGTATCTCATTGTGGTTTTGATTTGTATTTACCTGATGATGAATGATGTTGAGCATTTTTTCATATGTTTGTTGGCCAACTGGATGTCTTCTTTGGAGAAGTGTCTATTCATGTCTTTTGTCCATTTCTTTACTGGATTATTTGTTTTGTGGGTGTTGAGTTTGATAAGTTCTTTATAGATTTTGGATACTAACCCTTTATCTGATATGTCATTTGCAAATATCTTCTCCCATTCTGTCGGTTGCCTTTTAGTTTTGCTGATTGTTTCCTTCACTGTGCAGAAGCTTTTTATTTTGATGAGGTCCCAATAGTTCATTTTTGCTTTTGTTTCCCTTGCCTCCGGAGACGTATTGAGTAAGAAGTTGCTGCGGCCAAGATCAAAGAGGTTTTTGCCTGCTTTCTCCTCAAGGATTGAGGCTTCCTGTCTTATATTGAAGTCTTTCTTCCATTTTGAGTTTATTTTTGTGTATGGTGTAAGAATGTGGTCTGGGTTCATTCTTCTGCATGTAGCTGTTCAGTTTTCCTAGTACCACTTGCTGAAGAGACTGTCTTTATTCCATTGGATATTCTTTCCTGCTTTGTCAAAGATCAGTTGGCCATACATTTGTGGGTCCATTTCTGGGTTCTCTATTCCATTCCATTGACCTGAGTGTCTGCTCTTATGCCAGTACCATACTGTCTTGATGATTACAGCTTTGTAGTATAGCTTAAAGTCTGAGATTGTGATGCCTCCTGCTTTGGTTTTCTTTTTCAAGATTGCTTTGGCTATTCGGGGTCTTTTCTGGTTCCATAAAATTTTAGGATTATTTCTTCTAGCTCTGTGAAGAATGCTGGTGTTACTTTGGTAGGGATTGCCTTGAATATGTAGATTGCTTTGGGTAGTATCAACATTTTAACAATATTTGTTCTTCCTACCCAGGAGCATGGAATTTTTTCAATTTTTTTTTGTATCTTCTTCAATTTATTTCCTAAGCTTTCTATAGCTTTCAGTGTATAGATTTTTCACCTCTTTGGTTAAATTTATTCCTAGGTATTTTATGGGTTCTGGTGCAAATGTAAATGGGATTGATTCCTTGATTTCTCTTTCTGTTGTTTCATTGTTGGTGAATAGGAATGTAACCGATTTCTGTGCATTGATTTTATATCCTACAACTGCTGAATTCATGAAACAGTTGTAGCAGTTTTTTGGTGGAATCTTTTGGGTTTTCCATATAGATTGTCATGTCATCTGTAAAAAGTTTGACCTCTTCCTGGACAATTTGTATGCATTTTATTTCTTTGTATTGTCTGATTGCAGAGGTTAAGACTTCCAATACTATGTTGAATAATAGTGGTAAGAGTGGACATCCCTGTCTCGTTATGGAAAGCGCTCAGTTTTTCCTCATTGAGGATGATATTAGCATTGGGTCGTTCATATATGGCATTTTATGATCTCGAGGTATGATCCTTCTATCCCTACTTTCTTGAGGGTTTTTATTAAGAAAGGATGCTGTTTTTGTCAAATGCTTTCTCTGCATCTATTGAGAGGATCTTATGGTTCTTGTCCTTTCTTTTGTTGATGTGATGAATCACGTTAATTGTTTTGTGGATATTGAACCAGCCCTCTATCCCAGGTATAAATCCCACTTAGTCATGGTGAATAATTTTTTTTAATGTATTGTTGGATCTGGTTGGCTAATATTTTGTTAAGGATTTTTGCACCCATGTTCATCAGGGAAATTGGTCTATAGTTCTCCTTTTTAGTGGGGTCTCTGTCTGGTTTTGGATTCAAGGTAATGCTGGTTTCATAGAAAGAGTTTGGAAGTTTTCCTTCCATTTCTATTTTTTGGAACAGCTTAAAAGGAATAGGCATTAATTCTTCCTTAAATGTTTGGTTGATTTCCCCTGGAAAACAATCTGGCCCTGGACTCTTGTTTTTTTGGGAGATTTTTGATTACTAATTCAATTTCTTTACTGGTTATGGGTTTGTTCAAATTTTCTATTTCTTCCTGTTTCAGTTTTGGTAGTGTATATGTTTCTAGGAATTTGTCCAATTCTTCCAGATTTCCCTTTTTATTGGCATATAATTGCTCATAATATCCTCATTATTGTTTCTATTTCAGCTGTGTTTGTTGTGATCTCTCTTTTTTCATTCTTGATTTTATTTATTTGGGTCCTTTCCTTTTTCTTTTTGATCAAACTGACTAGTGGTTTATCAATTTTGTTAATTCTTTCAAAGAACCAGCTTCTGGTTTCATTGATCTGTTCTGCTGCATTTTGTTTTTGTTTTTGTTTTGATAGCATTAATTTCTGCTCTAATCTTTATTATTTCCTGTCTTCTGCTGTTTTGGGGTTTTATTTGCTGTTCTTTCTCCATCTCTTTAAGGCGTAATGTTAGGCTGTGTATCTGAGACCTTTCTTCCTTTTTAGGAAGGCCTGGATTGCTATATACTTTCCTCTTATGACCGCCTTTGCTGTGTCCCAGAGGTTTGGGGTTGTGGTGTTATCATTTTCATTGGTTTCCATATAATTTTTAATTCCCTCTTTAACTTCTTGGTTGGCCCATTCATTTTTAGTAGGATGTTCTTCAGTCTCCAAGTATTTGTTACCTTTCCAAATTTTTTCTTGTGGTCGATTTTGAGTTTCATGGTATTGTCGTCTGAAAACATGCACGGTATGATCTCGATATTTTTGTAGTTGCTGAGGGCTGATTTGTATCCCAATATGTGGCCTATTCTGGGGAACGTTCCATGTTCACTGGAGAAGAATGTATATTCTGCTGCTTTAGGATGAAATGTTCTGAATATATCTGTTAAGTCCATCTGGTCCAAGTGTAATTCAAAGAATTGTTTCCTTGTTGATTTTTTGATTAGATGATGTGTCCATTGCTGTGAGTGAGGTGTTGAAGTCTCCTACTATTATGGTATTACTACCAATGAGTTTCTTTATGTTTGTGATTGATTTATATATTTGGGTGCTTCTTCATTTGGCACATAAATGTTTACAGTTGTTAGGTCTTCTTGGTTGATAGACCCCTTAATTATGATATAATGCCCTTCCTCATCTCTTGATACAGTCTCTATTTTAAAGTCTAGATTGTCTGATATCAGTATGGCTACTCTGGCTTTTTTTGTTGACCATTAGTATGATATATTGTTCTCTGTCCCCTTCCTTTCAATCTGAAGGTGTTTTTAGGTCTAAAGTGGGTCTCTTGTAAATAGCATATAGATGGATCCTGTTTTCTTATCCATTCTGTTACCCTGTGTCTTTTGATTGGAGCATTTAGTCCATTGATGTTTAGAGTGAGTACTGAAAGATATGAATTTATTGCCATTATGCTGTTTGTAGAGTTGGAGTTTCTGGTGGTGTTCTCTGGTCCTTTCTAATATTTGTTGGTTTTGGTATGTATGTATGTATGTATGTATGTATTTTTCATCTTTTCTCCCCTCAGAGAGCCCCCCTTAATATTTCTTGCAGGACTGGTTTAGTGGTCACAAACTCCTTTAATTTTTGTTTGTCTGGGAAACTTTTTATCTCTGCCTCTATTTTGTTTTTTTTTAATTTTTTTAAACGTTTATTCATTTTTGAGACAGAGAGAGACAGAGCATGAACGGGGGAGGGTCAGAGAGAGGGAGACACAGAATCTGAAACAGGCTCCAGGCTCTGAGGTGTCAGCACAGAGCCCGACGCGGGGCTCGAACTCACAGACTGCGAGATCATGACCTGAGCCGAAGTCGGCCGCTTAACCAACTGAGCCACCCAGGTGCCCCTCTCTGCCTTTATTTTGTATGACAGCCTAGCTGGATAAAGAATTCATGCCTGCATATTTTTCTGATTCAGCACATTGAATATATCCTGCCACTCCTTTCTGGCCTGCCAAGTTTCTGTGCATAGGTCTGCTGCACACCTGATCCGTCTTCCCTTGTAGGTTAGGGACTTTTTTTCCCTTGCTGCTTTCATGATTCTCTCCTTGCCTGTGTATTTTGTGAATTTGACTATGATATGCCTTATTGATGGTTAGTTTTTGTTGAATCTAATGGGAGTCCTCTGTGCTTCCTGGATTTTGATGTCTCTGTCTTTCCCCAGGGTAGGAAAGTTTTCCACTATGATTTGCTCACATAACCTTTCTACCCCTTTTTCTCTTCATCTCTGGGACCACTGTGATTCTGATGTTCTTCCTTCTTAATGAGTCACTGATTTCTCTAATTCTTAAATCGTGCTCTTTTGTCTTAATCTCCCTCTTTTTTTTTCTGCTTCATTATTCTCCATAAGTTTGTCCTGTATCGCTGATTCTCTGTCCTCCCTCATCCATTCTTGCCGCCACAGCATCCATTTGAGATTGCAGCTCAGTTATAGTATTTTTTATTTCATCCTGACTAGCTTACTTCTTTTATCTCTGCAGAAAGGGATTCTAATCTATTTTCCACTCCAGCTAGTCTTCTTATTATCGTGATTCTAAATTCTGGTTCAGACATCTGGCTTGTATCTGTGCCGGTTAAGTCCCTGGCTGTCATTTCTTCCTGCTCTTTCTTTTGGGGTGAATTCCTTCATTTAGTCATTTTGAAGGGAGAAAAGGAATTAATGAGGCAGAAAAAATTAAAATTAAAAAAGTATTAAGATTAAGACATTAAAAACAAACAACACACACACACACACACACACACACATACAAATCGAATAAATGATGCTAGATCCTAAGTGTGTTTTGGTCTTGGTGTTGAAAGTAGCTTGATAGATTAGAGAAAAAAGGGGAGAAAAAAAGAAATCATTTGAAAATTTGAAAAATAGAATACGCTGAAGTAGACTAAAATGAAATGATTGAAGTAAAATAGAATTTGAAAAAAAATTAAACAGAAGGGGTTCCGGAAGATGGCGGCGTAGGAGGACGCGGGGCTCACAGCGCGTCCTGCCGATCACTTAGATTCCACCTACACCTGCCTAAAGAACCCAGAAAACCGCCAGAGGATTAGCAGAAGGGAGTCTCCGGAGTCAAGCGCAGACTAGAGGCCCACGGAAGAGGGTAGGAAGGGCGGCGAGGCGGTGCGCGCTCCACGGACTGGCGGGAGGGAGCCGGGGCGGAGGGGCGGCTTGCCGGCCAAGCAGAGCCCCCGAGTCTGGCTGGCAAAAGCGGAGGGGCCGGACGGACTGTGTTCCGACAGCAAGCACGACTTAGCGTCTGGGAGGTCGTAAGTTAACAGCTCTGCTCCGAAAGCGGGAAGGCTGGAGGACAAAGGGAGGGAGAGCTGCTGAGCCCCCTGACGGCAGAGCTCAGCTTGGCGGGGAACAAAGGCGCCAGCGCCATCTCCCCCGCCCATCCCCCAGCCAAAATCCCAAAGGGAACCAGTTCCTGCCAGGGAACTTGCTCGCTCCGCGCAAACACCCAACTCTGTGCTTCTGCGGAGCCAAACCTCCGGCAGCGGATCTGACTCCCTCCCGCTGCCACAGGGCCCCTCCTGAAGTGGATCACCTAAGGAGAAGTGAGCTAAGCCTGCCCCTCCAGCCCCCGTGCACCTTGCCTACCCACCCCAGCTAATACGCCAGATCCCCAGCAACACAAGCCTGGCAGTGTGCAAGTAGCCCAGACGGGACACGCCACCCCACAGTGAATCCCGCCCCTAGGAGAGGGGAAGAGAAGGCACACACCAGTCTGACTGTGGCCCCAGCAGTGGGCTGGGGGCAGACATCGGGTCGGACTGCGGCCCCGCCCACTAACTCCAGTTATACACCACAGCACAGGGGAAGTGCCCTGCAGGTCCTCACCACGCCAGGGACTCTCCAAAATGACCAAACGGAAGAATTCCCCTCAGAAGAATCTCCAGGAAATAACAACAGCTAATGAACTGATCAAAAAGGATTTAAATAATATAACAGAAAGTGAATTTAGAATAATAGTCATAAAATTAATCGCTGGGCTTGAAAACAGTATACAGGACAGCAGAGAATCTCTTGCCACAAAGATCGAGGGACTAAGGAACAGTCACGAGGAGCTGAAAAACGCTTTAAACGAAATGCAAAACAAAATGGAAACCACGATGGCTCGGCTTGAAGAGGCAGAGGAGAGAATAGGTGAACTAGAAGATAAAGTTATGGAGAAAGAGGAAGCTGAAAGAAAGAGAGATAAAAAAATCCAGGAGTATGAGGGGAAAATTAGAGAACTAAGTGATACACTAAAAAAAAATAATATACGCATAATTGGTATCCCAGAGGAGGAAGAGAGAGGGAAAGGTGCTGAAGGGGTACTTGAACAAATTATAGCTGAGAACTTCCCTGAACTGGGGAAGGAAAAAGGCATTGAAATCCAAGAGGCACAGAGAACTCCCTTCAGACGTAACTTGAATCGATCTTCTGCACGACATATCATAGTGAAACTGGCAAAATACAAGGATAAAGAGAAAATTCTGAAAGCAGCAAGGGATAAACGTGCCCTCACATATAAAGGGAGACCTATAAGACTCGTGACTGATCTCTCCTTTGAAACTTGGCAGGCCAGAAAGGCTTGGCACGATATCTACAGTGTGCTAAACAGAAAAAATATGCAGCCGAGAATCCTTTATCCAGCAAGTCTGTCATTTAGAATAGAAGGAGAGATAAAGGTCTTCTCAAACAAACAAAAACTGAAGGAATTTGTCACCACGAAACCAGCCCTACAATAGATCCTAAGGGGGATCCTGTGAGACAAAGTACCAGAGACATCACTACAAGCATAAAACATACAGACATCACAATGACTCTAAACCCATATCTTTCTATAATAACACTGAATGTAAATGGATTAAATGCGCCAACTAAAAGACATAGGGTATCAGAATGGATAAAAAAACAAGACCCATCTATTTGCTGTCTACAAGAGACTCATTTTAGATCTGAGGACACCTTTAGATTGAGAGTGAGGGGATGGAGAACTATTTATCATGCTCCTGGAAGCCAAAAGAAAGCTGGAGTAGCCATACTTATATCAGACAAACTAGACTTTAAATTAAAGGCTGTAACAAGAGATGAAAAAAAATTAAACAAAGTAAAAAATATAGTAGAAAAAACTTAAAGAAAAATATTTTTAACAAAAATTGAAAATAAAAATGATTTTTTTTCTCTTTCTGTATTCAAGAAAAAAGAAACGAAAAAGAGAAAAAAGAAAGAAAATTGAATAGTTTGACTGTCTAACAGACTGAAATACGACTGAAATTACTTCATTTTCCCCTAGAAGTCAAACTATGAAGCATTTTATAGTCCATAAACTAAGTAGGCGGTGAGGCTTGTGTTCTTAAAGACAGAGGTTGGCCCAGTTGGGCAGGGCTTAGTGTACTGGCTCCATTCTCCACTAGATGGCGCTGTTAGCCTACTGGGGTCGATTGTTGTGGTGCTTGCAGGTGCGTATGCACATACGTGGAAGTGGTGAAAATGGTGTCACCCAGCTACCCAGTCTCTAGTATTGGAACTCTGTTTTCTGCAACCAGCAATCATGCATCCGTCCTCTGTCTTCAGCTTTTGTCCATTTCTTGCTTTTTCACTGTCTTTGACCAAGCCCCAGGCAGTACCTCTCTCCTGAGTTTTATCTCAGATGCGACTGTTTTCCCAGGCCCCTTACTTCTGTGCAGCTTTGACCCATTCAGCCCCTCTGCGGGAGGGTCTCACCGAGCAATGGCCAAATGTTGGCTGCACCCAGGAATGCTTGCTGGACCCTGCTGCTGCTGGTGCCCTGAGACTGTGGCCAGATGCCAGCCCACCCCAGAAAAAGTTCACAAGAGAGTGTAGCAGCAGCATTTTAGGGATTATGGAAAATCACAACACACATCTGGCACCAGGCTTCACCCTTAATGACCTTGTTCCAACACCAGAGAATGTGGCCGCCTTCTGGGGCCTGCTGGGCCCAGGTGGTCTCACGGCCTCTACCAAATGTCCTTCCAGCAGTGGAACTGCTTCTCCTCGTGTGGCCTGAGAACCTCCTGGACCCCACTCTGCTCCTTGGGATTTGCTCTTTCCACCAGAGCACCGTCAGGTATCAAGCTGCAGAGTTTAGACTCTGTGCTCCTCCTGTTTACAGTCTTAATGGAATTTAAACCGTCTCCTTACTCATTTCTTTTTACTTCAGTCCCTGTGGCTGTTTCCAATTTTCCTCTTTTCCCCCAGCTGCTTTTGGGGAGGGGTGCTTTTCCCATATTTTCCCTCTGTCTCTGTCTTCTCTCCACATGCAAAAGCAGCTTCCTGCCCTCTGTGGCTTCTGTCTTCCCAAGTTCACCACTCCATGTCACATACCTGCTGAATTCTGTGGTTCAGGTTGTGCAGATTGTGTGTTAATCCTCAGATCAGTTTTCTAGGTGTGCAGGATGCTTTAGTGTTTGGCTGTATTTCATGGATGCAAGACACTCAAAAAACTTCCATGCTCTTCTGCCATCTTGGCTCCTCTTGTTCATGTGTTTTTAAGTTTTAGCTTGCAAAACTAAACAATTTTGAATGTTTTGTTGTTGTTTTTGTTGACTGTTCTGGTTTTCTTCCTGTGTATTTATTCTCCCAAATTTGTTCTGTTTGCTCTTTCTCTGTATTTATTCTTCTAAATCTAATAGCTTTCCCTTTGTTCCTGAGGCCAGACTGAGTTTTTATAAGGGTGATTTTTTTTATAGTGATACTGGGATTAATCACAAGGAGAACAGATTGTTTGGTCTGGTTCTTGGATATATCTATGTCTTAGTTCCTCCTTAGTAACATAACAATGATGTGTTAAAGAGATTCTTTTAAAACCTCTTTTACAAAGAGGTTTGTATTTGTTTCCTAGGACCTCTGTAACAAAGCACCACAAACTTGATGGCTTAAAACAAAGTAAATTTATTCTCTCACAGTTCTGGAGGCTAGAAATTTGAAGCCAAAGTGTGCTTCCTCAGTAGACTCCAGGAAAGAATCCTTCCTTTACTCTTCCTACCTACTGGCAGCAATCCATAGAATTCCTTGTTTTGTAGATGCAACACTGCAATCTCTACCTCTGCCTTCACACAGGATTCGTCCTGTATATACGTGTCTCTATGCCTCTTTTCCTCTTCTTATAAGGACACTGGTGATTTGATTTAGGGCCCACTCTAATCCAGAAGGACCTCATCTTAATTTCACTAATTTAAAGACTTATTTACAAACAACTTATTTCCAAATAAAGTCATATACTGAGGTTATGAGTGGACATGAAATTTTGAGGGACACTACTCAACCCAGTTCATGGGTGTTCAACACCACCTCATGGATTAAGCACTGAATCTGGATCTAATCTCTTGACTCCTTGGAAGTACTTTATTTTTTCTTTGGAAACTGATCACCCAGAAACCACTTCCTGTTTCTAGGCTTAGAGGCTTTGCATTAGCCTTTGTATTCAGCTTTTATTTATTCCTTTATGTTGCTGTTCAATTTCTACTTCAGGAAAACTGGATGTCCAGAATGATGTTTATATTATCGTTTTTTTTTTTAATTTTTATTTTAGAGACAGAGAGAGTACAAATAGGGGAGGGGCAGAGAGAGCCAGAGACAGAATCTGAAGCAGGCTGCAGGCTCTGAGCAGTCAGCACAGAGCCTGACGTGGGGCTCGGACCCACAAACCGTGAGATCACGACCTGAGCTGAAGTCAGACGCTTAACCAACTGAGCCACCCAGGCGCCCCATGTATTATCTTTGAACCCAGATATATCCCTTTCAAATTTAAAATTATATCTATTGTTCTTATTTGAAATAAGAAATATATCAATACATAACTTATTGAGCTACTTATCAGGCTTTTCTACCTTATTTGAAATTACATTGTTGTCCTTTTTATAAATAATTAGTTCATTAATTTTTAGTCTTTAAAAAATATGTATATATACATATAAAGTTCTAAATATACCTTTGAGTATTGTTTTAGCTTTGTCCCACAAATTTTCCTCTGCAGTGCTTTCACTGATGTAGAGCTTTAGTTATTTCATTATTTTTATTATAATTTATGCTTTGACCTGTAAGTAATTTCAAATGTGAGGTTTTGGGAACATTTTATCATAGATTTCTAATTGCATTGCATTATGGACAGAAAACAATGGTTTTAAGGTATCAAACTTTTTTTTAAACTTTGTGACATTAGACTTAGTTGTAATGTTTTTTATAGGCTTGAGAAAAATATATATTCTATTGGTTGGGGTTTTTTAAATTGCTGTATATCTATTAGATAACTCTTGTACAATTTGGCGATTCAAATTTTTCTGTATCCTCAGTAACTTTTTGCCTATATTTTATATTTCCTTTTGGAAAAGTGTGTTGAAATTTTCTACTCTGTAGATTTCTTCTTGTAATTTTGTAAATTTTTTGTTTTATATATTTGAGATTAGGTCGATAAATATATATGGGTTGATGACTGTTACATATTATTGATAAAGTGTTTTTTTATTACTAAGTAATATCCTTATTTAACTGTTAATCCTTTTCACCTTAAATTCTATTTTGTCTTACAGTCATTAATATAATCACAAAAGCTTGATTTAATATCTGCCTGGTATTTTTTTTCCTGACCTTTATCTTCAATCTTTCTTCACATATATATTTTAAGCTATGTCTTGTAAGCAACATATAGCTGGAATTTTGAAAACACTGAAACTCACATGAAAGTATCTTTTAAGCAAGTTCAGTTGGTTCACATTTATTATGAAAGCTGATGTATTTAGGCTTATTTTTTCAACTTATTTTGTGTGCTTTTATTTCCCTATTTCTTACTTTCCTTGAATTTTCCTTAATCCTTTTATTCCTTTCTACTAGCTTGGAATAAATGTAAGTGGCCATCCTTATATCTTTACATTTTTGGCATAGCTTAAAGTTAGTCAGTATTTCTATTCTTCGAACTGTAAAAGAGTCCTAGATTTTCCCTGGATTTTAAACTGACAGTTTAGCCTGACATAGTTGCATGGATGCTGGCTGGAGATACGAGACTTCCAGGCCAGAGACAAAGGACATTTTTACTCACAGTACAACAATCATCACAAGCTTCATGTTCAGGTTGGTTTTCCTTAACCTTCAAGTCCCAAAGAAATCACACCATGGGAAACCTATGTGAATTTTGTGCATACAATGGGTTTGGTTCACAGCTAAGAAAGCCTGAACTTAGGAAATCCCATTCTTTTAAATGGGTTGGAAGAAAATCTGCCAGCCTTAGAGAGAGTTATTACTTTTATCATCCTAGACAGCAAACTCTGCTCCATAGGAAAACATCATCTACATACTCCAAGATCATTTACTATTCAAACATCCTTGAAAAGATAGTCCAAAACAAAATTCTCTGCTAATAAGATATGCAGAAATGTAAGAGACCCATGGAGAACTGTTTACCAACAATATCCACCTCCTGTTTCTACTCTACACCATCTGGTAAATTTTCTCACGAGTACACTTTATCAGCCACTCTAATTAATCTGACTGATAGAGGATGCTAACAAATAAAATCATCTTGTCTAAAATAGCATTTAATTAAGGCTACTATCAACAGGAATCTTGGTAGCAGGATGAGGCCAATCTATATCAGTGATCCTCAGTGTTTCTCAACTGTGAAGGTATGTACGCGGGCCCACCTTCACATTACCTCTGAAGAGCTTTTGGGGAACAGAGAACTGATGAAAACATGAATCTCATGCTGTCTGATCTCTTCATAGTACTTGCCATATATCCTTTTACTAATCAAAATAAGACCTTAGAATGTTTTAAACAATGCTAAATTGTTTTTTAGTAAATGAATTTTTGTACTTTCAATTTTGTACGATCAAGAGAAATTGATACAGATCTAAACAAAATTCAGGTCTCCAGATAAAAAAGAACATGGAAATAGAGCAAATGGAAGTATTTTGTTCAAAAACACATTATGTTGAGTTTTGTTTAAAATCAGATTTATACTAACAAAAGAATAAGACTTTATGAGACATGAAGAATTTTGTGTCAGCAAAATTTAACGAAGAAGGAAAAATATTTCAAAAAGTAGAGGTAGATGTAAAAAGAAGTAAATATTCAGGCTAGTAAGATGCTGAAATGATGTAGGATGCAATGAGGATACTTTAAAGAGTAATATAATTTTTAAAGGTAGTTTATGTATAGCTATTACCTTCAATAATGCGTTGATTGCAAACAATTTAACAAAGATTATTTTGAAAGGCTAGGTTAAGGGAGTTATCCATGCTTATATTTACCAAGTAGTTTGAAAATATTGAGGAAATAAAATTCTGGTATATAAATAAGGAATAGAGATGTAGTATTAGCATATGTTCTGGAAGCATAGCCAAAAGTAGTCTAGTAACTGAAAAAGAAAGTGTTATACATGAATGTTGTCATTTTATGTACAGTCTGTGCTTAGAAAGCAATTCTTTAAAAAAAAAGATTATTATATTTACCTGAAATTGGCTGAATCATATATCCTGCATGCTCCTGACTCACCACATTTCAAAGTTCCCCAGTGTAAACATGTGGAATCCACTAAAGCTCCAAAATAAATAGGTGCAGGAATTCCAGCTACAGTTAAAGAGGGGAGAAAAAAAAAAACATCAACAAGGTAAGAATTAAGGTACATTATTTTGTTTGTAAACATTTCCGTTTTCTCTATTTGTAGAATAAAGTATGAATAGAATGCTTTAATTTTATTTTTACATATCAGAAGTTGTTACTTTTACTATAACATTTCTAAGTTATAAAGGATAAGTAATGTGATGGATAAATGCAACATAAAAATCACTGATATTGAAAATCATTGAATTAGTGACTCTTTATATTTTTTCTGCAATTTTTTGTACCAATCATGTATACATTTTACCTTAACAAAGTATTTTTCGTTCATTTGCTTTTCAAATCTTCTAACAGCTGAAAAGCAAAATTAAGTTCAGATAGGTCTTTTTCAAGAAAAAGGGGAAATTCTCCATTTCTTCTTGTACCTTATTCTCATACAAATTACTAAGTGCTGCAAACAGAAGGGATATTTGCTAGACTTGGAGAGAATGATTTCATTTTTTTGGTAGTTAATAGTGGCCTGATATGATGCTGGAAAAAAATAACAATTTTTACCAAATACTCTTGTGCAAAATGTATGTAACCCCACACCAAGAGACTTCTCTTCAGGCTTGATACACCTAAAAAATAAGTAAATTCATAAATAAAATGAAAATAGAGATTTAAACGCTGTTGTAGTTTCTTTAAAAAATTGTTTGTAAATGCTGGTAACACACTGGGCACTAGAACATTTTTTTTGCATGCTCAGATCTTGGTTATCCAAGGCCTGATTATCCAGTTTGTAGTCTACACACGAGCCCTACTTTTGATTCTTGGCATTTTACCTATCATTTTTTTGCTCATTATTATCAGAAAATTATCAAAGAAGAAAATATTTCATATCAGTTTCTACCCCAGTATCCATTTATTGAAGCAGTAGTTCTTGATTAAACCTTCAGCCTAAAACAAGAATAATGCAACCCTAGCTGTATTTAAATTATTTGTGTTAACAAAATACAGAAAAGCCAAGAATTATATAAATAAATGAAAGGCAGAAAGCAAACAAGGATAGAAATTTTCAAAGGAATGTGATGAAGAAATCCAAGGCAAACATATTTTAAGTGATTTGGTATCATTTCAAGAGTCACAAAGATCTCTCCATTCTCTCCAAAATCCCCAGTCTTTTGCACTGTTGCCTGAAATTCCTATATGCAGAAATAGAGACTATAATTCTACAATGGACTTTCATGTGTCCCACTCACTCCAGCATCACCATGGCTAGCTCCTCAAAGAATTCACGTTGAGAGTTCTACTGTATTCCCTTTTCTTCCCTGACTAACTCAAAGCTGAGAAAATAAAAGTAGCTTTCTTCACAAAAGCATACATTTTTAGCAAAAATGTCATCTTATTGGCATTTTCTTAACATAAATGTTTTACTGAATTTTCAGAAACCTTATAGATTGATCTAGACATTATCTACCTGACACATAGGTTATTTAGACAACATCAATGATTTTACTCAGAAGGAAGAGAAGCCAAGAGACTCAGCATGACCCTCTAGGTCCCATGATTTCCATTTAATACAGAAAATAAGGCATTTAAGTTTTACTGAAGAATTTTTCTTTCCTCTCTATATCTAATATACTACTGAATGATCTCACAGAAATGTGAAATACTAATTTAAACTGTTATTATTTAAACTGTTGAAACAGTTTAAACTATTCTACAAACTCTATCATTGATTGGCATTGATAATAACAATTTCTAGAATCCAGGAATCAGAAAAGTTAGCATGCACATCATGGGAAAATGCTGAGAGAAATTCAAATTTTTCTTTAAATTGGCAGAATAGCAATGATGTTGCATCCCTTTGCCATCATGGTAGGAAATCCAGGGAGATCCCGCAAAAATAGAGACAACACAAGCATATTAACAAAAATCCAGGTATTAAATTCTACAATATGACCCTGGAAAGAGGTGGGGGAAGAGAGGAGGGACATTAAGAGAGCATGATTAAGTACTTGTTTTATTAGGAAGTAGATATTAACTGAAAAGTTTTAAAATTGATGAGCAAAATATAAGTATAATTAAGAATATCAATAATCAGTCTGACCATTTCAATAATCAAAGTAGCAGAAGAAAATCCAATATATACCGTACTTTCCTCTTATCTATGGTTTCACTTTCCACAGTTTCAGTTACCCACATTGAACTGTGGTGTGGAAGCAGATATTTCTCCTTCTGACATATCAGATCAATAGCAGCTGAATGCTACAGTCTGTATATCACAAGAGCTCCATCATTCACTTCATTTCATCTCATCATGTAGTCATTTTATCATCTCACATCATCTCAAGGAGAAAAAGGGTGAGTACAGCACAATGTGATATGTTGATAGAGACCAGATGCACTTAACTTTCATTGTAGTATATTGTTATAATTGTCCTATTTTATTATTAGTTATTGTTCTTAATCTCTACTGTGCCTAATTTATAAATTAGACTTTATCACAGTTATGTATCTTTAGGAAAAAATATCAAATATTTAGGGTTTGTTACTATCCATGGCTTCAGGCATCTGCTAGGGATCTTAAAATATGTCCCTTGCAGATAAAGGGGTACCACTGTACAATGGAAAGCAAAAAAAAAAAAAAAAGAAAAAAGAAAAAAGAAAAAAGAAAAAAAAAGAAGTAAAAAGAAAGTCAAATAAATAGAGTATATTAAATAAAATAGCAAAAAGAATCTTACCACAATAATTACAAGAAATCTAAGTGAGGGGTGCCTGGGTTGCTGAGTAGTTGTGTCCAACTCTTGCTTTTGGCTCATGCCTTGATTTCACAGTTCATAAGTTTGAGCCCTGAATTGGGATCTGTGCTGTCAATGCAGAGCCTGCTTGGGATTCTCTGTCTCTCCCTCTCTCTCCCGCTTATACTCTCACTCTCTCTCTCTCTTTCTCTCTCTCTCTCTCAAAATAAATAAACTTTTAAAAATAAATAAATATAAATGAGCTACATGTACCTATCTCAGATTATAAAATGATACCTAGCAAATTGCCTATGAAGCAAAATGAAAGACTGAAGATTGAAAATAAAGGAAAGGGAAAAGATATAACAGGTAACAACGAACCAAAAGAAAGCTAGAACTTCCATTTTAATGAAAAAAAAAATACAATTCCCTAAAAGAAATAACTAAAAGATAAAGAAAATTAA
Organism: Panthera pardus; assembly: GCF_024362965.1. Taxonomy (NCBI): domain Eukaryota; kingdom Metazoa; phylum Chordata; class Mammalia; order Carnivora; family Felidae; genus Panthera; species Panthera pardus. The sequence continues at coordinate 87,515,060 of NW_026526991.1, read as the reverse complement.
GTGATGCTAACAATAGAAATATAATGATCAAAGACACATTTTCATCATATAATATAGCCTCCAAATATATGAATTAAAAAACTGAGAGATTTATAGGGAGAAATACACCAGCAATATTTATAGATTTGAACATCTCTGAAAAACTGATGAATTAATGCAGACAAAAACAAGAATACATTTGCAAAATTTAGATAACACAATGCTTTACTTCAATGCAAGAGATATGGAACTATATACCCAAAATTCAGTTACACATTCTTTTAAAAAAGACATGTAATACTAAAAAAAAATGCGCTAGGCCCCAAATAAAACCTTGATATTCCATCTCCCCAACCTGTAATCTTTCAGATTAAGTTGTCTGAACATAAAAAATAGAACAATAATAATAAATTATACCTATAGAAAGTTCTTAAAGATATGGAAATTACATAACACATTAATAAATAATCTTTGGCCTGGTGGGGCAAATCACTACGAAATAGAAATAAACTCCACAGAAAATACTAGTTGAGGCATTGCTAAATCAATATTTGGAAAGAAATGTATAGATTTATGTACAGTAGTCAGAATGAACAAATGATCTAAGTATTAAACTCAAACAGTTGGATAAAGAAAAACAGAGCAAGCCTAAAAGAAAAAAAATCAAGAAGAGCAGGATTACATGAAATAAAGATTAACAAAACCAAAACTCATTCTTTAAAAAGAGAAAAATAAAATAGACAAGCCTCTGACAACCATGATCAAGAAAAAGTAAAGAGGAGGCAAATAAAAAAATATGTAAGAAGAAAAGGGAAATCCTTTCAGATACATCAGAGAATATCAGATAAGGAATATTGTAAACACCTACATACAACAGGTTTAAGTAGAAATTGAAAATATGAATAGGCACTAATATTAAATAAATGAAAATAATAAATAGTATCACTGTCCCAACAATCCCAAAGTATAAATACTTTCACAGATGGATTCATATAGCTTTCAACAAATATTTAGTGTAAGTAGTGCCAGAAATTAAAAAATAGAAAATTTATTAATTCATTTTGTGGGGCCTATGATGATTCCAGAACAAAAAAAAGAATAAAAAGAAAAAAAAGAAAATATGTCTATTTTATTTATCAACATAGAAGTAAGAGTTTTAAATAAAGTATTATTTAAACAAACCAAATCATATATAAAAATACAATTAAGTATGGTTTTTTTCATCCATGCAAACAGTTCAACATGAAAATATCTACCATTTTATTTTACTACACCAAAAATACTGAGTAGAAAAATTATAGAATCATAGATGCAGAAAAATACATCTAATAACATTTAATACCTATTTCATTATTAAAAACTTAGAAACTACATGAAAACTGTATACTGAAAAATCTACAGCAAATATCATCAAGGAAAAATGTGTATGTTTTCCATTAAGATTAGAAGAGTACAAGAATACTCGTTATCATCACTATCATTTCACATAGCTTTGGAGGTCCACGTTGATGCTTTAAGAAGAATTTAAAAGCCTAAGATGTGTAAGGTTTAGAAGTGAAGAGACAGGGGCACCTGGGTGGCTCAGTTGGTTAAGAGTCCAACTCTTGACCTCGGCTCAGGCAATGATTTCACGATTCGTGAATTCAAGTGCCATGTTGAGCTCTGTGCTGACAGCACGGAGACTGCTTAGGATTCTCTCTCTCCCCCTCTCTCTCTGCCCCTCCCTGCTTGTGCTCTGTCTCTGTCTCTCAAAAATAAATAAATGTTAAAAAAAAAAAAACAACACAAGACCATATGTAAAAGGTAAAGTTATAAAGCTATTAGGATAAAATTTAGGTGAATATTTGTATAGATTAGGAACATAAAAACATTTTTAAAATGTGACTCCCCAACACACAAACCCTAAGGGAAGAAAATTGTAAGATTTCAGTACAACAATATTTAGGATTTAATTTCATAAAAGAGAGTATGGAGAAATTAAAAGAAAGATGAGAGACTAGGAGATAATTGTATCATGTAAGCAATATTACATTAACATTTATAATTTAGACAATAATCAGCAAAATCACCAAGAAAAATATATGACATATAATAGAAAATCAGCAAAGAAAATCAATAAGCATCTTGAATCAGAAGCCTAAATAGCTAAAAAATAAATTTTGAAGATGCCTAAACACACTGGATCAGGAAATCACATATTGAAACATCAGTGAACTACCATTTTACAGTCATTGGACTAGTCTAAGTCAGAATGTTAGATAATGTCAAGTGTTAGTGAGGCTGTAAGAAGGCAGGAACTCTCAAGTGGGGAATGTGTGAGAACTCATACATATACATACTAAGCAGTATTTGGTGAATGTATGTACTCGTGAGTCTTATGAACCAAAGCAAGATTTAAAGCACAACACTACACATGTGAATATAGCAACACATACTCACAAAAAGGTGTTAGTATTTTACAAAAGAAAATACATATTTAAGTTCATGTAGCTATCATATTAATATGGGTGGCTATGGTGAGAGGAGGTGAAAAATAGAATGAAAAAAAGCAAAATCAAGAAAGAGTGAAAACTTATCCCAGCCTATGAGGATAATGTGCTGTGAACTGAGAATCACAATGAACTTAACTCTGCTTCTAAGTTCCAATGACATATGATGAAAAAAAGGGAGAAAATGCAAATTTTATTTACTAGGGATGTTTACAATCGTTTACTAGACATGAAGAATCTTGGAATAACAAGAACACATGTATGCCACACCTAAGTCTGAATTTTAGCTCTACAATTTTCTAGTGTTGCAAAGCCCTTCATCATTTGTATCTAACAATAGCTTTGTAAAAGACTCAAGCATTTATTATTATGCCTATTGTTTATTTAAAGTGAAGCTCAAATAAATCAAGGGACCTGTTTAAGTCCCTGTAGATAGGAATTGGTGACACAGGCTCTGACAGCTTTGCACTCTGCTGCCCAGTACTTTGAACCATCTGAAATGACTGCAAGGCAACCACTCTTTACCCATCAAAATGACCATTTCATATGGTTTACACTAAAATATAAATGTGTTTCCTTTTGTGTGAAACAATGAGAGGGTCACTAATTTAACTGCAAAATATAAGGAAGGAAAGATAGGGAGGAAAATGGCAAAATATGAATATTTATATTCCTATACTTTTAAAATTTTGTAAAATCTGACAATGTCTAGTGTTAAACTCTTAATAAATGATATATATGAGCACAGGATTCTTAGATAATGTGGGCTCCAGGGGGATTTCTTAGAAAAAGGCTCTTTAATAAAGGATCCAAAAGGAATATAAATAAAGAAAATATTTTCTGTACCTTAGGAGAACCATATATCCAGGTATGGCAGATAAGGAATAAATGAAACTGCCAATTGCTGACAAGATTAAAAAGTACTGGAGCATCATGGAACAGTCATGTCCTTTGTCACACAGCCCAAGAACTGCAGATGAATTTCCTGATGTTTGAATGCAGCTACAATTTTGGAATACCTATCAGAAAATAATATTATCCTATTTAAAGAAAGTAAAATTTTGAACACAAATCACAAATATTTTGTACATAGGCAACTGGATCAAGGCAGAGACCATTTATTCTCTTTATTCTCATCTCCTTTGTGGTGCCTCTCAGGATTATAGCAAAACAAACTACTGAATGATGGTTTTAGAAAAATGGTATTTATTTCTAAATAAATAGAGTAAATTTGCAGTAACTCAGCTACCTTAAAGACGAGCCTTTTAAAAACACATATTCTTTTGTTACAAAATGAAGTATGACAAACAAAATTGTTTTGGAAGTCAGTTAAAATATTTAGATACTTACTAATAAAACTTTGTTTCAAAAATACAGTTTATTTCAAAAACAGAGTAAAATAAGTCCTTTTAAAGTTTTTATGTTTCCAGGTTTTAATTGGAATTAAAAGTTATATTTAATTTATAACCAACCAACATTTAAATGTTGTAATATGTTTTTAGGCAAACAAAACAAAACAAAACCTAGTTACATTTTCTTAAAAGAGCTGTCAGAATGTGAAAAACACAGAAAGCACATGCAAGCATACATACAGGGGAAAAAAGGGAAAAAAAGCAATTAGGTAAATAATTGATATCAAAACCACCAACTTTATCTCCATGATAAAAATATTTCAATCCAGAGTATTTTTAAAACAAATTACCTGAGTAATACTGCCAACAGCTATGAAATTAAATTTCAGTGATCGATGTCTGCTATACTCAAAAATTTTTTTGATTAAAAATAAGATCAGTGGTCAGAGGTTTAAAATAAGATTTATGAAATAAAAGGTAAATCAAGTGAACATACAGAAAAACTTTACTTTTACTTTTATCAAATGTGGCCCCAGTTCATGTGGGAATGTTCTAGTGCAATACATAAAAACAAAGTTTTGTGGGAAAAAGAAAGCCAACAGAATGTGTTACCATGTTTATTCCTGCTCCAACGGATGTCTCACAACCAGCAAGACAAGCTGACATATATGAAACACCATTGTTTCCACACACAGGATCCCATGTTTTAGTTGGACAGTTGCAATCCCTATTACAGTCAGCAAGAATGGCGTTTTCCATATATAAATCTTGTTGCATTCTGAAATAATTTAAAATAATTCATGGCTATTGAAAGATCATTTTCTTTTTCTTCTTTTCATCTTAATCCAAAATTATATTTCCTCTCCTTCCCAAAATAGAAACAGAAATCTTCCAACCACCAATGTGTGGCCTCAATACTATATCTCTGGCATAAAATATACCTGCTTTGGTGATCACATAGCCACTTTATCAATGATTTATTTCAGATAAACAAATAGCCGATAAACAAGTATTAATTGAGTGTCCACCATATGGAAGGTATGTTTCCAGGTATTATTAGCACTCAAAAATGAAGATGACCTAATCCCTGTGGCTGATCCATATGGTAGCATTTAACAAGAGATCATATGTTATGAAAGCAAGCTTGAAGATCAAAATCTATAAATTCAGTTTATAATGCAGATATTAATTACATTTAGCTTCAGAAATCTAACTACTTGAGTAAATAAAGACATTCTTCTAGTATGAAGAGTGTCCAGGGGTTATCAAAATGGCAACACAGTTTGTTTTTGATGAATCTCCCTCATAAGAAGACCAATTAGCAGCTATCTATAGACAAGATACCATTGTGAAAATCCCAGAATCTGGGAATGAGGCTAACGCACCTTCCTGGAGCACAAAGACCTAGAAGGACCACATTGGAAGAGTAAGAGGAACAGTTAGACTCTGATAAAATTGTGCATCCCCCAGGTCAGCACAACACCACACTGAGAAGACCTCCTTGGGTCTACAATTTCTCCAGTGGGAAAAGAGAGCCCAAGGTGGACATCAAGTACCTTCAGCATTGTGGGATGTTACCCAGGAGGCTCATTCAGGTCTCACTTCATGAGGATGACTAGAAGAATCTGCAGGCTTCACTTATTAGGGATTAGATAGAGAAGGGGGACAGCGATTACAACAACCAGCACTCAGCTCTTGATAGACAGTATCCTTACTTGCAGCACTATCCAAGTACAGATCCCAGCCAGTAGTTCTACTGATCTACAGAGCTGAATGATGGCTCCTTTTATCCAAGAAACTCAGTTGGCAGTTCTGCTTTATTTACAGTCAACAGACTATACTGGCTGTGGAGCCCATTCAGCTGCCACATCTGGGCAGGGAAGCAAATTCACAGGCTTCCCTAACTGCTGAGCATAGCCTCATGTTCGACCCACCCAGAAAGCGTGGCCAAAGAACCTAGGGAGTCATAGAGTCCATCCTACAGCCTGCTCAGTCTGGAAGCTAAGCAAATAGCCCTGCCCCATTGTTAAACATAACCTCTGGCCCCACATAACCAAGGAGCCTGAACAGTAACCCTGGGAAGCCTCAGAGCCCAGACTACAGCACCACCCAGCAACAGAGCCCAGTCCTTGGCCTTAGCCAATTGCTGAACACAGCCTGAAGCCTTGATCAGGCAGGGAACCTATCCAGTGACTTTGTCAAATCATGGAACAAACTTAAAGCCTCACCTGATGAGAGAACCTGGAGAGCAATTCTGCCCAACCAGAAGATGCAGTTTCTAGTACCACCCTATTCTGGGGTACAACTAGAAGCCTCTCTCCTCTAGAGATTCTGGCCAGCAACTTTGTCCAACAGCAGAGCACAGTCAGCAGCTTACCTGATTATGAAGCCCAGTCTATGGTCCACCCAACTTCAGGGCATACCTGTGGCCCTTTCTGATTACAGAACACAGCCAGAGACCCAAGCTGACCAGGAGCAATTGCAAGCCCAGCCCATTGCTCTGACCAGTGGTAAAGTCCAACCGGTGGCATCATCCTGCCAGGGAATATAGCCTACAACCTTGTCCAACCAGAGGTGATTGCAAAGATCTATCAGTGGTCCCACTGAACTGCAGAGCACAGTCAGAAGCCCTTCCCAATCAAAACGCCCACCGGTAGCCTCATTTGAATGTGTAACCCAGCCAAGAATCCCAAATAGTTTGAATTCAAAACTAAAGTACACAAAAACACATAGTAATTAAACTGACAAAAGTCAGAGATGAAGAGAGAATTTTGAACACAGCAAGAGAAAAATTATTTGTCACTTCATGTGCATTCGCATAAGACTATAAGCAGATTTCTCAACAGAAACTTTGCAGGTCAGAAGGGTGGGATAATATATTCAACATATAGAAAGACAAAACTCTCAATCAAGAATACTATACCTGGCAAAGCTGTCCTTCAGAAATGAAGGAAAGATAAAAATTTTCCCAAACAAAAGTTGAGGGAGTGCATCACTACTAGACCTGAATTACAAGAAATGCTAAGGGACATTCTTTAAACTGGAATAAAATGATGATAACTAACATTATAGAAACATGTGAATGTGTAAAGCTCACTGGTAGTGGTAAATATATAGTCAAAGTCAAATTCTCTAACATCATGATTATGGTGTATAATTAATTCACTAACAACTCTAGTTTTAAAGTTAAAAAAAAATAAATAACCATAATTAGAATAATACATTATTAGATACACCATGTAATAATGATGTAAATTTTAATGTTAACCTAAAATGTGAGTGGGGAGAAATACAAATATATTTTCCATATGCTATCAAAGTCAAGTTGTTAACATAAAATAGGATGCTATAAATATACTTTAATGTAAGCCTCATACAAAGGAAAGAACTATAGTAATACATAAAAGATTATGCTAAAGTTGTGAAGCCATACTGCCACGAAAAGTTATCAAATCAAAAGGAAATTCATTCATCAAGAAGATATAACAATTGTAAATACTTATGTACCCAATATTGCAGTACCCAAGTATATAAAACAAATATTAACATAACTAAAAGGTGAAATAAACAACAATACAATAATAGAGGCTTTGATACCATACTATCAACAATGGATAGATCACCTAGATGAGAATCGATAAGGAAATAGCAGATTTGAACGATACAATAGACACCTACAAGACATACACAAATCCAACATATTCCATCCAATAGCAACAGAATGCACATTCTTTTAAAAAGCACACAAACATTTTCTCGGATATATCATGTGTTAGTCCACAAAACAATTTTCAAGAAATTCAAGAAAATAGAAATTATATCAACTATTTGTTCTGACCACAATGATAGGAAACTAGAAATCAATTAAAAGAAGGAAATCTGGAAAATTCACAAATATATGGAAATTAAACAACACACTCCTAAATGACCACTGGATCATAGAAGAAATCGAAAGGGAATAAAAAAATATTCTGACACAAATAAATGGAACCATAACATACCAAAATTTCTAGGATGCAACAAAAGGAATTCTAAAAAGAAAGTTTATAGTATGAACACATAAATTAAGAAGAAAAAAAAGACCTCAAATGAACAACCTAACTTTACATATCAAGGAAATAGAAAAACACAAAGAGAGTAAAACTAGATAAATAAAATTATAAATTAAGGATGAAATATTACAACCAACACCACATAAATATGAACGATCATAAGACAAAACTATTAATTATACAACAATAAATTGGACAACTTAGAAGAAATGAGTAAATTTCTAGAACACTTATCATACCAAGATCAATCATGAAGAAATAGAAAATCTGAATAGATCAATTACTGGCAAGGAGATTAAATCATAATCACAAACCTCCCAACTAAGAAAAGCCCAGCATTAGATGGTTTCACTAGTGAATTCTATCAAACATCTAAAGAATTAACACCAATTCTTCTGAAATTCTTCCAAAAATTGAAGAGGAGAAACATCCCCAAACTCATTTATGAGGCCAGAATCATATTAATACTAAAGTCAGATGCAGCCACTACAAGAAAACTATGGGACAATATCCCTGATGAATATAAAATGCAAAAAATTATCAATAAAATACTGGTAAAATGAATTCAACAACACATTCTAAAGATCATATGCCATGATCAAGTGGGTTTTATTCCAGGGATACAAGAATGTTTCTACATACATAAACCAATCAATGTGATACATCACATTAACAAATTGAAGGATAAAAATCATATGATCATCTCAATAGATGCAGAGAAAGCATCTATTTTGTTGACAAAATTCAACATCCGTTCATGATAAAAACTCTTAACAAATTACATATGGAAGAAATTTAACAACAAAGGCCATTTATGACAAGTCCATAGCTAACAACATACTCAATGATGGGAAGCTGGGAGCTTTCCTTTAAGATCAGGAACAACGTAAGAATGTCCATCCTGTCCACTTTTATTCAAGAAATTCTAGTCAGAGCTATTAGGTGAGATAAAGAAATAAAAAGCATTCAAATCAGAAATGAAGAAGTGAAATTATCTCTATTTGTAGGTGACATGATATATATAGAAAACCCTAAGAACTCCATCAAAATATGGCAAGAACTAATAAATTAATTTAGTAAAGTTAAAGGATGGGAAATCGGTATACAAAAATCAGTTCTGTTTCTATACAGTAACAACAAACTATTAAAAGAAAAAAGAAAACAATCCAATAATTGAATGAAAAGAATAAAATACTTAAGGAATAAATTTAACCAAGGATGTGAGAATCTCTACATTGAAAACTATAAGACACTGTTAAAGACAAAATAGGCCATAAATAAATAGAAGATATTTATTCCATGGCCATGCATTGGAAGAATTATTATTGCTAAAATGTTCATACTACCCAAAGTACTCTACAGGTTTAGTGCAGTCCCTATACAGATTCCAGTGGCATTTTCATAGACATAGAAAACGATTCTAAAACTTGTATGGAATCACAAAAAAATAGCCAAAGCAATCTTGAGAAAGAGCAAAGCTAGAGATATCACACTTCCTGATTTCAAACTATTTTACAAAGTAATAGTAATAAAAACAGTTTGGTATTAACATAAAAAAGAGTCACAAAGATTAAGGAACAGAATAAAGAATGCAGAAATAAACCATGCATATGTGGTGAATTAATTTACAACAAACAAGCTAAGAATTTACTGTGGGGAAAGGATACTCGCTTCATAAATGATGTTGGGAAACTAGGCAGCCATATGCAAAAGAATTAAAGCAGATCCCTAACTTATATACACAAAAATACACTCAAATGGATTAAAGACTTAAATTTAAGACCCAGAACCATAAAATTCCTAGAATAAAACATTGTGGGTGAACTCCTTGACAGTGATTTTTTGGATTGGACACCAAAAAGCACAAGTAACAAAAACAAAAATAAACAAGCGGACCTACATCACACTAAAAAGCTCTGGACAGTAAGGAAATCATGAACAATGTGAAAAGGCAGCCTATGGAATGCGAGTAAATATTTACAAATCATATATCTGATAGGGATTAATATCCAAAATATATAAAAACTAATCAAACTCAATAACAACAATAACAAAAAACACCAATATGATTTTAAAATAGGCAGAAGATTGCTTCTTGGTCTTTTGGATAAGATAAAGTGTTAAAATGGGCAGAGGAATTAAATAGAAATTTTTTGAAAGAAGACATACAAATGGCCAATAAGTAAATGAAAAGATGCTTAATATCACCAGTTATGAGAAATGGAAATGAAAGCCACAATGAGATATCACCTCACACCTGTTAGGATATGTATTTTCAAAATACAAGAGGTGATATCAGTATGCATAACCTTCCTATAAATTCAGATTACCCTCAAATATAAATCTAGAACTATTCAATGATAGAGACATAATTACACAAATGTATGAATTTACATATGAATTAAAATATCGTGTATTCGGATTCAGTTATGCTGGATTTAAGCCCATCGTGGAAACATATAAAGGTGATTAAGATTGTATAGTTAATTCTTAATTTTACCCATTTATGAGAGTATAAAATATATGAACAACATACCCTAATGCAACCTAAAACTATTGGCAGTTTCTTTGATATCCACTTTAATGTCTACTAGGATATCCAAAAACAAGCCCACACACATACATGTGCACTCATAAACTAACTAACCCTATTAGCCTGGAGGGATAGGCTTATAACTGACAGATGGAGGAAAGAGAAAGACCATGGATTATTGCTATCAATTCCAATTAGCAAATGATCTGGTCATTGGGTAATCATTGAATAAAATATGTCATTAACTGTTCTAAAAGTATGACATTCATTAGAAAACAACATACCCTTTATAAGTGGTGGTTATGCCAGCAACTGAAGAATTATCACAGATCATGAGAAAACACAAAAAATGAAGAAGATATTCAGTTAAAGATAACCAACATGCTATGTGGGCAGCTTGTTTGACAGTAATCTTGAATTTCTTCATAATTAAACCACCAGCTATATATCCAATGCATATTGGAGGTAAGTTATAAATACCTATAAATGTAAGTAAAATGTTGTTTACAAAGTGATTTAGCAAAAGAACAAATATGGTATCTAATATGTCTTACATAAGAAACCATCTAGGTCCAACTCACAGTGAAGAAAGCTGATTGATTATTATCTCCACTTATTTACATATTACATACAGAGAGATTTTTAAATGCTCCACAATGTCAAAGTATATTAAGACTCTTATCACTGTCCTTCATTTAATTTATTGTAGTAGGTTGTAAATTTCTTATATGCAGGGATCATGATCTACATCTCTTTTCTAATGATTCAGGCAGGAGTGGCAATTCAAAGTTAACCAGTAGTTTATGATTAATATGATTTTGGCATTGTTTGTACCGACTCTAGTTGTTAAGAATTTGACTTCATTCAAAGTACCTTAGAAGGTTACTTTGCTGAGCCTGTGATTGTCAAGTGTATTTACATTTCATGTCCCTCTCCCTAAAAAAAGAAAAGAAAAAAAAAAAAAACAAGAAAAAGACAGCCCTTGATGGCATTCTTAATGTCAGGGTCTGTCACAGAAGCACATCACATCTACTTGGGAGAGTGTTTAAAAATCCATTCCGGAGTCCCACGCCAGATTGTCTAATTTAGTATGTCTGAGGTGGGTGCCAGGTATCTTAACTTCTAACAAGCACTCTATGTGACGTGGATCCAGGTAGTCTAAGAAATTCACTTTTCAGATCAATCAAAAGATCTCAGGAGAAACCCAAGGTAGAGGAATACCACCGAAGTTAATGTGGTCACAGGAAAATAAGAATGCCTGTGCTGCAAAGACACCACCAGAGGGCCAGGGAACTAAGGAGAGACAGAATTCATAAACCGGAGTTAAAAAAGTAAAACAGACTCCTGACGAATTAGCATTGGTTTCCTTTGCATATTAATGGCTTGCCTACCTAAAAACTCTCTCTAATTGGTACATTCCCCAAGAATTCCACAAATATTTTGAACTTGCATTCTGATTGGAGAGAGAGCAGAAGAAAAAAGCCAGGATTTCCTGGCTTCTTTCCTTCCTTCCCTTTGTTGATTTCCCGGAAGAATGGAAGGGGGAAATGTACCAGAGACAGAAACATCTCAATGTATTTCAATTTAGGAGTCTCCTAGACACATCATCACACTGTTCACCATTTCATGGTTTAAAAAAAAAAAACAAGTGGGCTACTAATACAGAGGAGAATAAACATACCAATTAGAAAGATTACATCTGAAGCTGATTTTCCATGTTGCTGTTCCAGATATTTGGGCATGAAGGTGAACATATTAACAAATGCATTGAACTGTATAATACTTATTAGTATGAAAAGCATGTAAACTGGGTTGCATAAAAGACTTTTCATGAATGGCAAAAAATCTGAAATGAAAGAATGACAGCAGTATTATACTAGCTTGGCTTTGCATTTTAAGATTTACTTTTTCTAAAACATCAACTTCCCTTCCAAATTACATTTTTCTATTTATAATGCTCATACTGTTTTTTAAATGTGTGTTTTGTTTTGTTTGTACCTCTTGAAAGCTAAAGCTATATCCTTTTGGTACCTTCTGCAAGTCAATAATGCAGTTGACTGGGTAGGGATCAGAACACAACGGTTTTGCCATCATTAAGTTACTATTGTGTCTTAGGGAAAATATTGTCTGCATTCACACCATTTCCTTTTTTTTCCTTCTCTTTTTCCTTCTCTGAATATCCTCTCTTCTCTAGAGATCATCTAGAATGAAGGATGCTTGTTCTGTTCTTTAAAGTTTAGAAGGAGGTAAACTTGATAAAGTTCACACTCAAATATTGATATTATCATTCCTCAACATTCAAAATGAAGATATATGTGGGTATTCATGGGATATAATTTGTCAAGTACCGGATATTTTTCTTCTTCCTCAGAACAACAGTTTTGGTCCTGCCAGTGGTTCATACTGGGTACACAATGAAATCACCTGGGGATCTTTTAAGATACAAACGCCCAGGTCCCACTCTCTGAGATCTTGATTCATTTGGTACAACATACTAAGGGTTATGTAAATGATATAACCCAAACTTCCCCTGTCGGTGTGGACTGACACAGCTCGAAGCCAAATTTGTGGCCCATCTCTTGCAAATATTCTGGGTTGCCCTGCCACCTTTTTGGGATCAAAGTCTCATGTATAGTTACTTTTCACTTTTCCTATCTTCATGTTTTTTTGTCTTGATTTCCTTCCTTATTGTGTATTTTTTTCTCAATAAACTGTCAAAATCCAAAGAACAAATAAATTGGGAGAGAAGGAAGAACAATTCGATGCAAAGAAAACTATTTTAGCTGTAGAATTCATATCACAAATATGAATAAAGTACATGGTGGGTGAGAGAGTTGTGTTCAGAGCACTTTGGAGCTTTTTAAGTTGTACGTGTTTGTTGACATCTCTGTCCTAGTAAACGAGTCTCAGTAGTTCAAATTTCCTTTCTATATCTCTCATACTAAGCTCACCTCTTTCCTAGTTTTGAAAATGGACCTTGCAGATCACAAACAATATTCTATGTTAAAATCCTCTATGAGTCCACATCAACCTTTCAAAAAGAATTGTTAATCATGATCACTGAAAATTTAAAGGTTCTGAATTGACTCCTAATGATCTAAGAAGTATTATGTTTAATACTAGCTTAAGTTAATGTGTAATCGTTAATAAAAGTTCTGTGCAAATTGGTATTATAATTTATGGGTGATAGTAGAAGTAGCAACATCAACAGTAATGACACTAATACTATTAGCAGTAATAACAGTAATGTGCCAGAATTCCTTTTACCCTCACACAACAACTCTATATTAAAAGTACTATTATTACCTCATTTTACAGATAAGTAAACTGAGTCTCTCTTCATCTTGTAAATGAACAATCTTTAAGAATTCCAAGGCCCAGGTGATAACTCATACTAATTAAATCACACCTGGGAATACTACAGAATTTTAGGCATCAATATTTTTTTTCTAATTTCCCAAGTAATTCCAATATATGGCCAAGTTTGAGAATCAGTGTTCTTGAACACTAAATACTTAGACTACCTTAGCTTAGTTTCCCACAGAAACACTTTCTGTAAATTATTCTTTGAGTTTTTATTGAAGATTATCCAAAAAAAAAAACAAAACCTGTTCTATGAAATGTGCACTTGCACTTGCTGGAAAAGAACTACTATGTGGTTCAGTATTACTGTATCATACATCATATGAGAATGTTTTTCTTTAATTGCAATGTGTTACTTGAGAACAGTTTCTCTTTAAGAACTATTATTCCTCTCTGTATCAAATATAGAGAATTATATGACCTTTCATGTATTCTTTTTATGCCTTAACTTCCAGGAAGCTCAAGTTAAGCTAACAGTTTTAGTTTCAGAAGTATACACTTTGAAATAGTGTATATTTTTTCCTCCTTTTGTTCTGTTTGAATTTTTTTTAATTAGACTTATGTTCTGTATAAAATAGATTTTTTTAAAGGCAAATGGGGATTTATTTATTTATTTATTTAGTGCCTGAATTGATATAAAATTTTATATAAATGCTGACCACAGATAATTTGTCTTGAAATTATATCACTTATTTCCATATAGTAGCACAGGAAGACTCAGACTAGTTAGACATTATTGACTACTCACTATTAATGACAAATTGTCTTAACGCAGTCTGGCATGTTATAGTGTTAGACTGAAATACAGACACATCTGTATAAAATAAAAAATAAATTATATAGTATTTATATTTGCCTTTAGTGATTCCATCCTTTTTCTTCTTGACCTCTTCTCTTTGTTTCTCTTCTTTGTCACTTTTAATGATGTCTGCATTACTCTTTAGTCCTTCCTTTGGAAGCCATTTGGGCAAAAAGAAGAACGGAATGGCAGTGAGCACATTCACTCCTGCACAAATCAAAAAGCCAAACCACCATGCACCAACCCAACGAGTATCAGTGGGAGTTATGGTCAGATCATCTGTAAAGAAATATACACATTTTTGTTAGCTTGTCACTATTTCCTTCATGAACTGTAGAAAATTCTTAATATTACAGTTCTCAGGTTTTATTCAAGTTTAGAATTTGTATGCAACTTAGACATTCATAACATTTGTCTGACAATATGTGGTATTACAGTATTGTCTAGCAATAAATTATTTTGCTTATCTGGCCTATCCTATAAGGAACTTATTAGTAGATACTTATTAAATAACTACAAGCTCTATTTAATTATAAACAAATGATTATTTGATTAAAAGAAATTCAGACCTATATCTTTAAATCTCTTGAAAATAAGAAACATGATTGTGGTGCCATAGAAAGAGCACAGGATTTTGAGTCTGAAGGTCAGCATTTTAACTTATTTTCCTGATCACTGGTTTGAAATATTTCAAAAATTCTTTAAACTCTTTCACTCCAATTTGTGAACCTGAAAAGTGGAATCAATTTACCTAACCAAGGGTCAAATAAGGCAACAACTAACTGTGATAACAACTGACGTTACTTTCAGTTACTATTGATACTATAAATAATCGTATTGAATTACCTGTGTTCACAGATCCAGTGTCAACATAAACATTGGCACAGAATGATGCTAATGAAAGTCCAAACAAAGGACCAATGATAGCTCCTGTTTCTACAAACCCTAAAAATAAATGAAAATATAAAGTTATAATATAGTTATATACCCCCATAAAGAGTCCTAATTCCATAAGTCTAGAGCCTGACTTGTTTCTGCCTCAGATATGTTTGCCTTAAACTTTCAGTTTGTAAGAAAATGAAGCTTAGTGTACATATAAGTAACAAGTTTGTTCTGTAAATGTGGAAAAAAAGAGCCTCAAAATGTAAAACTGCATTCTCTAGGCCTCTAAATTCTCTTTCATGGTGAATTGCAGGTAAAAATCTGCTGTGGCAGCATAGGCTGGGATCATGCTGTTGACAAAGCCACAATACAGAGCAAGATTCTTTTACTGCTTTCTATAGGCACATTTTTGGAGGAATTCTAAAGTAACACCCTGTAAATTTCTTGTGGTATATTCCTCAGGAAAGCTTTACTCTCACATCTCCAACTTGAAGCCTCCTCTGGCTCTGTCCTCACTGTCACTGATCCTTCTCTTCACTTTCATCATGATCTCCTTTCTTACTCTCCACATTATCTTCCATACTCATCAGTCCCCTCTTTCCTCACGACTGCTTACTCATCTGGAATTTCATCATCAATTAGTTCTTAGCATATCTACAATTCAGAATCAAGGCTGAGCTCTCACAGCTCCTGAAAACCAAGACATGACCTTCTTCAACTTTGTTCCTCCTTACTTCAAAATATGTCTCCACCAGTGTCTCTGCCTTTCCACCGTTCCATAGGCTAGCCCACCCAGTATACACACCACATTTCTTGACGTCATCCCCTTCTATCTTCTCAGAGATCTTGCTCAATTAAACATGTCTTTATTTGTGTTTGTTCAATCTCTCCTACCCTCTGGTTATACTATCTCACATCTACCCTGCTTTCTTTCCTTTCACTACACTCTACACTTATGGCCTCACCACTCACTGAATCTACCCAAATTCTTCCACATTCTTCTCAAAGCACTTGCAGGCAAGACCAGTGTTATTTTTGTCACTAATTCAGTGTCCTTTTCTGGTCTCCATCCTCCTAGTCTTCATGTTATTTGACATTGCTTGCTAGCTCCTCTTTTGACATTTCCTCCTAATACTTTCATAAAACTATGCCTTTATTGTTTTACTTTCTCCCCATGTGACCACTCCTTTGCTTTTTCTTCTTTATTTTTTTTATTAAAAATTTTTAATTTTTATTTATATGAGAGAGAGAGAGAGAGAGAGAGAGAGGCAGAGTGTGAGCAGGAGAGGGTCAGAGAGAGAGGGAGACACAGAATCCAGAGGAGGCTCCAGGCTCTGAGCTGTCAGCAAAGAGCCTGATGCGGAGCTTGAACTCATGGACCCTGAGATCATTACCTAAGCTGAAGTCGGACAGTAGCCAACTGAACCACCCAAGTGCCCCTGCTTTTTCTTCTTTATACTCTACTCACTAACTAAAAGTTTTCTCTAGTATTTTAATGTAGGATTTCTCACTATATATATGGCTTCCTTTGGAAAACTCATTTCTCCCTCTTAATTTATTTTCTCTATATATGATTCTCAAAATTCATTTCTAGATTTTATGTTCTCTTCTAAACTTCAGAGCCATACATGGAAGTATTTTCCTCAATTGTATAGCTAACTGATTTATAGTTATTTAATTACATGCACACACACATTTATTTATTTAATTTTTAAGTCTATTTAAAAAAATTAACTACACAGAGATATTTATCAAATTCGATTGATTTATAATTATGTAGCGATTTATATACTAAACCTCATATGGACTGTCTTATTGACCTTAGAACATATAGATATTATCACAGTTATTTCTATATAATATACATCCTAGTATTTATTGAATAAAGAAATACATATAAAAAGGTATTCATTAATTTATTACAGGAAAGCATTTGTATTCTTTCAAGATAAGTATGTGAAGGGATTTGAAAGTACCAAAAAGAAAAACATTGAAAAAAGTTATTGCAAAATCAGTGCATCATCAAAAAGTGCCAAAGGTTCGTTGGGGTAAAGGATCTGTAAATATTTTGATCTTTTCCAATTATGTGTAGCTCTGTTCCTGTCTTCTTTGACCTTCTTTGACATTGCCAGTTCTTAAAATATATGTCTACAGTAATGGCAAAATTGTTCCTGTACTAAAAGTTATGCTTTTATGCTAACAACAGATGGAATAACTAAAAAATATAAATAAGTTATTCATAATAAATGAAGACTATTTAGGAGATTGGAAGACAACCTAAGAGGGTAGATCTTAAATTGATTATTGTCGGAGATGACACTGATCAATTTTAGAAAAGAAAATTTTCAGAAACACAACCAAGAATATGAACCAGAGATTTGTGAAGAATCTGAAAAATCTGACTAGCATGGAGAGACTGTGATGAAGAGAAACTATACAAAAAACTAAATAAACTAAATAGAGTACAGAGCTGTAATAAGTGGAGAGATCAGAGATAGTAAATAAAAAGCCAGTATGTTATATAAACTGGTAGAGAAGACATAATCAAAACAATGTTTGAGAAAATTGTACTGCAAAAACATTGATAAGAAATTGATATTAAAAATCCTAGCAATAAAATGACCAATGGAGATGTTATAATAATCTACAGATGGAGTAATGAAGACCTGAACAAAAAATAGAGGTAATGAAAATTGTAAGAAAGGTTTTGAATAATAAGGGACATTTTAAAGAAAATATTGGTAAATCACTTAATATATTTGATGTAGAATGGTGCCAAAGAAATGGACAAATCAAAGAGAACTCCTGGGGCACTAGATTAGTAGTATTTTCAATAGAAAGAAGCAGAATTAGCAAAGTGGCTTATTTGGAGTTAGCATGTAATTGCTCCATTCAGCAAACTTTCATTGATGGCCAGCTGTGCCGAGGTACTTTGCTCGTCATTCTGGAAATCACTGACTCCAAATAACTGATATCCACCCTTAAGAAACTAACTTTCCTGAAAGGAGGCTAAGGCAGATTTTCAAACTCACCAATATATAAAGGAGAGTTTTCAGATTTGGCAAAATCTTCTATGTAGGAAATACCCAAAGGCATGATGGGAGTTTCACCAATTCCACGTATAATATTGCCTACTAGTACATACATCCACATTAATGATTTAACTTCTTTCACACACTCTGTATTAAAAGAAAAAAGATACATTGTATTCATGGTTTGGTAGTAAAGTATTAGTAATACTTAATTCTAAATTTTTGTTAAACATTTCACAGTTCTTATGTGACATGGCATCTTCTCAATTACTTGTATTACTATGTCAGCAGTGAATCATTGGGCCATTCCAGTTGCATTTTCTGAAAGTGTACTTAGGTATGGCAAATATAAATGGTATGTTGGAGCCAGTTACTACTAGGTTGGGAGAGATGAGTAGTATACACATCTCTCTTCAGTTTAGTATTTAGTGACAACATATTGGCAGTTGATGGCAGTATTTGATGGAAATTGACAAACACTAAAAACCAGAACTATATTTCCCTCCAAAGAAACAGTTTGCCACTAGCTACTAGACCCAGTTAGCTACTATGAGAGCTGTCCGATTTCTACACTAACTTTGGGAAGAGAAAATAAACCTACAAATATCTCTCCCTAGAACTGATACTATATGATTTAAATAATAATCTCACTGAAGTTTTAATTCTCTACAGCTCTAACCACTTCACAAAAACTAAAAATATTTAACTGGTAGTAATCACATTTTCTCTATAGAACCTACTGTTTACTGTAACCGCCAAATAATCTTTTAACAAAGAAATCCACCCCAATCCTTGGAGCAGCACTGCTTAGTAGAATAATAAATATTAGGCCAAAGGTTATTGAAAGGGATGAAGATAAGCACATGTCTGAAAACAGCCAATTCTTTTCTAAGCCAAAATAGCTACCAAGCCAGGAGGACACTCTGTAGGGTCATGTTCAGGAACGTGAATGACAACTTATTTTCATCTTCTATAATCTGGCTGGGTACCCAAAGATGTGAGGGTCCTGAGCACAGCTGGGCCTGGAAATATCTATCTATATATCTATCTATATGTCTATCTCTCAGTCATTCCTATCCAGAAAATCATAATGTCAATTTCTGGGTATTCATAATTTTTTTCTGTGGTGAGAATAGCAAGTTGTATCTAGAGGTCATAGTCAAACTCTAGGCCTACCACAGGGCAAAATATAAAATATCTGGTGATCAAAGAATTTTTATTTATCCACTACAATGCATATTTAAAGAAAAAAATAGAAAATAGGACCTAGTCAGTCTTTGGCAAAAGAAGAGTATATAGGCCACTCTTGATGTCACTGTTTTGGTTTTGTTTGTTTGTTTGTCTCTTAGCATATGAAGGAGCAGAAGCTGGCATGTTGGTGCCTGGGATTGCAGGAAGCCAGAAGAAGCACCACTATTGTGTCAGACTGTAAAGTAGTATCTCTGGTAGGGAGGAAGAAGTAGGGCAGAAAGATAAGTTCCTAGTTCAGCAGAAAGAGAATAGAGTAAATCAGAGTTAGAGCATACTTGCTTCCTTTCTCTGCTATAGAAGATCAGTGATATAACACAAATCTTTTTGTTTCTATCTCTATTATTCATTTACAAATCATCAGCATAAATCCATCTTTCTAACGTGTTTTCCTCTGTGGAATTAACTCTAAGTGGTCCTCGAACGGATGTCTTCGGCTTATTTTTAAATAACCATTTCAAAGAATAGATAAGGCATTGTTATTAAATATATTCAAATATAAGAGGAATAACATTTTATAATGTTATTGGATGGATATAAGCCAATGGATATAAGCCATTCCTAATCCCCTCCACGATCTCCTCCAAAATCCCTGAAAAAAATATGTTTTGTTCATTTACTTGCTTACTTAACCAAACTTAATAACATTCAAAGCCCCCCAGCAGAAAGTGTCCAGTTACAAATTCACTGAACAGAAAGCAATACAATGAAGTAGACAACCTGATGGATCTTCTGTTGGTCTGATAATCTGGGTTCCATTTTCCATACACAAGAAACTGTTTGAGGACAAATTGCCTGAAACTGAAACTGTAGATTCATATTCATATCTGTATGAACACAGGGAAAACATGTTGATGTTAAGGAGCCAACGATGACAATGTGAGCATTGTGCAGATTATTAACTCCTGCTTCACTTAAGACACAACATCCAAATCCAGAAAAGAAAGTATCTTTTTGTCTTTGCCACCTAATCATCATAAATTAATATTATTGAAAAGAACTTGCCACTCACTCTCAATGTACAATCCCTTGATAGCTAGTTTGCAATTATCTGTATGTGGATGATCTACCTTCCAAATCATCTGACATCGACCTTTGGTGGTTTTTAGGTGATCATTTCCTGGAACTAATTACTGTGTGATAAGAAACAAGAACCAAGAAAAATAATAGACTCAACAAAGCATAATTAAGAAGATAAAGGCTTCGGGGAGAGAAAAAACAGCACAATAAAGCAGTTCTCTAACTTTGGATTCTCTAAGGTTTCCTAATAAGAAATATACTCTCACTTTCTGAGAATCCAAACAATAATTCCTTCACCTGTTCATTAACCCTCTAAAAGAAACAAAGCATTTACCCATCATGAGAAACCATAGAAGAATCTTAAACACTGTGACAGCACAATTTAATGACTTTTTCTCTTCTCATGAAAACAAAAGTGTTAATAAACTGTGACCATTTATCTTAGGCATATTACCAGAAGATCCACATGCCCTTTCTCAGAAAGTAAATTATATGCTGCAACAATGGAGGAAATATGTCCAGCTAAGTCTCTCTTTGTTAGAAATTACACTGGATTGGTTTCTATATTTCTATTAGATAAGAGAAAGCCAAAAGAAAACTTGCCTTTCTGAGTTTCAAATGAGCTCAAGAGTGTTATACTTGGATGTCACCAAGAGTCCTAATATGTTACAGAACATAATAAAAATGGTTAAAATACCTTCCCCTTAGAAACACTGCCCAGTCATACCCATAGAGTTTGGCTGTGAACTGTGGACTAAGGCTTCTGTTTCCACACCCATGGTACCATGAGACATGGAAGCTTCAGACAAAATAAATAATACCTTTGGCAGAGTATAGAAAGAAATGACAAAATTGCTGAATATTACTCAACATTGTCTTGAACAGGATAGGATATGATAGGAAATAAAAGAACAGTAGATATTCTTTGTCTTGATGCCTCTGATCCCTTCAGAAATATCTGAGAGCTAAAATATCTTTTTCATTTAGATTATTGAGTTAAAACCCAATAACACATCACATGTCCGTTCATTCCCAAAACATCAGCAAAATGGCAGTAACTGGATTTTAAAATAGAAAAGGAAAAGACATAATGCCATGAGGATAAAGAAAAGGGAACATCTGACAAGAAGAGAGAGTTTAATAGGATTTTGAAAATGGAAAAGTAGATAAATGAATGATCACTGAATTAGTAGATATGAGAAACATAAAACTGAGTAATTGCCTGTACGAGAGCAACTGAACACATGCCACACATCCCTGGAAAGCTTCAGTCAAGAGAGAAGATACTTCTAAAGGTGAGAGGATGCATGGTCCAAAAAGGGGATTGCTTTCAAGTATGTATAAGGAGCAGTTAAGCCTTTTTAGACATCCTCTGTCATTTCAACTGAATATGGCTTTTGACTTTAGAGTCTGAATAAACACACTGAGGATAGGGAGGATATACTAAAAACTGGGGATATTAGGTTTAAAAAATCCATATACTGAAAAGTGAGATTTCCACTCCCATGTGCTGGTAACCAAGCTTCTACCTCCCGGAAAACAGATTGGAGAATCCCTGCCTAAGATAGTTTATGGGCAGTTATGAGTCGCTTAATACACAGCCAGGCCATGTACAATCACCCTACAAAGAAATTTTCCATTAATTAAGTCTTACACACATACACAGAAGTTCCAGGTAGCTTGTGTTATTCCTCTCTCTTAAATATGTATAGATAACCAAGAACCACCAGATATATGAGGAAAGCCTATAATAGTAAAGACAAGGACAAATAAAAATTATACACTCAGAGAAGACAGAGACAAAGAAGATAGATGAACAAATTTAGTTGGAAAAAGACATCATATTCTTGAAAGAAGAACAAAATATTCCTTCAAAAGATACAAAGAACAAAAGAGTCCTTGGGAATTAAAAATGGGATAGCAAAAGTTAGAAATTAATTCAGTGCTTTAGAAGATAAAGTTAAAGAAATCTCCCAAAAAGTATCAAAAAGACAAGAAGATATAAAATTGGAGAAAATGATGAGAAATATATAACAGGATATGCAGAATTCAAGCAGTAGAAGTTCTAGAAAGAGAAAATGGGGAGGGGACATATTATCAAAGAAACAATACAAATTCTCCAAATGCCCAGATTGAATACACCTAGCATGATGGAGGAAAAGGATTTATACTAAGACAATTATCATGAATCCAGACTCTGTAGCTTAAAAGAAAATCCCAATAGCTCCCAGAGAAAAGGAACTGGTCATGGGGATTAGAGTGGCACAAGATTCTCAACAGTACTACTGTAAACTAGAAAACATTGGAACAATGTCTTCAAAATCCGTAGGAAAATATTTCCAACCTAGAATTTTATATCAGCCAGAATATTAATCAGGTGTGAGAGTAGAATTCCAAATGTTCAAGGTCTTAAAATTTTTATGTCTCTTACACATTTTCTCAGGAACCTATTAGATTATGTTTTCCAAAAAAAAGGAGTGAGTAAAAAAGTAGAAGATATGATATCCAGGATCTAAGTTAACTGAATACAGGAAAGAAGCAAAGCAAATTCCCAAGGATAATGGTGAGGAAAAATTTCAAGGAAGGAGCCATGCACCAAGCCTAAGGAGATTCCAGTTCAGACTGAAAATGGAGAATTGGTGACATAGAGGTATCTCTAAGGCAAAAATGAAAACTTGTGATATGTATGAGTATTTTGAGATGTTGCCCTGCCAGTGGAGAGTTTGCTGATGATTAGTGAGAGATAAAAAGAAAATGAATCAAATAAAAAAGGAGCAATTATGAAGTCCAATAAAAATGAAAAATATTAAAAGAAAATAATAGCATGGTTCAGTGGTGAAAGATACTTACATAATCGTCCACATGGAAATAGTGAATATAATTTTATAGTAAGATATCAAAATATATGACATAACATGAAAGTATTAAAAACTAAAAGGTTAAATATTTACTTAGAACTATGGAGGCAAATTGAAGAAGAAAGAACTAAAAGAATTGCAAGTAACTTCTCTTCAAAACTAGTAATATGGACAATGGTGAAGGGGCAGGGGACAACTCTTTGTGCAATATGATAATTTTGCCTGGTCCTAAAAATCATTTCATCAGACTTCACTCCATAAAATCCCAAATCTCTATTTCATATATGGAAAAATATGACTATATAAATGAAGTGAGGCAGCCAAGAGCACAGTGGACCAGTGGAATGGAATCTGCATCTTCCAGTTCCCATTGCAGTGTTCTGTGCTTTTAGGAAACTTTACTCCTAGAAAGGAAATTTCAAGTTTCATTCCATACAGTCCAAAGTTGAATCTATGAAATAATCAGAAACTTGAGTACTTACCGCTCCATGAGGAAATGAGGTAGAGATTGTAAGAAACACCCTAGACCCATAACCACACATCCAACACCAATCAGTATAGGTCTATGTAATTTGGTTCCAAAATAACTCACAAAGATAATCAACAAAAGATTTCCTAGGAGAAAATTGATATTGAAATGAATATTTCAATTAAGCATGAACAATATCTTATCTTCATTCAATCATTTACTATCTAGCATTTCTTTTATAAAACCTATTCCAAATACTAGAACTGGTACTAGGGATGCATGAAACAATAAATGAATAAGACACAATTCTTGCCTTGAAGAAGGACTCTGTTTTACAATGTCAACAAATACACAAACAGGTATCTGTGGAACCCCAACGGTTAAAGAGAACAGCAGAAGAGAAGTGAGTAGAAGGGATTGAAGGATAGTTCTGAGAGATGTTAAAGACTTTGTGTGTTATTATCTAGTCTTAGATGTGTCACCTCTGGTCTTTCCCTCCATTCCTGCTCCAGAGAATATTATAATGTTTTCCTATGTCGGAAAAGAGAAGCAAAAGTCAAATTCAGATATATATATATATATATATATATATATATATATATATATATATATATATGTTTTATAACTCATTGTTTAGATATAACTTTGTATTGGTCAATATAATCAAGCCAGAGATCTATGTTTGTTTTTCTCTCCTTAGAAGTAAAAAAGAGTAGATACCCACTTCTCCACTGAGTTTTAGAAATAACACTTGCTTTGAGGAGTAAATAATTCAGTGAAAAATTTATCCACATGTCTTAGAATGAATTTTAAGGATAAAGAAACTAATTGGGGAGGCCTCATTATGGTGAACAGGTCCTTGATAAGTATGGTGTAAAGGGTCAAAAGAACCAAACACATGAGGAAGTTCTCATATCATACATCTTAAATTCAGTAATCAATATTTTCCCTGATCTTATTATGCATAAGGAAAACCTCTATGATGAGCTCAAGAATTATAAAAGTTTTAAAAACTTTCCCTCAATTTGTTAATACTTTTCTATGTAGTAATGTATATTTTGAAAACTTTTCTTTCCATATCTGTTTCTCTCTAGTCTGCCTTGTAAGTAGAAGAGATGTCAGTGCCTACATTATTTTATATGGACAGTGCCTCACCAAGTACAACCACCTTGTCCTACCTAAGTCTCTAAAATTCCTATCATCAAAGCCATCCATGTTGACAGTATCATCTCTAGAAAGCCACAGTTTGAAATCCATATCCATTTTTGAAAGGAGAAGAAAGGAAGAGACTTCACTCCACATAAGGGTAAGCTGATATTTCAAATTGCATTTCTCTGTCAATAAAATAATTACCATGAGAGGGAATAGGAAAGGACAGACAAGATTTTGTCAAGGGTATGGAGAACGCTATCTATAAACATTACTGAGGAAAGGTAAGCAAAGTAATACATTTATTGGCATCTGTAAATTACCTCTCCTTTTCTCTTCAGCGATTATTTCAGATCTGCATCATTGCTCTCAAGCCACCTATCACCACTCACTTTCCATAGTTAATACTTTCTACTTTGTCAAGAAATTTGGGGCAGTCCAGTTCCCAGGTTATGGCCTTACCACTTTCCTTCTGTTTCAGAGGTTGTGGTGCCCCTCCTACCATCCACAGACTAACACACAACCTGGGCACTTCCATTCCCTCCAACAAGTTACTCCACTCATTATAATCTCTCTTGTATATGTTAAGTGTCTCCCTCTCTGATGCATTTTAATTACAGATGTTCTCTAGTTTCTCTCCAAATTGATGCAGATTCCACTTCTTTCCCTCTTGTTCTTTCCCAAAGTCACTGCTCTCTCTCTTCCTCCTAGCTTGTATATCCACTATTCAGCTAAACATGCCCTGGCAAAGATCATCAATTATCTCATCAAACCCAGGGAATATTTTTCTATCCTTATCTAATGGGATATCTTTTAATGCTTTTGAGACCGTTGAGAAATGTTTATTTTGGGAACCTGTACTCCCTTGGTATCTATACGTTCTCTCCTGTTTCCCCTCTTAATTCTCTATTTCTTCTCTTAACACTTTCGTGGGTTACTTTCTTCCACCTGTTCATGAAATATTGGTGTACCTCAAGGATGCACTCTGCCCATGGTATTTGTCACCATATACCCTCTTCTTAAATAGCCTCATCTGTTCTCTAGTTTTAACAACTACCTGTTTACTCACTAATCAGTTCCTCCAGCTCAGACAGTTCCTCCAATGCTTCCAACTCCTATAACTGCAACATGGACATCACTACTCAAAATCTCACTGCTACTACCACAATTTTCCTAAACAGAACTCACCATCATTCCCATAGCCACTACCACAATCTTGTCCCCCTTCCCCATTATACACTCTACTACCCAAGCTATAAATCTGGGGATGCCTACTTTTCTCATCCACCACATCCAATCTGTCACTAAGTTCTCAGGAATTTAACTCCTAAATATTTCTTAGGTCACTCTCTTCTTTCTATTCCTACCAGTATGATCCGTGACTCAGATCCAGATAGCTCTCTCTTGTGCTTTTGCCATGCTAGAATCCTCTCTGGCTGGCTGGCCACCTTCAAATCTATCTCCAACACAGCCACAAGCATGGCCCTGCTAGAAAGCAAATTTGACCTTTGTTTTAATTTTTTTTAATATTTTATTTATATTAGAGAGAGAGAGCTCGAGTAGGAGTGGAGGAGGGAGGGGGGTGGAGAGGACAGAAGATCTGAAGCAAGTTCTGTGCTGATAGCAGCAAGTCCAATGTGGGGCTCAAACTCACAAACTGCAAGATCATGAATTGAGCCCAAATCAGAGGCTCAACTAGGTGAGCCATCCAGGCACCCCATCTGACCTTTGTTTTAAATAGGCCCGCCTAACCTGCCATATATAAACAAACACCCATGGAGTCCATGGATAGAAATCAGGGGTTCTATGATCTTGAGTGAGAAAAAAAAAATGCGTCTTTATTTTCACTAACTTATAATTAAAGTTATATTAGCATTTTCTTTGATAGTGAGAGTAGACGCAAACTATGGTAGCCTTAACAGTACCTACGATTTTGTCACAGATTGTCACCAATAAAAGTTATAGATATTGGCATATGACATTACATTGTTGTAAATACCTCAAAATATTGACACTACTCATTACTTCAAAATTAGGGTAGATATTGTATTTAGTGTGTTGGCAAGCACAAATATTATTATATGGCAGGTTGTTTTAATATTTTGGTAACTTTATTCAAATAAAACTGGGTTTCTTTTTACCTTTTTTTCCCTTTTTACTGTTATAGTTTTTATTTCATGCAAGTGCCGTAATTAGCACAGAAGACCAACCATATTCCATTTCTCACCCCTGCCCATTTCTCCAGACTCATATCTTAATAATTCCCACATAAGCTTTGTGAGTCAACAATATTGGGCTGAATGTTACTCCCCACACAAATTACTACTCTGACTCACCCTTATGCTTCTTTTTCTATTGGAATTCCCTTCACGCTCATCTAACCCTGTTTCTTCACCTAGACAACTTTTTACTCATCTGTCAAGATCTTCCCTCAGTAAGGCTATGTCCCTGCTGTATGTTTCTATAGGACCTTGCATCTATCTATGTCACCAAATGTACTGCATTCAATTAAAATTATTATTGTGTCTCTATGCCCTCCATTTGACTGTGAGCACAGTCTAGGCAGGGCTATATAAAGAGTTGTATCTAACTCCATCACCAAGATCCAGCACACAGGTGGTGCCGAGTTTAGTTTCAGGGAGTTAAGTGCTAGAATATACAATCAAGCATCACCTGTTTCAGTTTTGCCTCCCCTCAATCCTGATTTTTCTTCCGGATATTAAGTATATTGAAAGCAAAATTCACCTTGGAGGAAATAGAAGTCACTCTAAAACTGTAAAAGAATGGCATTCGTATTTCTATGTAGCTTTGTTTACAAGAGAAATCTTTCTCTTCCTCAGTCCTCCCCTATGTTCACATCTTCCCAGTCCTCCACAAAATTCAGAGAGTAAGAACAGACTTTATCCCTTCCTAGAGTCTGTTTCTGAAATAAATTCAGGGAGATGCGAAAAACAGTTTCTTCTTCCTTCTGCACTCAGAAGAATTGTTAACCTCCCAGAAACAGCAGGAAAATAAAAATATTCATGTTTCCTTTGGAAAACAGATTCTTTTGTTTTCCATGACATATGTCTTCTAAATAGGAAGATAGAGCTTTTAAGAATTCTCAAATGATAGATTAAATTTAAAAAACTTAAATACTCTGCTACTTATCCTAGCTAGCTAAAAAACTATTAGAATAAAAAGTCCAGTGGTGGGATATGTGGCAATACTTAGGTGTTATTTGGGAGATAATATTTAAATGAATTGTCTCTAAGCATAATCCAAAGTTAGCAAGGCTATTCATCCATTTTGGAAAACATATTATTCAGTCAAATTAGATGGCCTAAAATTGCAAATGAGGAGAATAAAATTCAGGCTAGCTTTATAGATAAAATATAAAAAGGAGTAATACAAAAATAATTCATACCAATCTCAAAGCTCCCGTTAATAAATCCAACTAGAGATGTAGGAATGTTGAATTGTCTCTCTATTTGTGTGAGCATGGAATTCATATAAGATCCAGATAGTGTTTTGGATACAAATGCACATGTTATTGCCAACAGAAACATCTAGGGAGAAAAGAATATAAGAAAACATAGAAAAATTATTTTTAAATTGTATATTTTCCATTTGTTGACAAAATTTCTTCTAACACAAGACTGATCATCTCCAACATAAGTAACCCTTAAATTTGCAAGAAACTTTTAATGCAGTCTTTTCATCTGGTCTTTCATGCCATGTTGTCTCTGAAAACTCAGAGTAGGACTGATTAGTAATATTGAATTTTGTGGGTATTTGTAGCCTCATTATTTTATAGGTACCTCTTTTACATATGCAGAAACAGTCATTATAAATAAGAGATAGCTTTTAAATAGATCTTCAACACTACACTGCCATCTGTAGTACAAGAAATACATATATGATAAAAAAGGAACACAGCATTACACAAAGACATTATTTCTATAGCAAATTTGTTCAAGGTGTCTCCAAAGTAATATGCAAATTATGCAACATTAGATTGCTGCTCACTACCAGTTTATTTATTTAAAACAATATTATATATATTATAATAAAATATATTATAAAGTAATTATAAACCGTTATAAAAATGTTTCTAAATGGAACAGGTATTTGCTATAAGAAACAAGTATGAATGCAATAAATTTCTATTTATTGAATCACATTTCCTACTTACTGATACAGTTTTAGAGGACAGTCAGGTTGATGTGATCCATAACAAAAACCAAGGGCAACTTAACAAACAGAACCATTGTGATCACCAAAAACTAGTATGGTTTTACTGAAAATGTGGAAAAGTCACAATTTTGACAGATTTATTAAATTAGGAAGAAGCAGACTTAGATTTTAGTAGAAGATTTGGCAAAGGAGTATTGTATACTGAGTGATAGCATAGTTAAGTAAATACACAATAGAGATAAATAGATTTAGGTCATCCTGAATGGTGGTTTTCCAACCCTAGGCCAAAGGACTTTTTCCTTGGTCTTACTTAAAGATGTTTCCTGATGAAACTTCCATCCTGGAGACCATTCAATCTACTCTCTAGCCAGCAGACTCAAATCTGTAAAATCCTCACCCCTTCATCTTCCAAATTCTCAATCTTAAACCAACCCCACAATTTATATTGCACCTTGTACATTCCCTTCACAGTTATTCACAATCTTTTCTATTTCTCAGTCTTCGAACCAGTCATGTGGTCTTCATGACCAGCAAATGATCTCAGCAACAGCACCATCAAACTTTCCCCCATCACTGCCTCTCTAATTCCCTTCCTACCTTAGAAGGATAGGTGTCCCTTCTCCAGTACAATAAAATCCCTCTACCCATGCTTTTGAATCCATTCTTCCCATTTGAGATCTTGATTCATCAACTACTACTCTCTCCTCTATTTTCAACCTCACACTCTTTACCACCTCTCTACTAATTTATAAATGTATTTAAAATACTTCTGTCTTCATATATATATATATATGTGTGTGTGTGTGTGTGTGTGTGTGTGTATGTGTGTGATATACGTGTATATATATATATATATATATGGTATTTTTCCCTACCCCCTGATGGTTGCAATTCCAGCTACCAACAGGATGTTTGGAAGAACAGTCTAAGTTTATTGCCTAGACTGTTTAACTTTCCATTCACCCTTTACCTTCCTACTGTTTAGCCTCTCCTGAAGCTACTCCATTAAAGGTCAAAAACAACTTCCTGAGTTCCAAATTCAATAGATACATCTCAGTTCTCAGCTTTTCTGATGTCTCTGAGTCATTTGACTCCATTAATCTCTCTTTTCTTCCTGAGGTTCCCACCCTCCACCCCTTCCCCCCACACATACACCTATATGTCCACTTACCTGCTAGCATCTTTCTATTCAGTCTTCTCTTTGGCCAGCTCATTCAGGATTTGTCTTGCACCCTCTACTCTGTGCTATCTGTGCTCTCCTTAGGAAATCTTATTTATCCCCATAGCTTTCCCTATCACCCAAATGCTGAAATCCCTCAAATGTACAACCAGTTTAGATGAGACAATTGTCAGCATTCCTTAGTTGCCTGTAGTCTTGTCCACACCTAAACTCCCTCCACCTGCCACCATAACTGGCATGTGATTTCACTTCTTAAAATGTTTTAATGACTTCTCAAAAACAAACATTTATACTTTTTTAGATGGCAAACCATGTTTCATCTATATGTCAGTAACATTCCTGCTGCTTATCCCTATACATAATGTTCTACTTAAAGTTTCTTTAATTCACCATGCCATTTTACATCTCAGTGTATTTTACAGGATGGTATTCCACTTGTAATACTTTTCTTCCTCTTGTGTATATGATAAATATATACTCAATTTTTAAAAGTCAACTCTATCATCATTTCTATCGTCAAGACTTCTTGTTCTGCTCCCCAAGTAGCCTTGACCACTCACTCTACCTTCTCATCCTGCTGTGTACTGCCTCTATTATAACCCTTATCGCCGTGCACTTTATGTATGTACTTGGATGCCTCCTTCACTGTACTGTGAACAATTCAAATATGGGATACATATATTATTTATCTTTAGATCATTGGTGTCTAGGCACTTAATACAGGTTTGTTGAATTAATAACAGAATAAGTATTCAAAAACATCTTGAAGAAGTGGTCAGAGCTGAAAGTAAGCTGAATATAAGATGAAATGTAATAGAATTAAATACAACTGAGATGAATTGGCTGTACCAATTCATTTGGAGAAATCTGAATAGAAATTTATGTGGAAAAAGTCCTGAGAAATTTAAGTATAAAGCTCAATATGAACTAAACCATTATATGGCTATATCTCTGTTTATTCTTTTATAGTAAATGTCATTTGTAGAAACTGTCTCCACACTATAAATCTTTGCAGAGCACATTATTGAGAAAAAAAATTCACATGGTTTTATATTTAATTTTAATTTTAAGTGTTTATTTCTGAAAAAGAGAGAGAGAGAGAGAAAGAGAGAGATCATGAGTGGGGGAGGGGCAGAGAGAGAGGGAGGCACAGAATCCCAAGCAGGCTCCAGGCTCTGAGCTGTTTGCACAGCGCCCGAGGTGGGTCTCGAACCCACAAACCACGAGATCATGACCTGAGCTGAAGCCGGACGCTTAACCGACAGAGCCACGTAGGTGCCCCTTCAGGTTTTATATTTAAAAGCAAGGTCTACCAAATAATGTACAAATCATATTTAGGGGTATAATTTATTTTATTTAATATTTTAAGAACAGACACTAGAAGAATCATGGCCCCAGTGTTCTTTCCTAAAACACCTAGATGGGTTACCTAAACTGTTTGGTTCTAGTCACAAAGTAAAAGCAATCAGTGGCTATTCTGACTCATGTCTAGTACGAAATAACCTCTATACTTGTGAAGCTAGTTCTACTAGCTGTTAACAGTAATGCCACAGAGTTTGAAGCAAACTTACTGAGGACAGTCCACTGATGTTTTTTAAGAATTTTGCTTAAAATTTACTACTATAAGGGCACAAGTTAAAAGTTTAGGAGCTACTGAGCTTTGAAAAATAATAAAAAATGAAGAGTATCCAGTTATCCTCAAGTTTAAATAAACCATGTGATTATCTACTGAAAAAAAAAAAAAAAGAATTTTGCTTAACATGCATATTTTTAAGTTCAGAGAAGCCAAAAAAAAAAAAAAAATCTGGCTATTAAGCAGTTGCTTCCCAATTTACCTGATAAATTTGTCCTTGCAACATTTTACCATAATGTGAACATCAATATCTAATCTTGTCATACCCCTAAGTAAGCAAATATTACATTAAAACCTTTTTTTAAATAAATGACACTTGACTTTTATACACAAATGCTATTAATACTAATTTTTTACTTCCAAGTTTTTATTTAAATTCCAGTTAGTGAAAATATAGTACTATTAATAATAATAGCTAATATTTATAGAATGTATATAATATTCTAGTCATTTTCCAAGTATGTAAAAAGGAAAAAATCCTATGAAATAGGAGTTTTGTTATTACCTTTTTCAAATCAGAAAGATGAAGCAATCACAAAGAGCAACTTGTCCAAGGTCATATGGCAAGAAAGCAGTTGAACCTAGGCATGAACACGGGGAGCCTGAGCCTAGATCCTTATTTTTAACCATTCAGTTTTAGGATAAGGGCATGAGAATTGAGGGATAATTTAAGGGGAATTTTTTTTTTTGTAAGGGGATTTTTTAAATAAATAATTAATACAGCATTTCAGGCAAATGTAGCTTGCTAGATCTAAATCATCATTCTCCACTTTTATGCACATGTATAGATTTTCCCTACACATGTATGAAGAGAAAACAAACTTTGATAAGGAGAATATTGGTGACATTAGTCTAAAAACCACTTGCAGTCACTAGCTTTAGAATCAAGACAAATATCCAGATCCCTTGGTTTAAAACAAATTAAAATTTTCTTTGAAGGCAAATGGCTTTGAAGCTATACAAAAAGAATTTGTTCTGAAATGGTCAAGAGTACCAGAAACAGCTAACAAAATGGGCATTATTCTTGCAGACAATGGTTGATATGTTGCCAAAGCTTGAAGTAAATATTTGTTTTACTAGGTCATTGTGAATTAATCGTTACAAACAGACCAACAAAGCATTTCTGTACAATGAACCGTTTTCTAGGTGAGACCCCCACACTCCTCTGGACTAAAAACCTCAAAAGAGTGAACATTAAATTGGCCGTTTTATCCAGAAAATCAAATCCTATTGTAACATATTATCGCCTGAAAATTTTAAGAACTTGTCTTCCATTTAAGTTCCTCAAAATCATTTCTGATTAAATTACCTGAATCAGTAGCCCTGTTTAACCCTCAGTTATAAAACCAACTTAATTAAAGCAAGAAATTATCAATATATTAGGTAATGTGACATTAACATTAAAGCACTTCATGTGAGCAACTTTGCAAACTCTAAACTAAAAAAAAAAAAGTACACATACATATATCCATACACACAAAAGTCCATACCTTCATCTTGGAAAGACATCTTATTCTATGGGTTTTAATTCTTTTCTCATTTTCTGCCATGTTGTTCTTCTGAGTGTTCCAAATACTTATGTTTCAAAGCTTGAAATTTCTTAGTTCGTCCTTTTAAGAAGACAAAAATCTGTTAACTGGCAAAATCATAAGTCGTCATTCTTTTGAAGAAAATATAGAATCTGAGTAACAATCAGATTCTACTGTATTACAAAAATACCTTAGAAGCTTTTATTCAGATCCAGAAAATAATGATGTTAGAGAAGATTTAGTTGCTAATTTTCCACTGAGAAAGTTACATCAAATAACTTTAGTTAGTCTTTAGCTAGATTAAAGATATTATAATAATTTGCTATGGTCCCCTTGCAAAATAATGACCACGTGGTTAAAACAAAGGTTTTCATTTCTTTAGCCAAAACAAATAGAACCAAAGTGAGCTTTTTGGACTTACATGAAAATGCTGCTTTTAAGAACACAAAGACTTTGATTTGTGTTTGTGCTAAAAATCTGCTTCAGCAAGCCTACCAAGGCTCAAAAATCTCTATTTGGCCAGGCTCCCTCTTCAAGTTCTTTGCGTTCCAAGACTTCCCTGGAGTCTCAGGAAGGGAAACACTTTCTGGGGCACTGCTGATTCAAGGAAACCTGGGGAGATATGGAATTTTAATCATGGAAATAGTCTAAGTAAAAATAACAAATAATTCTGTGATCTGGAAAAGAATCCTACAGTTGGAAGTTAGAATGTGAGGTGTATAAGAAGACCAAATATATAAGTGGAGAGCGATATGCCTACATATGTAATAAATACAGATATATGTGTACTTGTATATAATACATAGGCACACATTTTTATATGTAAAACAAGAAGATGAGTTAAACTCTATTAAATTCTACTAACCCCTTCTCAAAGATTTTGTCTATTTGTGTCTTGAAACTAGGACAATAAATTTCATATTTAAAAAAAAAAAAGAAAGAAACTAGGGCATTATTTTGCCCCAAAACTAAAGTGTTTCACTCTGACAATATTTATTTTCATAAATCCACTTCAGGTTGCCAGAATGATATTTTAGTAGTATCTTCAATGTTCATTTATTAAAATCCTCTGAACAAAATCCATTTAATAAGTGATCCTCAATGATTCCCATTTTCCAAAACTTAATTGTCTTACCTCTATACATTTGCTGAATCCCACTTCCCTACATGCATGAAGGCAACAGTCTAAACAATTATGTATGAACTTAGTTTTCTTTACTCATTCTCTCACAGACAACAAATATGTCTGCTATGTACCAGACATAGTGCTAATCACAAGATTTCAGCAGTGTTTAAGACAGATAGGCTGTCTTATAGACAACAGAAACTAGTTATAACCTAGTTAATGAGTCTCTGTGGAAAGTACTTGGACCCAGATCCCAAGGAAATTCTATTTTTATTGAAAAACATAAAACTTCTAAATAAAACACAGTGGAATAGAACTGAATAGCATCAGATCAAATACAAATTGTTTGGTATGTAAGAGGTGAGAAATTCATAGATCATACATGAAAATTATTAGAGACAATCTTGGCAAATCTGAATGGCATACACATGAACTCATGCTGAAATCCCCCACCTAAAATGCCAAATCACCTTAACTATAGAACAAGTACATGGCCTTAGTTTTGGAAAAACCAATAGATAGGGTTAATTTTTCGAAAGAATGGGAACTGCTATTCTTTGGTTCTCATTTGTATTATACCTGCTTTTTATTTTATACCTGTATTATAAACCTCTCAGCTGCTCTCGTTCCTTCCTTCTCATGATTTAGAATCTGGTCTTTCCTCTGCCTTTTTTCCTTCTGTTCTCCTTGCTAATATCTGAGCCCAATTATGGTCACCCAATGAAACAGTACAAGAGGGAGAAAACTTATTCCTCTTCCATGTCAAAGTTGGCTTTACTCTTTAGTGGCTAAAGTCATGACTATTCTAAATGCCTGTTTTCCTATGCAGCCACAGAACATAGAAGGTGGAGTTAGTGACACAGAAAGTCACTACAAAGGGGAATTCTGTAGTTCTTTCTATGCGTTGTGATACTATGTAACCATCTTGAGCAGGTTTTATCACCATGCCTCAAAGATTTGTTTGAAATGTGTTTACTATCTTGAGAGAAGTTCTATAAACAGTTGTCTTGCCTGGGGTAAGAGGTAGTGTGTGAAGCTAAGCACTTGGAAGAAATTAAATGTGATTGAGTTAATAGTAAACTTTCCCTAAAAATTTTTTGGCTTTTCAGATATGTTTAAAACTTTTAATGAAGGAAAATAAATAAAGGAATGAATAAAATTTATTCTGTTTGTTTAACAAAATTCATGAAATCCAATGGTTAATGTCACCATCACTTTTGAGCACCGTGGCTCTGAATCAGGGAATGCACGTGTTGTTTCTTCATATTTCATGGCCCTGCAAGTGCCAGCCATGTGAACAGTCCCTTTTTGTTAGCACAGTGTTGTTTACATGGTGACTTCTGCTCCTGGGACTACAGTGTCACCAATAAATCTCCATCAATCATTACTGTTAATGAAAACAACTTGCTTGAGTTTTATTAAGTGGAGAAGCATTTTCTTTCACTAACTCCTTCTCAGCATTCAAATGAAAGCAGGTAATTCTTTAGTATGTGTTCTCATACAAATGTGGTTGAGTGTCTTCCATACCTAGTGGTCATGACTCTGGGGGTTTTTGTTTTTGTATTGTTTTTTAGTTGTGGTAAAGGCACATTATAGAATTAACTAAATGCACATTTTTGGTATTTGGATCTCTAGAACTTTTTCATCTTGCATGACTGAAATTCTATAACCATTGAATAGCAACACCCTGGGGGTTTTGGCACCCCTTGGTTGTCAGCCCTTAATGATATGTTTCAGTCACAAAAGAGTGAAATTTTTACAAAAGGAATAAATGGTCCTGTTTGTGCTTTCCCCCCAATGTTAAGTATCTAGACACAGTTTTTTGTTACTATAAATCACTGAAGAAACATGTATACATTTAATTTTACATTATTCTATACTATTAAGAAAATAAAGGCTTTCCTTTATCATGACAACACTAGCAATACATACATGAAGAAGACTTAGGAGAACATCCTTTCCCGGGAAAAAAAAAGAGAGGGCTGCACCAGCAAAAATCTTATGAAAGTTGTTTATTTCCAGAATCTTCAAATGGTTCCTACTAGCCCTGCAAGAAGAGAACAGCCTCTTGGTGCTGTCCAGCTGAAATAATTTCAACCAATAGCACAACAAGTAGTGCCAATCAGGCATGTATGGAAGCAACAATAACTCTTTGTATGATGCCTACCAAATTATTTTTCTTCTATTAGTTCATTTCCATCAGAAATCAAAAAATAAGATAATGGGTTCTGCAAATCAGCATCATAAATATAGTTATATTTTCCTTCCTACATGCAGAGGAGGTACAAGAAATGCACGACTGCAGACAAAGTAGGGTAGAAACTTAACTGGGTCATAGACTCGTACATGGATTTCACCAGGCAAAGTGAAAAATAGAACATACAAAAACACAAACAAAAGCTTCCACTAGCAATCCAGAAATAAATATACCTACCGTGTTACTTTGGGTAACATACTGTCTAACTCTGGGTAATAGACCAATATGTGGAAAAAGTAAAACTGAAACCTGACTTCTAAATCTTTAGGAGAACTGATTGTAAATATCATCATTGTTACTTCATGCCAATTTATTCTAGAGAATGACTAGATAATTATGGGAATAGCTAACACTTTCCACACTTGTCATATAAACTGTTTCATTTATTTAGATTATTACTCCAATTCTTCTTTTCCTTTTGCCTTCATAGACATAACTTTGTATACAAAAATGTGTTCCTTCGTTTAATTATGGCAAGTAAATACTGAGCTGCTCCTTTTTCTCATAGACATAATATTTTGTCTGTTTATAAAGCTCCCCAAATAAAATGTTTACTTTTCCCCCCCAAACCATTGATATATGTATTTGTCCATTCATATTAATAGAGGCAGCTAGATATAATAAAAATGTCAGGACATGAAGCCCATTTAGCTAATCCTAGTTTAGTTGTGAGTTGTTTAATCTCTTGAGCCTATTTTCCTTAACAATGATGTTGGACTATTTATGCCTATCTTGCAAGATTGTTAATGAAGATTGAGTTATAAAATTTACATAAGATCCCTAGCTTTGTTGTTGGAATGAAACAGTTACTCTATAAATGGCAATGATTATTATTCATTCATTCCCCAAATATTTATTAAGACTCTACTACATTCCAAGCACAGTAGTTGGTGCTAGGGATACAGAGATGAATAACATATGTTCTTGCTCTCAAGAGATCTCATAAGCTATTGGGGTTGGGGGGATAGACAATTAAATGATACTCATAGCTAGTTAGTGCCATAATGCAGACAATTTGAACTAATGGGAAGAAGTGATTCATGAAAACTGTTTTTTTGAATACTCATTTGGAATATCATTTGAATACAGCACAGCAGTTTAAGTACTTGGGCTCTGAAGTGAAGCACAACTGGTTTGAAAGCCTGGTGTTAAACTAGCTGTGTGATTTTTACAGGTTACCTTAATCTATCCACACAAGGAAGATAGCCTCTACCTTTGTATCAGCCAAGGTTTGGACAGAAAAACAGAGCTCATGACAGGTAGTTCAGTAAAGGAATTTAATATGAAAAAGTGTCATAAAGGTATTAGAAGAGTTAAAAAGCCATATACCAGTAGGAAGTCATTCCCATGCCTAACGCTGTTATCAAAAAGGGAAAAAGACTGCGCTGCAGGAGCTGGTGTCCTTCAAGGACACACAGCCACTGTCAGAGGCTCTACCTAAAGTGGGTGGATATGCCCTGGCTGTTTTTTTCTCTTTACACTCCTGTCAAAAGTTCAGAAATAACAGAAGTAAGACCAATGAATCACTCGAGTAGTAATTAATAAAAGTTTACTGTGCACAGACCAAAAAAGATA
This sequence comes from Panthera pardus, assembly GCF_024362965.1. Taxonomy (NCBI): domain Eukaryota; kingdom Metazoa; phylum Chordata; class Mammalia; order Carnivora; family Felidae; genus Panthera; species Panthera pardus. Next base: position 87,476,359 of record NW_026526991.1, on the reverse strand, counting down.
GTTTGCAAAACCAGGAGCACTAAAACTGTGAGAAGTGAGATGGTTAATTTTCAGAAACACCAAATAAAAGCTGTGCTATGTAGTTAATAATAAGCTTACAACCTATTGGGAATATGTACGAACCGCTCCCCTGCAATGGAACCCAAACCCTTAGACACTTCACTTCCTGGTTCTTCTTCCCCTCTTCATTTCACTTATTTTTCGTGGGCTTTGCAATGAGTATGCGGCAAAGAACTGAAGTCTCTGCATCACCTCAAGGAATGTACATTTGTTCCAATCAGACTACTTTTTGCCTTACACGGGCATAGGTGACTTCCAGGTAAGGCTGTAACCTGTATAGTACTCAGCCGATGAGGAATCAGGAGAGGGAACTGCATGCTATGAGATAAATTGCCTGTGTAACTGTACCAAGTGTGCTTGTTCATCAGGCACCCACTCTTGTAAGAATGTTGATTAAATCCTCACTTCACTGTGCTCTGAGTCTCTGTGTTACTCTGTTGATTGGGTCAGTGGGCTTATTTATCACACAAACGAAAACATGGAATGTGGCTCAGCAGTATATTATTATAAAGCATCTAAGCATAGTAAGAAAACAGTGACTGTTTTATTTTCACAATGGTTGGTCAGAATATTAGAATTTTCTTAAGTGATAGTGAATTGGTCAGTGGTTATTTCATATCAACTTTGGGAAATACTTTAAGTTTTGCTTATGATTTCCAGAAGCACAAGCAAGAAATAACCCACATCCAGTTAGTCTTGCAAAAAATAAACTAAATTAAATGAGTAAACTGGTTTTCTCTGCTCCAGGAATTTCCAAGGCTGATCTTGTTTGTTTTGATTTTAACAATTCCAGTCTCACACCAATACTTGCCTCTGACAACCTAACATGAAATCAGATGCAAGGGTGCCTGGGAGATTCAGTCTCTTGGGATACAGAGAGGATCAGAGGATGGGAGGCAGAAAAACAAATAACCAAGACAGCCACAATCAGTTGGAGTAGATTTAAAATAATATGTAATAAAAGTGTAATATGATGTTAGAGGATAATCAACATGCAGTGAAGGGTTGCTATTTATATTATTGGATAATATACTTTCAATCCTCAATACTCTTTTTTTTTAGTTTATTTATTTATTTTGAGAGAGGGAGAGAAAGTGAGAGCATATGGGAGGGGCAGCTACAGAGAGAAAGAGAGAGAGAGAGAGAGAGAATCCCAAGCAGGCTCTGCACCATTCGTGCAGAGCTTGATGAGGGGCTTAAACTAATGAACCATGAGATCATGACCTGAGCCAAAATCAAGAGTCAGATGTTTAACTGACTGAGCCACCAGGTGCCCCCTCAATGTCTTTTTAATTCTCAGTAATAGACTCAGGAGATTTAACTAGTTCCATAATTGGCCAGCTCTCAACTTTACATATGTAGACATTGCAATCTATATGTGATAACCAGTAAGACATGAGACTTTGTCATCAAATGAACTGATTTTCAGCTGACTCATACATAAATCAATTATTTTTATATTATGTAAACACAGTTTCGGTCACCAAATCTTCACATAAAAAGGTACATATCCAGCTTTCTTATTTAAGTTATATGTAGGAAAAATGTCCAAAGAGAACTGAGCTATATACTCTTAGTTACCACTAAGCGCTTTGTTAGAATGTTTCAACAACCAGATTTTTAAAAGTACAGTCAGAAGTAAACCTGTCAATGGTGGAATAAGAAAAAGGGAAAAGACTAGCATTATTATTATTCCTTATTCTCATTATTTCCTTCTATGTGGATAGAATTCACAACCAAATCCTCTCTCTGTAACCTCACCTACTCCATGTGAGATGGCTGATATGATTGAAAGACTACTTGGGAAAGCCTATTTATTTGGAGGTCAACTGTAAGAAAGTGTGCTAACAGAAGTAAGCTACATTCCCTATCAGCTTGGTAAGTGCTAAAAGTGATGTTTTGGACTCTGTGTGTTATACTTTCCTGTCTTGTTTTTCAATTGACTCAAATTAGGATGGGGGAAATCTGGTATTTATTGATATTTATTGGACACTCTCAAAGGTCCCAACAAACAAAGAAAGCATGGAGAAGCAGTTTTCCTAAAAGGCTATGACCAGATTAGAAAAACACAAGATCTATTATTATATATACAATATGATACCATTTTTTGTAAAACTATATATAATTGGAGATAATAAAAAATATAAACTTTGTACATAATTTTTATATTGTAGGCCCTCTCTAGAAGCTTTATAAATGTCAATCCATTTAATTTTCCTAAAACTCTATGACATCAATAATATCATCCCAACTTTAAAGATGTGGAATTAAAGCACAGAGAGGTCAAGTAATGTGTGCAAGGACATATAGCTTGTGTCAGAGCCAGGATTCAGATCCAAGCAGTATGCCTTTGAGATTATTAACCTAGGCTGCCTCTCCATTAGGATGTGGGGTGTGTATGTGTGTGTGTGTGTGTGTGTGTGTTCATTGTGGTATTCATTTAGATAAAATACTGAAAGACCTAAACCAGAATCTTAAAAGCAGTTCTCTCTGGATGCGTTATGGCTGATTTTGTTTTGTTTTTCCTTTGGAAATTTCTGTGCTGTTTTCCACAAGAATGGTTATACTTTTTTTATTTAAAAAAAATAGAGAAAAAGAACACCCATCTTTGGAATTGATTTTTTTTTAATGTAATAAGAATGTAGCACACTTCTACTTCATGTTCATATTGTATTCCTAACTACTTCTATTTTTTCTTGTTTCTTTAATTATTTTGCTTTCACTAATATATTTTGTCTCCTTTTCTCTCCCTTCTCTTTGATTATTTGGTATTTATTTTAGCTATTCAGCCCAATGCATTTATAAATTTCCTGACTGAAGCCACTGAAAGAGCTAGAAGGTATCTGGCCTCACTACTTAGCACTTCACACTGGCTGCATGTTGGCACAGGCCATGAAGGTATCCATTCCTATTTCTACTCTGGGATTAGTAAGTGAAACAATTGTTTAAATTATATAAAGGGAACAGTTTAGAGGCCTGAATAAATATCAAGAGAGAGGCTCGGGGGCTAGTGTCAGTCACATGAATGTGCACATGACTGGCATCTCCTTCAAGTTACCCCTCAGCTGAATTTGTCAGCATGGTGGCTTGGGTCATTAGACAATTTTAAATTATCTTTATTCATGGCCGTATGCTTTTTTATTTATACTTCTAATGGGCCACTGAATGGGCCACAGGAAGCTTGAGAAGCACTAATGTTAAAATATAACCTAATGAGGAGCATTAAAAAATAGTAATTTTTTTAGTTGATTTATTTACTTTGAGAGAGAGAAAGAGAGTGGGGAGGAGCAGAGAAAAAGGGAGAAAGAATCCCAAGGAGTCTCTGCACCATCAGCACAGAGCCCAGTGTGGTGTTCGATCTCATGAACTGTGAGATCATGACCTGAGCCAAAATCAAGAGTCAGACCCTCAATCGACTAAGTCACCCAGGTGCCCCCCAAAATAATAATGTTATAAATTTCCCATAAGGTTAGTTTCATTGGATCATTAAGTTTCATTCATCTAATCAAAAATTTTACCTAGGACCTTATCTTATGGCCTTATTGTTCCAAAATCAATTTTGAAAAGGAATAATAGGTGGAAAATTGAACCTAGATGTTTTTTTTCACACTCAGAGACATATCTGCAAATAATAACTTAAAAGCCATTCCCCTATTTCCTCAATTTGAAAAAAAGTCAAGCATTATAAAACTAACTTTTCTGATTTTTAAAATATTTTTAAACAATCTAAGCATAGAAATTCCTAACATCATATCAGCTTTTTAAATACCTTAAGAAATATAATAAACACAAAAATCTACATTTTCATATGTGATTCCCCACAGCCAAAGACAACATAATGTCATTTTTGGATTTATTTCTTCACAGATCAAACATTTACTCACAATATTAGTTTAAAATTAAGAGTGTACACCTTTTGTTAATATGATGTACATGACAAGAAATTTGCATTCATACTTAATATTACCAAATATCATAATTAAATAAAATTAATAATTGCCTACCAATATCAATTTAAAATTAAACATTTAGGGGCACCTGGGTAGCTCTTGGTTTCAGCTTAGGTCATGATCCTAGGGTTGTGGGATCAAGCCCCATGTTGGGCTCTGCACTGAGTGTGGAGCCTTCTCAAAATTCTCTCTCACTTTCCCTCTGCCCTTCTTCCCCACACATGCTCTCTCCCTCGCTCTAAAACATAAAATAAAAAAATTAAATTAAACATTTAGGTATAATTGTCTACTATTAAATAAGCTTTTTTTAATTTATAAGAATTTTCAAAAGATTATGCATTATCGTGAAGGAGAATAAGAATCTTATATAAGCCAAAAGAGATGGATGAACACTGGTCCAGTCAAGTTCTCACTTGGAAAATATGGAAATAGACATCATATGTATCTATGCACACAAAATACCTAATAAAACACTTTTACACAGTGATTGACTAAAAGCCAAAATATTGCCAAAGTCCATGGTTCTTAGCCAGAACATATCATAATAGTCAACCTACTGGTCTATCTTTTTACCTATTCCTATGATCTAACACTCCCCACCAGAAATGAATGCTGTTAAAGCAGAGCTTTTATGAACAGTTTCATTTATTGGATCTGCTCCTTTAAGCAGCAGTATTGTTTTAGCAGTGTTTATTTTGGTATAACTTCAAACATAGAGAAAAGTTGCAAGAATATACAGAATTTCCATATACTTTTTACTCATATTCACCTGTTAGTTACATTTTGCATCATTTGCTTCCATATTCTCTCCCTTTTCCTCTACCCCCTTCTTTCTCTCTCATTCTCTTTGTGTATATGTTCTTCCCTTCCCACTCCTAAGCCGCTTGAATACTTTGGAGATACTGTGATCCTTTCTTATTAAAGATATCTGTGTGTATTTCCTAAAAACAAAGATATTCTTAAAGATATTCTTTTATATAACCAGAACACAATTATCAAAGCCTGAGAATTTAACATTAGTTCAATATTCTTATCTAATCCATAGTTTGTATTCAAGTTGCTTCAGTTGTCCTAATAAGGTCTTATAACTTTTCTGTTTTAATAATGTAGGATCCAATCCAGCACCATACCCTGCATTTCATTGTCATATCTTAGTTTATTTTGATCAGAAACAGTTAGTTATTCAGTTTTTTCCTTTTTCTTTCTTTCTTTCCATTTTTTCCCTCTTTTAAGTATTTCCTGACCTTGAATTTTTTTTGAGCATAAGTTAGCTGTTTTGTAAAATATTTCTCAAAATGAGTTTGTCTGATGTTTCTTCTTAAGTTCTGGTTACACATTTTAGATAGGAATACCACTGAAGTGATGTGTCCTCCTCAGGGCATATAATCTTGAGGCACATGATGTCAGCTTGTTACAATTTTGCAAACGTTAGCTTTGATCACTTGGTGAAAGTATAGCTGCCATTTTTTTCTATATAATTATTATTTTCCTTTTGTAATTCATAAATAATTTCTGTGGAGATACTTTGAGACCTGTGTAAATATCCTGTTTCTCCTCAGATTTTGATCCTCTAGTTTTAGTATCCATTGATGGTTTTCTAATCCCTTTATTCCTGTTAAATTTATTAGTAGGCATTCTGGTATTAAAAAAAAAGAGCTATCATTTTTCTCTCAATGTTTATTTATTCATTTACTTCAATATGGACTCACGAGTTTTATTTTATTTGATGAGTTATAATCTATTGCCTTCATTATATATATTCATGTTCAAATTTCCCAATAGAAATCCCTTCCAACTGGTTACTCTATTTTTTGGCTATGTCTCCATCATTGTTTGGGCATTTCCTTTTTTTCTGGCTCTTGAAAATATTCTAGGCTCATTTTCATTCTCCCTGGCACAGCTCTCGGGTTAACTTTTTCTCCAAGAAACCCCAGTTTCTTTAGGGGGAAATAATATTTACAAACCAAGATAGAGATATATACATATGTACTCCCAGGAAATAGATGTCTATATCAACAAGTAAAGATAGGTAATATAGATTTAGGAAAATGCATAGATACTGAACACAGGTTCAAACTGATACTTCCAAATCCAATCCAAAACATTTTCCATGATGACAACACTGATCTGTACTGAAATAATCATTTTTTTTCTTCTTGGAAAAAAATTCATCCTCTCTGTTATTAACTGCAGATAATTTTTTATCTCAAGTTCTTATAACAAGACATTATTTTTCTTCAATATACTTGACTCCAAAAGCTAATATAATATCATGTCTTTGGATTTATTTGTCAATAAATTCATGTCCTTACTTAGTTCAATAATTTAAAGTAAAACTAAACTTCTAAAATAGCTTGCCACTTTTTAAATATTTTCCCCGGCTGACAAGTATCTCTCTCTCTCTCTTTTTTTTTTTTTTTTTTTTTTTTTTTGTTGCCTTGTTTTTTGCTCATTTATCTGTTCTGAGCACTCTGTCCTCTGGCTGATTGCCTCTGTGTTTTCTGAGCTTAAGCAATGGAAAAGTCTTTATTGTACTTATTTTGTTGTTGTTGTTTTTGTTTTGTTTGTTTTTGTATTTTTTGTATTTTCTTGTTTTCTAATTTTTTTTTATTTTCTTATTTGCTTTTTGCTAGAAGTTTAACCTCTGTACTAAGTCCAAGACAAACACATTCTCACTCCATTCAGCAGATACAGACACCAATGGATGCTTTTGCTGTTTAACTCTTTCTCCTTATTAAATGACATTGTCTACACGTATTTATACAAGTATTTGTCTATTCATGTGGGTGTTCTTTGTATGAGGAAGGATATGTGGGCACATTAGAAAAAGCACAGTTGATTGAAATCTGAAGAAATTTTGAGGTAAGAGGAAGTTAAGAGAATATGTGTGGAATGACTACCACATTCTCAGTGAGGAGAATTAAGTTTGTCAGTAGAAAGCAAATGGGTCAGGGACATGCTGGAAGACCACAGTAGAATGAAACAAGTTAAAAGTGGTCACTGTTGAGGTTAAAAACAAAAGGTGAAATGGAAGTGAGTAAAAAGATTGGTGAATAGCACTGATTGCTAGACTGAGTAAGATTTGATGATACAATTTTATAGAAGATCATAAATACCATTGTGTAATTAGTGCCAGAAATATTCAATAGAAATAGAAAAATAGGGAGATAAATAGAAAAATGTGCTTATCTAGAATTTGGAATTGGCAATTTTGATTCAATAATTGGTTAGGGGAGTAAAGGAAGTTAAGAGGCCAGTAAGTATAGAATTGAAATTATGTACCATAAAGCCAAGTTTGAGTACAGAAGAAAGGGAAGAAGGAAGGAAGAAACAGACTGAAACCACAGGGTGGGTCAGGTTATGAGTAACGTGAGACAGATGAAAAGTTGACTAATTTAAAAGGTTAGAGAGTTACATAAATAAAATATTATTATTAAAGAAAACAATTCAGATGCATTTCCTGGTGCAAGATATCAGAAGAGTACTCAGAAAAACACCACCAAGGTTTGAATGCTTGATACAGGATGTGAAATTTGTCCAGGCTAAGCAAAAATGTTCTCAAATACATCAAAAAATTTTCAAATGCATTGTTTCTAAAAATTTTGGTAAAATTTATAATTAGTATTTGGCAAGGTTATGGATTCTTCCAACATTAAAAAAAATTCTCCTAGCTGACATTTTAAAACAATCTATAACTATTTTCCCCTTTCCTTTCCTGATGCACCCCTTACATATAAAGGTTTTTTTTAAGGTTTAATAGTTGACAAGGGTTAAGTTAGTATGCTTCTATAATGTCTCTTAGAACCTTAGAAAAGTGATAGCCTACAATAAGTGAAATAGACATTCCAGAACTTCTATGGAGATGGTAGGAGAAGGGATAAAAAAAGCTCAAAGAAGCAAGCATGCTAAAGTAGATATGTCACATAAGGCCAAAAACCCCACCAGTCAGCTGTGTTACACAGGAGACTCCAAAGGATATTGTATTTGCCCAAGCATTATGGAATTCATTGGTAAGCATTTTTTGAGAAATTCAGAGATGATTACCTGGGATAACATTAAGAGATGCTATTATAGAATATTGGTCTCTAAGAACAAAGAGGATGATAAAATCATAAGACAGTAGAGGCCAAATGGTAACATTTAAATATCAGAAGCAAAGTTGGTACAACAACTTTAAGTAGTGTCAACATTGGAGTAGTAATCAGTGGGATTTGAACTGCAGAAAGTTATGGGGATGGTTAACAGAACATGACAACCATAGGTGCAAGATAGATGGTAACCAACATGAATGTTACTCAACCTACACAATCAAAAGAAATCAAGGATAGATTCTCTAGAGGTTGAAAGAAGCCATCCCTAAGAAAATGTTATAATATCTTGTTTACTTTCCCCAAATGAGCCATTTTTCAGACTGGAAACTATTGATTGAAGGCGAGGCCAGGTCCCCAAGAGGAAAAGATTGTGACATCTCAACGCATATGTATGGTTTCCTCCAGTCCTTCCTAAATGAGCTATTTAAACATTTATTAGAGTATTCTTATGTTGGGGAAAGGGATATACTCAAGTATTTCAGGGACTAGTATGTAGAATCTGAATTGACATTGATACCTAGAGACCATAATAGTCATTACAGGCTTCTTGTTAGTTTGGGGCCACATGTGGGCAGACAATAAATGGAGTTCTAGTCCAGGTCTAGCTTGCAGTGGGTCCACAGAGACACTCATGGCCATGTTTTTTTTGATCAATAATTAGAATGGATATTCTTGGTAAATGGTAGAACCCCCACATTTGTTCCTTGGCTTATGGGGTAAGATCTATCATAGTGATCTGTGGAGAACAGCAGAAAATAATGCCACCTTAAAAGACCAAAAGTGCAGGATTCCTTTCCTATGCCCCATTTATACACTGCTCTTGTCCCTGCAATAAATAGACAAATTCTGGAGAATGACAATAGATCATCACAAACTCAAACTATCAGTAATCCCATTTACAGCTGCTGTGAAAGTGTGTTATTTTTTCTAGGGAAGATTAACATGGTCTCAGGTACATGTTATACATGTATATTATGCAACCATTCATCTGTAAAATATATTCTTTTCTATCTTTATCAGAAAAAAAGAACCAGAAGTTGCTCATATTTGTGTGGGAGAAAAAATGATTTGCATTTACATTCACATTTACAGAGATAGCTGTAATGGGAAAAGACAATGTGTGGAGGTCATGGCAAGCTCTGGTATGAGAATCACAATAGAGACACTCCCGCCCCTCAGTTTCTTAGGATATTTATTTACTTTTAAAAATTTTTAATGTTTATTTATTTTGAGAGAGGGAGGGAGAGAACAAGCAGGGGAGAGGCAGAGAGAGAGGGAGACATAGAATCCAAAGCAGGATCAAGGCTCTGAGCTGTTAACGCAGAGCCTGGTGCGTAGGACTCAACCTCACAAACTGTGAGATCATGACCTGAGCTGAGGTTGGATGCTTAACTGACCGAGCCACCCAGGTGCACTGATCCCCCTGTGTTTCTTTTTTTTTTTTTTTTTTTTTTTTTTTTTTTTTTTTTTACGTTTTATTTATTTTTGAGACAGGGAGAGACAGAGCATGAACAGGGGAGGGTCAGAGAGGGAGACACAGAATCTGAAACAGGCTCCAGGCTCTGAGCTGTCAGCACAGAGCCCGACGCGGGGCTCGAACTCACGGACCGCGGGATCGTGACCTGAGCTGAAGTCGGCCGCTCAACCGACTGAGCCACCCAGGCGCCCCTATCCCCCTGCGTTTCTAAAGCAAGGCCTTGCTCTCTGCAACTACCAGGCCCTGAAAATGAAAGAGCGACTGACTGCCTAGAACACATCAAGTGACCGTGTGACCAGAGACACCCATGATGAGCTGGATTCTGTCAGACTCACCAAGCTATGGAGTGAGGTAAGAGCCAAGCAATCAATCAAGATAAAAGTAATGCCTTTGTTATCAGGCACAAGCAAGTTCAGAGGGCATGCGCAAGCAGATAGACCATACTCCATGTCATCGATTAGTATTGCACCTACATCTCTCCATCAGATCATATCTACACTATCAGCAACGTCCCTTAGTATCAGCTGAGAGAGGAGACAAAAAATATAAGCTTGAGACAAAAAATAAATAGATGGGTAAGCTCAATATGTGAATTTGATGCAGTTGTCCCTAAAGAACAATTAGTATATAAAGTTTTCCCCCTGGGGACCTGCCTTAATGGCCAAGACATCTTCAATGGAAAGAATTTTATTTTACAATCATAGATTACTGGGCTCTAAATAATTCCTTTGAATTCTGCTTGGAAACACACCATTGTCTGAGCACATCTCTCTTTTGTAGTGCCTATTATCAATTCCAGTTAGCAACAACCAGCTCATGCTATCATTTCTGCCACAAAAACCTCCTTGCCTGTGCCACAAGTTCATTAGGTACTTTTTTTCATTTTCTAGGCTATTGCAGGCAAACTGACTAAATGGTTTACCACCATGTAACATGAGTCACCATTTTCCTAAATCATATTACAGGTTTTTGCCATCTGATTCGAAAACCAGTGACGCATACTTCATGTTTTTGTTACAGAAGAACCCTATTTCTAGTACCAGTTTCTGTATGTATACAGTGTTGTGCAATAATGCCACATAACAACCTCAAAAACCTCAGTGGCATCAAAACAAGAAGTATTTTCACATTTATAGCTCTGTTGTTTGGCTGTGGGTTGGACATAGGCAGTACTTAGCTGAGACAGGCTGGAGCCTAGGCTTCTGTCATGGTTTATTTCTATTCCACATATTTTCACTTAGAAATACAGGTTACCTGAAGCATATTCTTCTTTTATTTATTCGTTTATTTTTTTTTTAATTTACATCCAAACTAGTTAGCATATAGTGCAACAATGATTTCAGGAGTAGATTCCTTAATGCCTCTTACCCATTTAGCCCATCCCCCTTCCCACAACACCTCCTGTAACCCTATTGTTTGTTCTCCATATTTAAGAGTCTCTTGTGTTTTGTTCCCCTCCCTGTTTCTTTATTATTTTTGTTTCCCTTCCCTTATGTTCATCTGTTTTATATCATAATGTTCTCATATGAGTGAAGTCGTATGACATTTGTCTTTCTCTGACTGACTAAATTCACTTAGCATAATACCCTCCAGTTCCATCCATGTAGTTGCAAATGGCAAGATTTCATTCTTTTTGATTTCTGAGTAATACTCCATTGTGTGTGTGTGTGTGTGTGTGTGTGTGTGTGTGTGTGTGTATACACCACATCTTATTTTTCCATCCAGCCATCGATGGACATTTGGGCTCTTTCCATATTTTAACTATTGTTGACAGTGCTGCTATAAATATTGGGGTGCATGTGTCCCTTTGAAACAGCATAACTGTATCCCTTGGATAAATACCTAGTAGTGCAATTGCTGGGTCATAGGGCAGTTTTATTTTTAAGCATATTCTTCTCACATTAGATGACAAGAGTGCAAGTGAAGCAAGCAGAAGATGCTATTGCAGAGTTCCTTAGTGCTTTGTGCTAAACCTACACAGTATACTCTGCTTGTATTCTACTGGCCAGAGCATGCCAAATGGCCAAGTCAGTGATGGGGGACAGGGATCAGAGTATATTCACCCATAGCCAGAGGATCTGAAAAGTCATATGGCCCTAACTGTCAGATCCATATTCGTTTCTATACTCACCCTATGCTCCAGCTATCTGTATCTGCTACTTACTTTTTCAAACTCACCTACCACTATGTCCTTCCATCTTAATAGAAAATTTTTCTGCTTTCTCTGCCAATTCCTCTTATTCTTCAAGGTCTAACTCCAAAAGTACCATTCTTTGAAGTCTCCCCCATCCCATCTTCATCAATATTTACTTTCATACAATTTTTTTTTGTTTTTCACTGAATCAGTTTCTGCATTATAAAATACATAGGTATGTGTATCTCCAGGCAGATTACAATCTCTTTAAAGGAAGATACAACATTTTACTCATAAAAAAGAGCTTCTTGTACAAAAAGCCTTCCCAGACTATGTGTCACTTATTTAGTGAACAGGTTAAAGGTGTAGTGAGATGCTAATAGCCCAGCCAAAAGAGGGCCATTCTGGGCCTGGAACAGCCAGAGTCCCTAAGACTGTCACCTCTAGCTGGGAGCAGCCACTTTTGTTTGTACCGATATACAATACAAATAGTTATTTTTTATGTGTGCTATAGAAAAAGCTCTAAAGCACCTAGACAAGTGTTGCTCTGTTAATAAATAGTTCATAAATACTCACTGAATAACAAACTGTAAATCCTTTCCATAAATTAAATAGCACTTTAAAATCATGTATTTTGAAACAAACATTCTAAGTTCAAAATACTACAGATCAGTGTGAATCACACATTTTCTTGGAGCTTAAGATGCATAAATTAAATAAGCTGTCATGGGATTTCTTAAATATGATGTCAATACACATAACAAATATGATTGTGCAATTTATAGAAAAAGTACATGCTTGAATACCATTTAAAAAGGCACTATTAACTAAGTATTTTTCTTTATTAAATATTTTGAAGTCAACCAATAGGAATAAGTCAGATAATAATAAATAGAATTTGCGTAAGAAAAATTGTTCAGCACAAATTTCTGGTTAGGAGAGAATTATATTTCCTTGGGGCTAATGAAAACATGCCAAGGTGAGTTACGATATAAACTAATTTCTGTGTGTCCATTTTGTCTATATCTGAATGTTGGCTAATCTGATTTTCCCTCCTACAAGGCCAGAAATCTGAAAATATGATACAAGCTAAAGAATGGGCTGTCTCATATCTTATGTCTGAAACTATGGAGCTGTCTCTTACTTAGTATTGCACCTACATCTTACTTGTATTCGTGCCACTCATACCAATGCAGACGAGATAGATAAAAATATGAGGCACTTCTCTTAGTTTAGAGATCTGCCACCATGGTAGAGGAGACTTAAAAAGATTTATAAGTAAAGCTTTATTTAATCCCATCTGTTTCCCTTCTAACTAGTCCTTGAATCAATTCCATTTTATTTCCTTTGCCACCACCTTTGTCCAATTTGCCATCTTGTCTAATGTTCTCTATGCTAGCATTTTTTTTTATTAAGGGAAACAATTATTTCTCCTTTACTTGATTATATAGCTCTCCCAATCCTGCTTTGTACAGATTTGGTTAGTAAACATATATACCTAATACATACAGAACACTCTTCTAGATGCATGTAGCTTTAGAAAATGCAGTTTCTATCTACATGAGGCCTATGGCTTATTAAATAAAATATCTATAGAAGTAACTATAATGTAAAGTTATGTCATGCCAATGCATAGACTAAGGAACAAGAATGTAAGTTCTGGAGCCAGACTGATTCCAATCCTGACTCACAACTGTCTAGCTACATGACCTTGGAAAAATTATCCAACTTATTTCCTCATCAACGAAATGTACTCACTAAGAGTACCTACCTTGAAGGTTTGTTTTGAGAATCAAATGAGTTACTATGTGCAGAGATCCAAGCATCATTCCTGGATTGCAAAAAGTACTAAATAAATATTAGTTACTATTATTACTGGAGAAAAAGATCACTTTCAACTTAGGGAATCACAGAAAGTTTCATGATTTAGGCAGCACTCAAACTGAACTTGAAAGGTAGAGGTTAGGCATTCTTGACAGGAAAGTGAAAAAGCAAGTCTGTCATGAAATAAGCAGGCTCCTTCAAGAAGCTCTTCATTCCCCACGGGCATACAGAAAATGGGGTAAATATCTTAATGTGGGCAACTGGTGATTAGTGAGACTATATGATCTATGATTGCTTCTTTTCTGGCTCCTTCCCTCTTCTGCTATTGCTAACAGGATGATGATTTCTCTGTGTGTAAAAAGACAAGGATGGATTAGATGATTATATTAATTTCCTGAATAGGAAACCGAATTCATTATGAGATTACTTGAAAGTCGTGTACTAGATATTTTCAGGGGAGAGCCATCACTTGCCTGGCTCCCAAAGCGGTCCCTTACCTACAGGCCTTTAGTTTCTCCCCAACACTGTCCTCCTAAGGCCCCAACACACATGTACATGTGCACACACATACACGCATATCCACGCACACATCTTATTTTGCATCTATACACAGGTAGATAAATGTACATTCTAATGTGAACACCTAGAGGTAATGACTCCAGTTTTGTCTCTATTAACTGAAAGTAATGACTGGTTTCAAACCAAACAGAAGAAAAAAGTAGCCCTGTAGTCTGCTGTTACAGGCATTTTTTTTTAAGTAGGAAGAACCATAAAGAACTTCATGCAAACCAGGTGTAGCTAACCTTATTGGGCATGAAGGAGAAAGTAGACCTGATGAAAGTCTGGTCTGTATCCCCAAAAAGAAGTGAATAAGTCAGGCACAAAAACCATTGCTTAACACTAGAGGAAGCTGAATAAAAATACTTTGGAAAAGTCACTTAGGACATATTCACACTAGCTGTCTGCATTTTAAGTTAGGAGATTCTTGCCAACTTTGTTGTTTATTTGAAACTACATGGAATGGACATCAGTATCCCAAGCGGTCAAAGTATTATCTCCAGTTAGCCAACCAAATTTTTAAGCAGACCCCTTAATGATATCATTTAGGATAGATACATGTATTAAAATATGACGTGAAATACATTTGAGTTTATCTGGATCATCTGAATTGCTTGCAAATTTAGCTATGTTACACAAAGAGATTTGATTAATATAACCGAAAGAAAGAAATGTGATGTAAGTTGACTGTAGCTCAAAGACTTCATTTTCCTAAAGTTTTTCACAAAAAGGTCATTAGTTATGATTCATCAATCACTGGCTAATGAAACCAGATAATATTTTACTTTCATTACTCACCAGGCCATGATTCTGAGTTTGTGGAAATGTGACTGTCTTCAAATTCATCATATAATGGCAAAAACATTCTTGGTTAGCAGAATAGCTAATATATGTAACTTACTAATGTATCTTTTGTTTAAAATATCATTGGACCTACCAATATAGAAAATTTTTAATTAAGCATCTTTTGGTGGTCGGTTAACTCTTTTCTTTGGACTGGGCCAGAATAAATGGTTGTCTCTATGATGGGATTTTAAGTAAACTAATTCCAAAATATCACTCTCAAAAGGTTAAAAATTTCCTATATTCCTTTATAAGATATTACAGTTTCTGTTAAAAATGTAGTTCCATGAATAAAAGAGACTCAGCAAATATGTGTAGATTGGATAATAGTATATTAGCCACTATCAGGTTCCCTTATGCACAGTGAAATATTTGGTCAGTAGATACAGCTAATCACTTATGAAGTTGTACCTCATGCCTCCAGTTAAGCTAAAACACCTATATATACTGTAAAAAATCCACACACATGTGCCACGTACCACACGTGCCCATGTGATATACACCTGTCATCTTGAAAATCAAATTGTCATTGTCATTTATTTTTCCTTCCTTAGTCTGTATGAGAGATGACAGGCTACATCAAGGACTGAGGTCTTTTTTTTTAATTTTTTAATCTTTATTTATTTTTGAGAGAGAGACAGTGTGTGAGCAGGGAAGGAACAGAGAGACACGCACACACAGAATGCGAAGCAGGCTCCAGGCTCCGAGCTGTCAGCACAGAGCCCGATGTGGAGCTCGAACTCACTGAGCTGTGAGATCATGATCTGAGCCAAAGTCGGATGCTCAACTGACTGAGCCACCCAGGTGCCCCAAGGACTAACTTCTATGGAAAAATATTTTTCTTTTTTTTTTTTGTTTATTTTATTTTATTTTATTTTATTTTATTTTATTTTATTTTATTTTCAATATATGAAATTTATTGTCAAAATGGTTTCCATATGGCAAAATATTTTTCAGTCCCTTTTGCTCTTCCCTTTCTCTTAACTCTTCAGACATGTCCCTCAGGTGCCTCATTTTGCTACTTTCCAATGTGATGCCAGCTAACTAAAGACACCATTCTCACTAAGAGGTAACATCCTCTTCTGCTGCCTCTTAATTTTGAATTTACCAGGCTCCTCCCAGGCAGGTGCATATTTTAATGGGCCTTTTGTTAAAGTTTTTCATTAAAAAGACTGGCTCGAATGTTGGGAATTTTAGCACACAAGAAGCCAAAGAGGCAAATGAATATTTGATAGGAAAACCCTTTAAGATCCTTCATATTATACTGTAACTTATCTGATGAATGTAGCAGAAAATTATATTCATGAGAGAAAGATGAAAGAAAATGAACATATTAATTAAAGTCCCACTCTATGCACAATAATGCATTTGGCTCATCAAGTTATAAACAATTTTCTTTTTTTAATTGTTTTTAATGTTTATTCATTTTTGAGAGACAAAGACAGAACATGAGTGGAGGAGGAGCAGGGAGAGAGGGAGACACAGGATCCAACGCAGGCTCCAGTTTCTGAGCTGTCAGCACAGAGCTCGACACAGGACTGGACTTGAACTCCTGGGCCATGAGATCATGACCTGAGCTGAAGTCAGATGCTTGACCTACTGAGCCACCCAGGTGCCCCACAATTTTCTTTTTTAAAGGTAAGGTAGCAGTCTGAGGTTTTAGATTTAGAGTAAGTTTTTCTGTACACTGAATTCAGATGTTAGTAAACCCCAGCCCTTTTCTCTTTAATAACGAACTGTAGTACTGCTTGTCCTTTTTCTTGGTAAGATCAGTGTTGATAATAAAGGTTCTTTCTTCAAAATCCCTAGCTCAAATGAACAGAATGATTTTTCGAATCCATGTTTTGTAAATACAGAGCAATTAATCTATAGGAGACAGTAGATGGTAGTTAAATACACACACAAAACTAAACCATAACAATACCTTCAAAGAAGCAGATTAATATTCAATCTTCAGTTACTTGTTGCTTTGCTTTGATTTTGATCTGTTTTTGTTTTATGTTTGATTTTGTTAAGCACATTTGCAGAATTTTCTAAGACTTTTTATAGTCCAAATTTAATTCATTCTTTACCTAAGCTCAGATAATCAAGGTATGTGAAAGTCTAAATGTATGTGCATATTCATATAGACTCTACCTGCTCCTTGCACTAGAAAAACTAAATTATTGTAAATCTGTGGATCAATGCTTATCATATGAGCATAGCAGTCTAGAGACTGAGAATAGACTATTCTAAAAGTTTAGAACCAGAGAAAGAATAACAGATTTATCTGCAAGCAAGCCCCATACTATCTTTTTTTTTCCTTTGGCACAAACAATAATAACTATGTTTGTTAATTTTAGGTGAATGGGTAATCCTAAAAAATTTAGGTTCACTATCAATTTGTGGGAATGGATTTATAGTATAATGTTATGAATTGTAATTGATTTTAAATTGGTTTTTGCCACGTCATCACTGAAGCCAAGTAGTCAAAACTGAACCAAAAGTGTAAAACTGAAATGCATTTTTCCATTCCAAGTCATGAAAGACAATCACAAATTATGTTTTTTTTTAAACAAATGAACTGATAATAGAATTAAATCTGACATCAGTTACAAAGTCAGTTTACCAAATGACAAAGTTTCCAAATTTACCAAATTTGCAAACTTATAAAAACTTGTCATAAGGCATATTGTTTTTAAACATACATATATTTTCATTAAATACATTTTATTATTTTTTTTCAATATATGAAGTGTATTGTCAAATTGGTTTCCATACAACACCCAGTGCTCATCCCAAAAGGTGCCCTCCTCAATACCCATCACCCACCCTCTCCTCCCTCCCACGCCCCATCAACCCTCAGTTTGTTCTCAGTTTTTAAGAGTCTCTTATGCTTTGGCTCTCTTCCACTCTAACCTCTTTTTTTTTTTTTCTTCCCCTCCCCCAAGGGTTTCTGTTAAGTTTCTCATGATCCACATAAGAGTGAAACCATATGGTATCTGTCTTTCTCTGTATAAATACATTTTAAAGAATATTCAATTTGTCAAAAGCTGAGTCCTAAGCTTATTTGGTCTTAATTATTTTCTAATAAATGTATAGAATATATTAAATATATTAAAATTTAATATGTTCTAAAATATAAGTATATTAATTAAATACAGCCTAATAAGATGGTATTATAAGCATAATAAATATGAATAAATTCATTGAATAGTAATATTTGTGATAAATATATTCATGAAGAATACAATTAGGAAGAATGCATTTATGAAGAATGTATTCATATAACATATTCTTCAATAGGTTCTTGACTATATTCAAGAAAAAAATAATCATATTCACTTTATATAACCAATAAATTATGTTTATAGGAAACCATACAAAAAAACATTTAATGTTCTTATAGAGATTAATCCTTAAAACAATATTTTTGGTAAACTAGTAAATTTAAAGTCTGTTCCATTAACGGCTTTCAGTGCCTTGATCTTTGAAGAATTCACCTACTTCCATAAAATTGTGGTGAAAAGGTAGTATGTGTTATAGAGCAGTCAAACACAGAAACATGTTTTTTGAGCACAGGATGTAGATCAAAAATGGGTTATTGTGTTCGAAAGAATTTGCCTTTTTGTATGTACAGTCAATCAAACTAAAACTGCTAACTATGTGATTTTATACTGAGAAGATATATCCCCAAAAGAAAACATATATGGAACAATAACTATCTTTTATCCCTGATTTAGCGGAAGCCACGGGCATAGCCATCTTTCCAGTAGTGATAAATATCTCGTTTTAGATTCCAGAGCAATTTCTCTTTGACTGAATTTTGGCCTGTTGTGTGACCCAACCTCCAATATCATCAGATGTTGTATATCCTGAATTTGCATACTTCCTTATGAAAGAAACACCCACATTTTCCAATGTACCTCATTTGGACACAAGATGAGCTAGCTAGCAAGCCATACAAATGACATTGTGCCATTAACAATAGGTCCAGTGTGTTTTGCAGTAATTGCCCAATGTAAATCCCCTTGTGTAAGGTAGAGCATTTCCTTCACTCCTTGTGGAAATCTCTTAGTAACATGACTGATCTCAAATTCAAACTTATTTCAAACTACAGTGGGGGGGGGGGGGAGAAAGCTGCTATTTATAGACAGTCAAAACTGTGTTATTGAAAGATGAGGACTGTTTTAAGATACAGAGGAGTTGTCTTCCTTTTTGCTAACTTCATATGGAAAGAAATTGTTGAAAGTGAAACACCTTTGAAGATAACTTGCTTAAAATTCATTGTCAATGAGCCCAAATTGATCTATTTCCTCAAGTACAATTTATTCGGTATACACAGAGTACAAAGTGGCACACTGGGCATTAGAGTTAAGCGGTAGCCTTGGTCCATTTCATCACCTTTTCTAACTCCATTTGCAGTAATTGTCTCTACTTCACAATTACCATGTATTATAGCTCATCAGGCATGCTTATTGTTTCATATGCCTAGGTCTCAACAATATTTAAGTTTCCCTGTGGCCTAGAACTATGGTTTTACCTTATTTTTACACCCATATTTCCTAGTTAGTGCTGAGTTTCAAATATGTACTGCATTCATACTGCCAGTCAGTACAATAATGTGGATTCAAGAGATCTCAACCAAATCAAATATGACTAAAAGAATGGCTGGTCTCACTTTACTGGAACTGTTTTGACTGCTAGAGTAAGTAGGAATTTACATACATCATTCTCCTCATCTTTAGGCCCAGTGCTCATTGAGTCTTATATCAATCCACAAATGATCAAGCACATGACTCTTTTATCTCTTTACTTTTATTATCAGTTCAACTCAGTCATTTATTATTATCACTTTTCTTGAGATAGTTGGTTACCATAAGAAAAATACTAAATTCCCACTTCATTCCATAGCCCAAAATAAATTCAAAAAATAGTTCTGGAAGAAAATTTTTGCATTATTTATAGGTTATGATGGAAGAAAAGACCTTTCTAAATATAAAAGTAGAGGCAAAAATACTTATATTAAATATTAAAAAGTTAAAATTTAGAGCAACAACAATAAATAAAGAAAATAAAGTCTATTCATAGCAAATAAGAATCTGGGAAACACTGAAATACATATGACAAATTTTAATAGCTTTATATTAATAATGCTTACCTATCAATAAGAAAGATATACCATCAACAGAAACATGGACAAAAAAATAAGAACATATTCACAAAAGAATAAATAGCAAGTAAATTACCATACATTTAAAATTATAAACTTTAACAACTTTTTCAATAAATCACCTATAATCAGTATCTTTATTTCTTGACCTCATTTCTCAACCACTGTGGCTTCCAGCCAAACTGTTGCACTAAAATCCTTCATCAGAACCCCTAGTGAGCTCACTGTTGCTAAATCCAACAAACATCTACCTTTTAGTCCTTCTTTTTCTTCACCTTTTAGCAATATTGGACACTGAGGACCATTCTCTTTTAAAAATATATATATTATCTTCCCTTGGCTTCATGATATCATGTTCCGTACGTATCACCTCTTACCTGTACCCTCACTGCATTTTGAGTCATTTATCAACCACCAGAGATCAAAGGCAGAAGACATTTTTATCACTTGAATTAATATTAATTTGATTCAGCCATTTATATTAATAGTGATGCTACCTTCCATAGCTTTCTTTCTCTATCTGCTCCTTCTTACTCTCCTTTGGATGCTCCTCTTCTACCCACTCCATAAATGCTGGAAATTTTGAAGACTCTGTTCTGTTATTATTCTTCCCTTCCTCATTTTACCCCTGTGGAGATTACTTATTCCTATTGCCTCCATTGCCATCTATAAAGACACAAACATCAGACTCTTCCAACAATTGCCTGCTAAACTACTCAACTTGGATATTTTGCAAACATTTCAAATTTATTGTTACCAAACTGTCTAAATCAGAAAATTTGGAGTCCTCCTAGATTATATTCTCTCCCTCACTTCCACATTCAATGAATTGTTCCGTCTGTCAATTCTGCTTTATAAATATCTTCTGAATCCATCCACTTATCCCTGCTCTATAATGGACATCTGTTGTTTTGACTTTCTAGCACCCCTCCACTTCTTTTTGTTACCAGAAGTCCTCTATTGGATTTGTTTTTAACTCATTGAAAATATGAGTCTGTCCTTTTATAGATGATGCAGCAGTAATAGTTGCATTACTAGAGCCACCTGTGGCCTTGTTTGTAGCCATGTGGAAAAAACCAGTCTGAGACAATCAGTCTGAAAAGTAGAAAGTACAAAAAAAAAAAAAAAAGGAAAAAGATGGGTAATGACAGCAAAGAGAATGGAAAAGAAAGGGAGAGGGAATGAGGAAGAGACTGTTGGAGTTTGGGGTTTCCATTGTTCCTAAGAACCAGGTGAAATTTTTACTTTAATGTTTTGTTAAAAGAGCCAAAAGTTCTCCCTTTTGCCTTAAGCTGGTTTAAGTTAGATTCCTATCACTTGTAACCAAAGAATTGTAATACAAGCTGCAAGTCACTCCTGTCCACATTGTTGCCTCCTACCTAATCTCCCCAAATGCACCCTTACTCTCCCCAAATGCACTCTTACTCTCCATTATCAAAATGCAACTAGAATTATATTTTAAAAATGAAAAATCATATCCTTAAAATAAAGTCCTCAATCTTAATGTGGCTTCCAAGGCCTTTATGTGATCTGACCTCTAAATACCTCTCACACTGTGTCTTGAATCATTCGATTGGGGTCCATGTTCTAGCCACACTATATTTTCTTCAGTTCCTCAAACATCAGTCAGTCTGAAAAGCGCTTACTTCTGTGCTTCCCTGCATTTCCTTCACTTCCCAGCTGGGTCAACTTCTGCTCATCTGTAAGTGTATTCCAGGAGGCTGAGTCTAACACCTTGGCCTAAATTATAGCTCCGTTAGATATGTTCTTCGTCATCACGCCTTTAACTGCTACATGCTTAATATAGATTTAGAGTGACATCATATCATTTATACTTTTAAACCAGCTAAACTTTAAGTTCTATCAAAGTAAGAACCTGATCTGTCTTGCTTACCTCTGAATCATCCCCCCCACTTCCTACCATCACCCAATTCAGTGCCTGGAACACAATAGATGCCTATTAGTATTTGCTGAATTGAGACTGAATTTTAAAATACAAATGAGCTGCCATTTTTTACTCATCAAATTGTCAAAGTTTGCTTTATTATAATACTCAACATTGGCAAAGATCTTTCGTGTACTGATGATGAAAGTACTGAAATGGCAACTGAGTAGAAGATATCAGGTATTTAAAACTGTAGTCTTTGACCTGACAATTTTATTTCTGGAAAGATTAAGAAAAAATTATGGACAAAATAATGTAGAAGGGAATATTTACCACAGCTTTGCTTCCATAAAATATTTTTAAATTACAGAAAAAAAGCCTGAATGTCCAACAATAGGGATTGTTTATTTTATGCATATGCAATAGAATAAAATGTGGCCACATTATTACAAGGTTATTATTGACATGGAAAAGTATTCATAGCACTACTTGGCAATGAGAAAGAATGAAATATGGCCTTTTGTAGCAACGTGGATGGAACTGGAGAGTGTTATGCTAAGTGAAATAAGGCATACAGAGAAAGACAGATACCATATGTTTTCACTCTTATGTGGATCCTGAGAAACTTAAGACCATGGGGAAGGGGAAGGAAGAAAAAAAGTTAGAGAGGGAGGGAGCCAAACCATAAGAGACTCTTAAAAAGTGAGAATAAACTGAGGGTTGATGGGAGATGGGAGGGAGGGGAAAGTGGGTGATGGGCATTGAGGAGGGCACCTGTTGGAATGAGCACTGGATGTTTTATGGAAACCGATTTGACAATAAATTTCATATGAAAAAATAAATCATATGATCTACTGAGAAAAAAAAGAAAAGTATTCATAGCATGTTCTTAAATAACAAAGGCATGTTACAAAATGGTATGAAAGATATGATGTCACTTTAAGTCTACATGAAGATATATAGAGATTAAAAATCTATGTTGGGAGAATATTCATCAAAATATTATGTTTTATTGTATCTTGGAGGTTTGACTAAGTTGGTTTTTACTTTAATATTTTTGCTTATCTGTATTTTCTATGTTTTTTTAATGAAAATACTGGGTGATTTAAATTTTTTTCCTCACAAAATTGCTACCATATATCGAGTGTTTATAAACTTCTAGGCACTGTGGAAAATATTTCATATGCATTATCATTTACCACATAACCATTAAAGATTGCTTTTGTTATTCAGTATTATAAATGAGGAAATAGAGATTTAGAGATATTAACTTGTTTAAGGCCACACAACCTGGATTCCAATCCAATTTTGTCAGCCTCCAAAGCTTAACTTTTAATCATTACACTATAATAACAAGGTGCCTAAATGTGTACAGGACACTGTGCTAAGAGTCATTGGGTGAATAAGAAGTTAGCAATTAGTAGCTCTCACTTTCAAGCGGCTTAGCAGTCAATAAGTAAGACATGTAGACTACTGTACAACATGGGAAAATGTGTTTTATAACATGAGAGGTACAAACCTGGAGGTCAAAAAATTCAGGGGTGTTTTGGGAATAACAAGCACGTCATCTTGTTTTATTAGTATGGTTTCTCAAAATGTGGCCTTCAGCCCATCTGCCACATATTTATCAGCTCATCTCAGGAGAAAAAAATCCCTACCAACTCAGGAGAATTCAAATGATTTCCATGAACATCATACATTTGGTATCTTGCATTTTTTAAAAAAATGCCTTACAATACTTATAAACGTTACTAGCAATATAATACTGAAAGCTTGATTCTTGGTCAAGGGAATATAAGAAGTGTACCAACACCAGGCTATATTGTGTTCCCATACCTGAGGTCAGACAAATGCCGTGTAACCCACCAACATCTCCTGGGCCTTTGGGTCTTGGTTTGTACTGATTTGAAATTGGCCTTAGGAAGTTTTCTCCTAGGTTTCAAACACATCTTGGGACAAATTTGAAGGACAGATTGAGGTGGATTCAAAATACCTCCAAATACCTCTATTCTTATGGAAAATGTCAGGCTCCCGATTGCATCAGCCTCTTAGTCACTATCTTAAAAGCTCTGCTAGAATTTTGTTTTGTTTTGTTTTGTCTTGTTTGTACTAGATGACATTTTAATTTTATTTTTTACCGTGGTAAGGACACTTAACATGAGTCCTAACTTCTTAGATTTCTAAGTACACAATACAGTATTGTTAATTATAAGCACAATATTGTACAGCAGATCTCTAGAATTTGTTCATCTTATATAACTGAAACTTTATACCTCTTGAACAACAAATCCCTATTTCCCCTTTCCTTGCCCATGCAACCACCATTCTACTCTGTATGAGTTTAACTATTTAGATACTAATATAAGTGGAAAATCATGCAGTGTTTCTGACATAGCATAATATCTTCCAGGTTCATCCATGTTGTCACATATAGACTAAGGCACCTTAATGGTTTTTAATGGCTCAAACTTCTTAGAACTTTGTCTAACTGATATCATCCACCCTTCCTGGTCTTTCTTCCCTTTGCATTTAAGGATAGCCTTTAAAAGGGAAGGTCTTCTGTTTTATTTCACAGACTGACAGGTTAGACTTGCACTTCACCAAAGCACTTCAGTCCAGACCTACACCAAGCCTACACCAGACCCACAGTTTATCCAGAGGTAAACTGAATTTATCTCTGGAAATGCAAAGAGAGGAAATACTAAGATGGGTGAATGGTAGCAATTAGATAAGATTCTAAGAAATTCAAGCCATTAAAAGCCTAGGGGGCTTTAGTATGGTAGCTCCAATTCCATATTGTCAGTAAAATCTCAAAGAGTCCTACTCCATTTTCCCAGTAACTGGGTCACCACCCCCATTTCTCCACCTTCACCTGTTTCAGTAAGGTCATCTGACTGAGAGAATCTCTAAATTGAACATTTGGGGCCCCCTAGTAGGGGTGTTACTATGGCTGTGTTTAGATGTGTTCAAGAACACAGTCATCATCATGAGACCTTCAACTCTGCCTATGTATAATCACTCCTTTTTGCCTATCATCTGTTTATAGATAAAATTTTCTTGCTGTGAGCCTCTGAAACTGAACATATTTGTTCAGAATACATAGGTGTTGGCTTTTCCATCCACAGCCAAAGGTATAGTACAACAAATATCAATAGTCCATCTATGCTAAAACACACTGAAATAAAAACACTCTTTCCCTGTGCTGTACATATTTGGTTGGTTCACTGATTAATTAGCTGTTTCTAACTAATCTGTCTGGGGGTAGAAGGAGTATGGGTGAATGTAGGCAAAAATATCTCAGTGAGCTTGGCAATTTTGTCACCCAATGAATTTACACTTACAGTGAAACCACTAATCTAATCTGTTTTTATTTAAAAAAAAATTTGTTAATGTTTATTCATTTTTGAGAGACAGAAAGAGACAGAGCATGAGTGGGGGAGAGGCAGAGAGAGAGAGAGAGACACATAATCTGAATCAGGCTCCAGAGTCTGAGCTGTCAGCACAGAGCCTGACATGGGGCTCAAACTCATGAACTGCGAGATCATGATCTGAGCTGAAGTTGGTCGCTTAACCAACTGAGCCACTCAGGCGCCCCTAAACCACTAATCTTTAAAGCAATTTTTGGCATAAGTTATTAAACTTCTCAACAGTGGATATAAAATAGATAGATTTCAATTTAAATTTTATGTTACTCTGAGCAGTGCCATAACATAATCACAGGGTCTCTTCTTAAATTATTATAGGACCTGTGTAAATGAGCAAATCCTAATCAGAGTTCTTTTGACTATACACAGTATCACTTAAAACTCATCTTTGTGGGGCACCTGGGTGGCTTGGTCAGTTAAGCATCTGACTTTGGGACTTCGGCTCAGGTCATGATCTCACGGCCCATGAGGTTGAGCCCCGCGTCGGGCTCTGTGCTGACCTCTCAGAGCCTGCAGCCTGTTTCAGATTCTGTGTCTCCCTCTGTCTCTGCCCCTCCCCTGTTCATGCTCTGTCTCTCTTTGTCTCAAAAATAAATAAACGTTGAAAAAAAAATTTAAAAAAAACAACAACAACAACAACAAAACTCATCTTTGTAATTAGATCCAACCACAGCATTCATAACTAAAATTACTATTTGGAGCCAGTTAATTTTATTGCATATCTACTTAGGTTGGAAGTTACTTAGATCAAATTGCAATAAAACTCAAATATAAACAACAGAAAGTAATATTATTTATAAAAGGTTTCTAATATAAAACAAAACAAAAAAATATAAACAAGATTTAAAAGAGCTAATGAACAAGATTTAATCTTAAACAAGATTTAAAATCTTAAACAAGATTTAAAAGAGCTAACTAGAACCATGATAGACAGTAATAGACAGTAATATTGTATAGAGGGGAATAAAGGTTACTCCCAAGACTTCTACAACATGGAACGTTTACAGCTTCTTTCCATACTTTTTGATTTGTGTTAAGGAAATATAAGAGCAAGAGCAGTCAGTGTTCAGTGGCTTTGGTAGGAGATAATATATGATTGCTCTAATGGGCCTATTATATTCTTTTTTGTTCTTCCTTTTTATTTAAGTCATATTTGAAAATCTCCTGCAGACAACTTGGCTCTTTCCCAGAGGTTTGGTCCAACCCCAGGTTCCATTGCTATCAGATCTAGTGGAGGTCAATGCACAGGCCAAGCAGCTGCAGGTCTGCTAGGATGTAAGGACACCCCTTTAGCATAGCTAAGGAGCATTTCTGATGAGTCAATAGAAAGAAGGTCAGGCTAATAATTATTCTCAAGTGGTCATTTTCTGCCATTTGACAGTTCAAATTTCCCAAATTTACCTTCCTTCAAACTCCAATCTTAGTTATAAGACTTAATTTCCTAAAAAAATTAATTTCCTAACTTATATATAATTGTTCCAACTGTGTGGCAGCTGTAGTGTGTGGAAATGGATGTTAGACTCTTTTTCCATACCCTAACATGAATGTGAAAAGTTATATAATCTCTCAAAGCATTCAAATGATCTTCAGTAGAAGTTAATTATTTCCTACTTCACAGGGTTGTTTGAAGATCAGGTGAGATATTATACAGAAGATCCTAACACAATGCCTGACACAGAGCAGATTCTAGATAACCATACATTTTTAATGTCCACCTCCCTCTTCCCCATAAAACATTGCTTTCCAACTCTTTGAGAACACTATGCCAACAATTATCTCTTTCTCTCCCCGCTCACCAAACTCCCCTTTTCTGATGGCTCCTGAAAGATCAATAAACATTTATTGAATGTGTAGTTAGCAAGTTGGCCAGGTATTTTTCCCATGTTATTTTAACCTAACCCTAACCTCTCCTGAAGCTATTGGTCTTTCTTTCTCCTCTTTATGATGAAAGCTCTTCAAAGAGGCTGTAGTAGAAGAATCCATATAAAGAGTATTGTCAGGGGAAGTATAAATGTCTGGGTGCTGTGCCCAAAATTTAGATGACATGTTCAAGTGCATATTTTCCACATACTATTTTCCCATCATAGTCTTAAAAGAATCCTTATCCTCAATATGTTGAGATCCACTGATAGACATCAGTAACATTTCAGGACTGTCACACTATTCCTTTATATCTGCTTCTCTCCTTACTATGAATTGAAATTTTCCTAGCTATAGCCATCAGTAAACTTTATTTTAATGTTTATTCGTTCATTTTGAGAGAGAGAGAGAGAAAGAGAGAGAGAGAGAGAGCGCGCACACGTGTGAGCAGGGGAAGGGCAGGGAGAGAATCCCAAGCAGGCTCTGTGCTGACAGCTCACAACTGTGAGATCATGACCTGAACCAAAATCAAGAGTCAGACACTAAACCGACTAAGCCACCCAGGTGCCCTGTCATCAGTGAATTTTTACTTGCCAGCTTCCAATTTCTATTTTTAGTCTTCATCCTACATAATGTATTTGTACCATGTGACATTCATCCCAAGCTTTCCTTCTTGGAACTTTCCCATCACTTCATTTTTGAAATTACTTTCATTTCCCAATAAGTCATGTTTGTGCACTCCTATTTCTTTCTCTACTCCTACTCTTCAGTATGACTCCTAAATTTTGATGTGCCCCAAGATATTCTTTGTCTTAATTTATTCTTGTTGTACATCCTCTTTTTTCATTGTATAATTTATGTCCAAAAACATCCCACATTTCTAGGTTAGACCTATCCTGAAATCCAAATCCATATTTCAAGGCAATTTAAAAATAAATTGCACAAATACACTAAAGTTTTAAGTTTCATTGGTAATCAAAGAAATTCAAGTTATTATAAAAATATTGCGTTCTTTTACCATACAAGTGATGGGTAGTTTTTTTTTTTTCTAAATAATATAACTGTGTTGAAAAATTTAAGGACGAACAGATACACTAATGCATTTCTAAAGATGAGAAGATTATTACAACCTTTATACAGAGGAATTTGGCTCTATAGCTCAGAATTCTTTGAAATATACCTACACAGTTCTGCTTCTATACTGTGAAGTTATACCAAAGGACCCTCCCACTAAAAGACAACTAGAACGAGGGTGCCTGGGTGGCTCAGTTGGTTGAGCGTCAGACACCTGACTTTGGCTCGGGTCATGATCTCACAGTTTCATGAGTTTGAGTCCCACATGGACTCTGCACGGACAGTATGGAGCATGCTTGAGATTCTCTTCCTTGATATTTCTCTCCCTTTCTCTCTCACAAAATAAATAAATTTAATAAAAAGGTAGCAAGAAATTGGATACATTAGGAGATAGATAGATAGATAGATGATAGATGATGGGTGATAGATATAGATGATATAGATACAGATAGGCATGGCTAAACTCATAAGAAGAAAAGGAAATCTCAAAGTAGGAGGGGTGAGACAATGAACTAAAATTTGAGCACAGCCACAAGTAAGTAAGTGAAAGAACGTTGCCCTGGAAACAAATACTGATAAAAATCCTGAAATCATGAAGTCCTAACCTCAAGGTTGGAGAACTAATGTGAGTCTTCTATATAACTCTGGACCTTCCTTGGAGCTAAAGTGATCCCAAATACTGGCAAATTCTGATAGTGGCAGATGAAACCATAAATATCCTTTCTAAGGGAACATCCCACTATGGGCCCCTTGGATTCTTACAGATTGAATTTATCCGTATTTTTAACATATTTATTTATTTATTTATTTATTTATTTATTTTTGAGAGAGAAAGAGAGAGAGAACGAAGAAGGGGCACAAAGAGAGGGTGATCTGAAGAAGGCTATGTGCTGGGAGCCTGATGAGGGACTTCAACTCATGGAACCATGAGATTATGGACTGAGCTGAAGTTGAGCACAACCAACTGAGCCACCCAGGTGCCACCCCCTACAGATTGAATTTAAAAGCATATGATCTTATACATATAAATCAAGCCATTTTGACTGAAAGCTATCAGAAACAAAATACAGATTAAATTTCTAAGGAAATTCATATGCTGAAATTATCAGAAACACAACATTAAACATATATCAAATGATTAAAAACCTAAAGTTGGATTATTTTAAAACCAACCAAAAAAAGACTATTATAAATGAACAATAAATATTTAAAAGTAAAACAACTTAACCTTTGATATTAAAAACTCATTTAATGGGTACAGCATATCAGATAGAGATGAAAGAGACAATTCATGAACTGAAGAAGAGATTTCAGGATAATACTCAGAATTAGTATAAAAGATTCAGGAACCAGACTCAATTTGAATTCCGGCTCTATCACTAACTGGGTCTGTGACCTTAGGTATGTTACTATCCTCTTGTATTTCAGTTTTATGATATATTAAAAAATAGGGGTTTGTGTAAGGATGAAGTGCTTGGACCAAAGCTGATAATATTAAGCCTATAGAACAAATATTATTGATATGACAGAG
Organism: Panthera pardus; assembly: GCF_024362965.1. Classification (NCBI taxonomy): domain Eukaryota; kingdom Metazoa; phylum Chordata; class Mammalia; order Carnivora; family Felidae; genus Panthera; species Panthera pardus. The sequence goes on along the minus strand of NW_026526991.1, from coordinate 87,446,495 downwards.
GTAATTCCAAAATATCTATTATATCAAGAAACACATGGGCTTAACTTCCTTACCAAAAGAAGGAGTTTTTCAGATAACTCACAAATGAAATCTCACCTTATGCTGTGTAAGAAACACACTAAATATAAAATTATTCAGAAAGATTAAAATAAAAGATGAGCAATGATATACATAGCATATGCAAAAAAGAAAAGAGAAAAAGAAAAAACAAGAGTCTCACAAGGTAGACAAGAAAAAACAAGATAATGTCTAACAAGCTAGAATTCAGAGCAAAAAGCATTAGAAAAAATACAGAAAGGTAGTTTAAAGGTACTAAACAGGACAATTCACAGAAAAATATGTGTGATACATTTCTGTGCACCCAGCAACAGTCAGGCAATTTCACACAGCAGAAAATTCAGGAGGTACAAAGATAAATCAGCAAAAACAATAAGTGGCCTTAATTCTCTTCCCAGTCTAAGACATAACAAGATGAAAAGCATTAAAAAAGGATTTAGAAGACTTGAATTACATTTTTAATAAATTACATGATATGCACATATATTGAAATTTGGTAACTGAAGTAGAAAAGTATGGCTTTAAAAACGTGCTTGTAATTAGTTAAGATGAGGTCAACTGGAGTAGTTTCATCCCCTAATCCAATATGTCTGGTGTCTTAATGAAAGAGGGGTAAATTGGATGCGCGCATGCACACACACACACACACACACACACACACACACAAATACCACATAGAAATGAATACAGAGATGGATGTGATGCTTCTTCAAGCCAACGAACACCAAAGACTGCCAGGCAATCACCAGAAGCTAGGGGAGAGGCATGGAACAGCCCTCAGAAGGAAGCAATCCTGCTCACATCTTGATCTCAGACTTCCAGCCTCCAGAACTATGAAACCATACATTTCTGTTTGTAAGTCACTCTGTTTGCAGTACTTTACTCAGCGGATTGAAAACATCACTGCTATTTTCTGTTCAGTCGCCCAAATCTCCAATTACACCATATTTCAGAGTTTAGTACCAAATAATGCTGTAATATCATTAAATAAATAAGTCAAGCATCAAAGTGAGTAAATTAAATTCTCCCTACAGCCTCTTCTAACTCAAAGATTTTTGTTCATTTGTGTGCTTATTTTGTTTTGATTTTGGGGGAACACAATAGGCCTTTCAAAAGCTCCTAATCTGTATTAGGATCTTAGAAGTCATTGAAAATACATTATTTTTAAAAATACTAAAATAGTATAGAAAGAACACATGTTCATTAAGATAACTTCTTGAGAAACTTTTAAAATATAAAGATGCGAACCTCGCATACTGAGCTCTCCACAGAAGCTTACAAATGAATTGAAGCTGTGAGGGAAAGGCATTACTCACACTCCCCTAGACTTTGGTGGGGTGCAGTGGGCTCCTGTCTCTTTTCAAAATATTACTCACATTTTTTGAATCTGGTAAGAGGAGATGTGAAGAAAGTGTTGGAGAAGACATTATTCACTTTAGGGACTTAAATTTTTCTGTGCTACATTTTTAAAATGATTATAGACAGATTTATTTATTTATTTATTTATTTACTGAGGGAGAGAGAAAGAGAGGAGAGTATGTGCATCAGTGGGGGAAGGGTGGAGAGTGAGAATCCCAAGCAGGGTCCACGCTCCGTGCAGAGCCCAATATACAGCTCAATCTCATGACCGTGAGATCAATGACCTCAGCCAAAATCAGGTTCAGACACTCAACCGACTGAGCCACCCAGGAGTCCCTCAGTGCTGCATTTTAAAGGATGGCAGGAAAGAATGGCTACATGTGGTGTGAAAACAATGGCAATTCTAGATTGCTTTCCAGCAAAGTGCTTCTGTGATTTTACAGAGGTGAAAGTATGTATGTTGGAAAAATTACCCACGTTGTTAATTTGTAGCTTTTTGCATAAAAAATAATCTTACTTAAACCCTCAGAGTGGAGTGGAATGAAAAAAAACATTACTTGATGCAAAGTGGCATAGATTATAAACAAATTGTTTCACAGATTCTAAGGTGTACAGATAGCATTATGAACAATAGCCAGACTATGGAGAGAGCCCAAATGTCCATTGACCAATGAATGGATAAAGAAAATGTGGATATAAAATGGAATATTACTCAGCCATCAAAAAGAATGAAATCTTGCTATTTGCAACAATGTGGATGGAGCTAAAATGTATTATGCTAAGTGAAATAAGTCACTCAAAGACAAATACCATATGATTTCACTCATGTGAATTTAAGAAACAAAACATGAACATATGGGAAGGGGGTGGGGGAGAAAAAGGGGAGAGAGGGAAACAAACCACAAGAGATTCTTAATGACAGAGAACAAACTGAAGGTTGACGGAGGTAGGTGGGTGGGAGATGGGTTAGATGGGTAATGGGTATTAAGGAGGGCACTTGTGATGAGCACTGGGTGTTGTATGTAAGTGACAAATCACTGAATTCTACTCCTGAAACAAATACTGCACTGTAATGTTGGCTACCTAAAATTTAAATTTAAAAAAAAGAAGAGAAAATAAATAATGCCCTCACGATGATCCCTCAGCTATTTTTTTCTTAACCCATTGGGCTTAGTATATAAAGCCATGATCTACCAAAATATTAAAAAATATAAAAATAAAAATAAAAACACATTTTCCCTCTGAAAATGTTTAGAACAATAATATTATTTCCACACCATTTGTGGCAATTCATTAAAAAAATAAGTTTGTAAACATTAATTTATCTTCTTAATTCTGGTATAGTTAACATACAGGGTTATATTAGTTTCAGATGTACAATACAGTGATTCAACAATTCTACGCATTGCTCAGTGCTCATTACGATAACTGTACTCTTTAATCCCCATCACATATTTCACTCATTCCCCAACCCCCACGTCCCCTCTGGTAACTATTTGTTATCTATAGTTAAGAGTCTGTTTTTCTGTTCATTGCTTTCTATCTTTGTTCATTTGTTTGTTCCTTAAATTACACATATGAGTGAAATCATATGGTATTTGTCTTTCTCTGACTGATTTATTTCAGTTAGCGGTATACCCTCTAGATCCATCCATGTTGTTGCGAATGGCAACATTTCAATCTTTTTCTTTTTTTTTTTTTTTAGCTGAGTAATATTCCATTGTGTATATATACTACAACTTCTTCATCCGCTCATCTATCAATGGACACTTGAATTGCTTCCATGTTTTGGCTATGTAAATAACGCTGCAATAATCATATGGGTGCATACATCTTTTTGAAATAGTGTTTTCGTATTCTTTGAGTAAATACCCAGCAGTGGAATTCCTGGATGGTATAGCAATTCCATTTTTAATTTTTTGAGGAATCTCCATACTGTTTTCCATAATTTTGCATAGTTTGTGTAGTTTGCATTCCCACCAAGACATTAGGGTTTCTTTTTCTACACATCCTCACCAGCACCTGTTGTTTCTTGTGTTTTTTATTTTAGCCATTCTGACAGGTGTAAGGTGATACCTCATTATGGTTTTGATTTGCATTACCCTGATGATGAGTGATGTTGAGCATCTTTCATGTGTCTGTTTGACATCTGGATATCTTCTGTGGAGAAATGTCTGTTCATGCCTTCTGCCAATTTCTTAATTGAATTACTTGATGATTTTTTTTATATATTTTGGAAACTAAGCCCTTATCAGGCATACCATTTGCAAATATATTTCCCATTAAGTAAGTTGTCTTTTAGTTCTGTTCATTGTTACCTTTGCCATGCAGAACCTTTTTATTTTAATGTAGTCCCAAAAGTTTATTTTTGCTTTTGTTTCCCTTGCCTCAGGAGATATATCCAGAAAAATTTTGCTATGGCCAACATCAGAGAAATTACTGCTTGTACCGTCTTCTAGATTTTGTTTGGTTCCAGGTCTCACATTTAGGTATTTAATTCATTTGAGTTTATTTTTTGTGTACAGTGTAAGAAAGTGGTCCACTTTCATTCTTTTGCATGTAGCTGTCCAGTTTTCCCAGCACCATTTGTCAAAGAGACTTTTTCCCTATTGTATTTTCTTGTCTTGTTTATCAAAGATTAAATACCCATATAATTATGGATTTATTTCTGGTTTTTCTATTCTGTTCTCTTGATCTATGTATCCCTTTTTATCCCAGTACCAAACTGTTTTGATTATTACAGCTTTGTAATATATCTTGAAATCTGGATTTTGATACCTCCGGTTTGGTTCTTTTTCAAAATTGATTAGGCTATTTGGGGCCTTCTGTGGTTCCATACAAATTTTAGGATTATTTGTTTTAGTTCTGTGAAAAATGCCATTGATATTTTGTTAGGGATTACATTAAACTTGTAGGTTGTTTTATGTGGTATCAACATTTTAAAAATATTTGTTTTCCCAATCCATCAGCATGGAATATCTTTCTATTGCTCTGTGTCATCTTCGATTTCTTTCATCTATGTTTTATACTTTTCAGAGTACAGGTCTTTCACCTCTTTGGCTAAGTTTATCCTTAGGTATTTTATTCTTTGTGGTGAAGTTATAAATGGGATTGTTTTCTTACCTTCTTTTTCTGTTGCTTCATTATTAGTGTATAGAAATGCAATAGATTTCTGTATATTAATTTTGTATCCTGTGAATTTATAAAATCACTTATCGTGCTAGTATTTTTTGGTGAAGTCTTTAGGGTTTTCTATGTGTAGTATCATGTCATTGGCAAATACTGAGACTTTTTTTCCCTTACTTGTATGACTTTTATTTCTTTCTGTTGTCTGATTGCTGTGGCTAGGGCTTCTAGTACTATGCTGAATAAGAGTGGTGAAAGTGGGCACCTTGTCTTGTTCCTGATATTAGGAAAGGAGCTGTCAGTTTTTCACCATTGAGTATGATGTTAGGTGCAGATTTTTCATATATGGTCTTTATTATGTTGAGGTATGTTCCCTCTAAACCTACTTTGTTGAGGGTTTGTGTCATGACTGTATGTTGTACTTTGTCACATGCTTTTTCTGCATCTACTGAAATGATTATATGGTTTTTATCCTTTCTCTGGTTGATGTGATATATCATGTTGATTGATTTGTGAATACCGAGCTACCCTTGCCTCCCATGAATAAATCCTACTTGATCATGGTGAATTTTTTTATGTATTGTTAGATTCAATTTGCTAGTATTTCATAGAGGATTTTTGCATCTATATTCATCGGAGATATTGGCCTATAGTTCTCTTTTTGATGGAGTGCTGGCCTTATAAGATGAATTTGGAAGTTTCCCTTTCTCTTCTATTTTTTGAATAGTTTGAGAAGAATAGACACTAACTCTTCTTTAAATGTTTGATAGAGTTCACCTGTGAAGCTGTCTGGCCCTGGACTTTTGTTTGTTGGAAGTTTTTGATTACTGATTCAATTTAATTGTTGGTTATTGGTCTGTTCAAGTTTTTTATTTCTTGTCAGTTTTTGTAATTTATCTGTTTCTAGGGATTTATCCATTTCTTCTAGGTTGTCCAATTTGTTGGCATATAATTTTTCATAATATTCTCTTACAATTATTTGTATTTCTGTGGTGTTGGTTGTGTGATTTCTCCTCTTTCATTTGTGATTTCATTTACTTGAGTCCTTATTTTTTATTAATTTGGCTAGAGGTTTATCAATTTTGTTGATCTTTTCAAAGAACCAGCTTCTGGCTTCATTGATCTGTTCTATTGTTTTTGTTTTTTGTTGTTTGTTTGTTTTTATTTTGTTTTGTTTTTTTTTTGTTTCTACATCATTTATTCCTGCTCTAATCTTTATTATTTCCTTCCTTCTGATAGTTTGGTGTTTTGTTTGATCTTCTATTTCTACTTCCTTTAGGTATAGGTTTAAGTTGTTTTTTTGAGTTTTTTCTTGCTTCTTGATGTAGGCCTGTATTGCTATAAACTTCCCTCTTAGAATAGCTTTTGCTGCATCTCAAAAATTTTGGACCATCATGTTTTCATTTTCACTTGGATCCATGTAGTTTTTTATTTCCTCTTTAAATCCTTGATTGGCCCATCCATTGTTTATTAGCATGTTATTTACCCTCCATGTATTTGTGTTCTTTCTAGATTTTTTTTCTTGTGGTTGATTTCTAGTTTCATAGTGTTGTGTTCAGAAAAGAGGCATGATGTGATTTCAATCTTTTTGAATTTTTTGAGATTTGTTTTGTGGCCTAACATGTGACCTATTCTAGAGAATGTTCCATGTTCACTTGAAAAGAATGACATTCCACTGTTTTAGGATGGAATGTTCTGTATATATTTGTTAGATCCTTTTGGTCTAATGTATCATTCAAAGCCACTGTTTAGTTGTTGACTTTCTGTTTGGATGATCTATTCATTGATGTAAGTG